>NC_048603.1:7737911-8090411 GCF_003668045.3 Cricetulus griseus | reverse complement strand
CCTAGCTCAAAAGTAATTGCATACTTATTAAAGTGCATGGCCCAGAAAGTAATCTAAACTTTTTTTTAGGAGCATTCCTAAAAGTTTACATTCTGACAGTTGGGGTTGAGTACTTACATTTCAACAAACTTATGGGAATTGTCTCATTTTTTTAAGTTCTAATAACCCTAGAATATTCAATAGACACAAAACCAACTTCTGAGTACTATTCCTTTCAGAATAGAAGAATTCTCTTTAATTGCCCTATTCAATTTCCATTGGCATTGGCTCTAATTTTTAAGGACAGGTTAGTTTCTCTCTCTCTCTCTCTCTCTCTCTCTCTCTCTCTCTCTCTCATCTCTCTTCTCTGTGTTGTGTATTTTCTCTATAGAATGTTCATTTGATTTTTCAAAGTTTAAGAAAATCCTCAAATATTAAGTAATGCATTTAGTTTTTGGCATCTCTTTCTTCCAAAGCAAAATGCTTCTATTTATTCATCAAAAATTAGAGGAAGGTCATCAACACCTGGCCATCTCTTGTCTGCCGTGAATAAGGAAGACTCTTCCCTCTAGTCAAGAATAAAATTATGTATATTTATTTCTTGAAAATAGAAGACAAAATAGCTTATGGCCCTATGTATGGTATAGAATTTATATGCCACTTATGTATGTTTTATGTTTGACCTTGGAGATGAATATACATATATATATATATATATATATAGAGAGAGAGAGAGAGAGAGAGAGAGAGAGAGAGAGAGCACACAAGCACTGAGTTACACTAAACTAAAACTAAAAGTTGGAAGATGATCAAATGGTTCCACAATGCCTTGGAGACAGAAAGCGTGTGAGAGATAGCTCTACATCTCTGATACTATCTTGAAGATTTTGCTTTCTAGTACTTTTGAAGAGGTGAGGGGTGGACAAGACTGGAAGGCGGTGATGTGCTCATATATCTAAGGTTTTTGT
The DNA here is from genome assembly GCF_003668045.3 of Cricetulus griseus. Taxonomy (NCBI): domain Eukaryota; kingdom Metazoa; phylum Chordata; class Mammalia; order Rodentia; family Cricetidae; genus Cricetulus; species Cricetulus griseus. The sequence continues at coordinate 8,089,464 of NC_048603.1, read as the reverse complement.
TTGTTTGGCTTTTGGGGTGGAGGGGCTTCGAGCCAGGGTTTCTCTGTGTAACAGTCCTATCTGTCCTGGAATTGCTTTGTAGACCAGGTTGGCCTCGAACTCACAGAGATCTGCCTGCCTCTGCCTCGAAAGTGCTGGGCTTAAAGCTTTGAAGCAAAAGGAAACGAAAAGGCATCAAGGGAATAGGGATACCTGTAGAATGCCTTCCCAGCTTTAGCATGCGGAGAGCCCTGAGGAGCCTCAAAACCTGGACCAAGCGCCCGACATTTTCCAGCTCCTGCGTGGTGTGGCTCCCGCTCAGGCTTTCCACCAGAAGAGTTATGTAGAAGGGCAAGATCGCCAGGAGGTCTATGATGTTCGGCACCTTCCGCAGGAAGCGGCACCGGTCTCTCACGCACAGGAAGCGCAGGATGAACTCCCCGGTGAACCAGCTGATGCACACGTATTCCAAGATCTCCAGGAGCTGGAGGTTGAGCCAGCTTAACTCAGCTGACATCAGGGCCATGTTGACGATGGACACTGCCACAAAAATGATGGAGATGACTCCAAAGATCCTGGCTGCTGTGGAAGACCCGGGTTTCTCCAGGATGTCCCAGAGCTTTTGGCGCACAGTGGGACAAGGTCCCTGGGAGAAGTCCTGTTCACTCTCGTGTTGACTTTCCTGGTCATCGGTGTCCTTCTTAAAGTCCAGCGTTTCGCTCAGCTCTTTTCTTCTGAAGTATCTTTCAGGGAAGACAACTTTGTGATTAACTTAGAAAACACACACACACAGACGCAAAAGAGAATTAAGTTTTACAGGGAGGTCACACTTACACATGGATAAAGTGTAGGAATTTGTATTCTTATTTTACCCAGGGGGCTCCCTGCCAGATTTCCCTCTTCTGACTTTTTAAATGATAATTTCCTAGTATAAATTTATGCAAAGAGGGTTTACACATAAGCAAGCAGTTCTGGATCAATGAAGTTTTGTGACTTACAGTCTGGTGACAAGAACATCTGTGTGCCACCTGGAACATTTGTGTGTATAAAAGAAAAACATCCATGAAGGAGTTTTCATAGTAGTGACCGGTCAACAGTAAATCAGTGTCACAGCCTATATCCTGAAGGGCCTGAAGAGTTCCTTCAAGCAAGCTTTTCACAGTTAAAGTTCTGATGAATGATAATAACCCAAAATTCGTATGTGTCTTTTGAGGCATAGTTTTTTTTTTTTTCTGACTCAGTTACTTAATTACCAGATGTTTATTTAAAGTCTGATCTGTCTGTTCTTCCACAAGAAACCAGAATATTAGTTTCTGGAAGAAACGGGGCCAGACGTTTTTTGTTTGTTTGTTTGTTTGTTTGTTATATTTGTTTTGCTTTTAAAAGTGCAAAGCACAAGTTGCCTTTAGGATTCATTCCTAGCCTCGCACAAACACCATAGCTTCCAGGCCAGAGGCGGACACGTCTATTTATTTGCAAGGCTGGATGGAGTAGGCGCGTCTACACCAAACCTCAAGTCTTTGCCCCTGCCTTCTTCTTCTTACCAGCCTCTCTTGCTTTCCCACCCAACAGCCTCGCCCTGTGGGTACCTGTCCCTGCAGCAGGAGTCGATGCTGAGTTCGTCGATGCCCCAATACTGGATCTCCTGGAGAAAGGAGAGAGCGCAGAGCTGCTCCATGACGTGCAGGCGGCCGGTGCGGTAGTAGTGCAGGACGTAGCGGAACGCCTGGGAGCTGCGGTCGAAGAAGTACTCGTTGTCCACCGGGTTGGCATCATCGCAGAGCTCCAGGGGGCTGGGGGCGGCAGCCAGGGCTCCCAGGCGACGGTAGGAGGCCACCACCACGGCCAGCTTGCCCAGGCGCGTGTGCGGAAAGCAGGACAGAGCCTGCTGCGAGAGCACGAAGCGGCTGCCGCCCACGTTGACCGTGAGACAGTCGCCCAGAGCCAAGGCTTCCCCTTCGCCCTCGCTGCAGAAGACACTGGAGTCCAGCGAGGTCAGGGAGGCGCTGTCCAGCGACGGCGACGACGGCGACGATGATGACGTCGACGACGAGGAGCCCAGCAGCGGCCGCCGCTTGCGGGGTGACCGATCCATCCCCACCGCCTTGGTCGGAGAGAGCGCCACGAAGTTGCCCGGGCTCGGGAGCAAAGCTAGGGTTCCCTCCCGCGAGGGCGGTGGCGGTGGCGGTGGCGCGGCCCCTGCTGGCGGCAGGGATCTCCCAGGCTCCCCAGGGAGAGGCCTCCCACTTGCGCACCCCGACTCCCTCCACCCCAGCCCCACCCCACCCCACCCTTGATGGCTGGGTGTCGCTAGGGAGCTGCGGGTGCGCGGTAGAGCGAGGAGGCTGGGACAGCAGGAGTGGTCGCGCGCGCAGGGGGGGGGGGCAGCGCTCAGACGATCATGCGTGGTCCAGGGGGGCGGAGGGGGCGGGGGGGACACAGCCTGTCCCTGTGGTCCTTCCTAGATACAGGCAGAGCCTTCTCTTCAACTTTGGAATTGAGACCCCCTCACCCCCACCCCCAGCCTACACGGTGTATGGATGGTGCATCTGGCCACTCCGGTGGAGGAGCTGGCAAGGGAGGGAATGGGCAGAGCTGGGGGGGGGGGCACAAGGAGAGAGAGAGAGACAGAGAGACAGAGACAGAGACACAGCGAGACACAGAGAGACACACACACAGAGACACAGAGAGACAGAGAGACAGAGAGAGACAGAGAGAAAGAGACAGAGAGACAGAGACAGAGAGAAAGAGACAGACAGACACACACACACACAGAGACAGAGACAGAGAGACAGAGAGGGACTCTGCCAGGTGCTAGGAAGCAGGATGGTGACCCTCGCGGTGGCCCAGTTGCAGACTAAAAGTTCTGAAACAGGAGGCGCTAGCAGGATCTGAGTGCTAACTTGAGGGTTTGTAACCGTCCCTCTCCTATTGGAAGGTAGTCACCCTGCGATGTTCTTTAGGGCTGACAACACGTGGGGGAACGTCTGGGGTACCGGGCTCAGGATTTCCTCCTACTTCTCTCTGGTTCCCATCTGTCATTCATGCTAGATTTTTCTTCTCTCCTCCCTGAAGTTTTGAGCTCCTAGTTGAAAAAAAAAAAAAAAAAAAGGCTATTAATGCTTTGAGTTGAAGTTCCACTGGGTCACTAAGTCTGCCCCGGGTGCCCTTGAGCGCGGGGACACTCTGCCCACTTGCTAAGTATCCTCAGAAGAGGCAGGCATTCGGGGCGCCTTCTTTAACACAAAGGGGGAGCGCTCACTTTCGGGAAAGGAGGAAGGCAGGAAGACAAGGAATAGAACAAGCGTGGGCTGAGGCAAGGGTTTAAATAACAGCGACCCCACGGTTAAAGGAGACGCCAAGTTCAAGAGATCAGCTGAGATCAGCTGAGCGCCTACTCGCCTCTTGGAGCTGCGTCCCCAGCCAACCTGTTGGTCACAGGGCTGGTAGGGTGGGCAGGAAGGAGAGCGGCTCACCTGTGACTTCCGGCACACCTGGGAGGAGCTCAGCCAGTGGAGCTGATCACGAAGAAGCTTCCTTGAATCCTCCTGGTCTACACTTGAGAACTGTGGCTTCCCCCAGCAGGAAGGGAAAGTGCTCACAGCTCAGATGCAGATCTTCGCCTGCTTTTTTGCTGCCTCCCTCTGCCTCTGCCTCTGCCTCTCCCCGCATCCCAGCTCCTGGCCTCAGGATTCTGCTGAGAGTTCCGCCCCCGCCCTTGCTCAGCGCTCCTCTGGAACCAGCGCCCCGAGGTGGCCAGCTCCTTAAGGAAGACTAGAAGGTGAGGAAGGAGGGAGGGAGTCCCAGGGAGGAAAGGGATGCTTGGTCACACTGAATATTACATCTATGTGAAGACGCTTCAAGAATTGTTGCATTTGATTTTCACTTCTCACCATCTGTGTGTACAAAATGTTCCAACATTTCCAAACCGGTGGAGTGTTGTGAAGCAAGGTTAGGACACTTGTCGTCTACTTTTCAAACACGGGGTAAGGATTTTTTCCTTATGCCTAGCGACCCTTTGTGCTCAGTGTTTCCCAGTGTTCTCCAGGGAAAGTGAACCGGTCTCCACTTGGTTGTTTCTTAGTAAGTAGTTTCAGAATGTATATTGTAGCGAGGAGAGCTTTTCCACACATGGGACAGACACTTGGTTGTTTAGTTCAGACTTTGCCACCGGACTCTGGGATTTTTCATCATTACTTACTTTGTGGAACTGGGTACCTCAGCAAGATGCCCAGTTTTAAAAAAGAATATCAAACATTTATTGGCTGATAATTTTATACCAAGAAATGTAGTAGACGCTCTACTATTACAATATCTTGTTTAGTCATAGCAACACCATGAGATATCCATGTGCTCATTTCATGGAAGAAGACTTGGAGACAGAGTAGTTTAGTGTTTAGGCTCATCCAATATATATTCAAGTATAGCGCTAATTGTCAAAGTCTGCCTCCATAAGTTAAATGTGGAGATGATCAATTTTTGTTGATTTTTAAAAAATGGAAGTAGGATGGCTTCTGCTTTATGTTTCTAATGCAGGGCCAGAGTAGATGGTGTGCTGGGCATTATTATGGATGCTTAATACAGGCTGGGAAGGAAACAGATTAGAATCTCTTCTCATGAAGCTTTTAGTTAGCCAGAGAGAACTGCAGAGAAGTTTCATTGCTTTTAACTCTGGAGTTGTTAGATTGTGGCTCTATTAGTAGCTATCCATTTGGTTAACTTTTACTTCTCTAAAGAATTTCTTTCAAGCAGAAAATACACAGACTGAATTATCCCAGTAAGCAGTTCCTCATTGCGTGCATATACTGTGTTGTTTTTGAGGCATGTCCTTTCATACCGAGGATAAAACTTCATCTCAGTTATAGATGGTTTAGGCACTGAAGGAGGAAAAATTTCATAGTGCTGTTATGATCAGTAGTAAAGGTTGTTAGTGTTCAGGCATCTGTACCACCCTGTCCTTGGGGTTCTGACAGGATTCGCCCTCAGCTGCAGCCACTAAGAGCACCACCTGTGCACATTCACTGTGTTCCCTTTTAAAAGGGCCCTGCCCACCTTCCATCCTTCTCTCTTTCTTTTTCTCCCCCTCTCTGTCTATCTGTTTCCTCTCTCCTGCTGCTCCAATCCCCGGAGGAGGTTGGTCTCCTCCCTTTCCCCTTTTTATGATATCTTAAGAAGCTCCTCTGCTTGAACCGTCACATGGCATCTTTCTTTCACTGCTTTTCTTAAATTACAACAAAGGTCTACACTAGCCTCACAGATCATAGCAAGGAATCAGGAAATGCTTACAGAATTACTTTAGATGAAGAAAGCGATGGAGGCTTATGGTCAACACTGCCTGATCCCCTGACCCTCAGTTGTGATGAGTAGTGTTCTGTGGAAATAGAAAAATAATAATAATAATAATAATAATAATAATAATAATAACAACAACAACAACAACAACCAGCTTTGGGAGTATGAGGACCATTCTGTGGGTAAGGGCACTTGTTGTTCAACCAAATTTCTAGAACCCATATAGAAACCTAACTGTGGTTGCCCACCTGTAACAATCAGGGTTATACAGGGATAAAGAAAGGAAGATTATTGAGGCTTGGTGGACACCAGTATAAACCTGGGTTCAGTAGATCTTGTCTCAAGGGAATTTAAGCAGGAGGGTGTTAAAGTAGAGCCCACCCCAAGTTCTCTTCCGGCCATTTGCCTACATAGGCACATGAACACACACACACACACACACACACACACACACACACACACACACACACACACACGAACATACATCACACACATGCCACACACACATATGAACTGTGACATTTTAAGCATAAAGTCCTTTGCTAAGTATCTGAATTCTCAAAATCTCCAAGTAGGCTAACATGGTCACCATGACATGCTTCAAATTGTCTCTTGGATGAAAAGTGAAAATAAATGCTGAAAGCCATTTGAAACACATGGGAAATACTATTATAAAATAAAGCCATCTTCTGGGTTTTGAAAAATAGTGTCATCCATATGAATTTTATACTTTGGAATCCAATTGGGGGACATACTGTGATGTTTCTGTGAAATTGCTCTTGATATTAGGGCTTCATAATAATGATAGCACACAGATACGATCTTAAATCTTTGAAGTTTTATTTCAAAAAATATCTATTCTCCACCATCACTAGGGGTCTTAGCTAGGGTTATCCTTGTGGATTTTTGGGAATTTCCCATGCTCAGCCTTAATGGGCGGTGTGTGGGGGGGACTCTTGGTCCTGCCCCAACTTAATGTACCAGACTTTGTTGACTCCTCCTGAGAGCCCTTACCCTTTGGGAGGAGTGGAGGGGAGGCTGGGAAAGAGATGGGTGGGGGAGAGACAGTAGGATGAACTGTGATTGGGATAGGAAATGAAATTAAAATAGACCAATAAGCAAATAAAACATACATTTACTGTCAATTTATATCCCCAATCCTCTAAGTTCACAGTTTTTATAATTAGATAAGGAGATTTGATGAGAAAGTAATTTGAACAAAAACTTTAAAGAAGTCAACTTGGGAAAACTCTACGCTTTCATTTTTTTTTTTTTAACCCCATCAATCCAGGCTCATGTATTTACATGACGTTTTCTTATTCCTTAGCAAAGGAGGTGGCATTTCATGCCTTGCCTGAATCACTTTGCCTCACGTTTGAGTTCTCAGGGGTTGACAGCTAGGTGAGTCGATCATGTGGATATTTAACAATGCCTTTGTGTATGGCCGAGATGGTTTTGTTCGCTTTCTCCTCACAGCACTGGGGAAAGGGGGAAAAGATCTGATGACCTCTATGCATTCATCTTTCCTATGCCTCTGAAGTGCTTGGAATAAATCCTCCCAAGTGTATGACAGCCCACTCTAATGCAGAATTTAGCTTAATGTGGGCTTGTTCTGGATTCCTCCCAAGGGGAGGCAATTGTCTTTGGGAGTACCCAAGAGCTCATTTTTATAGCCTCGTCTGCTACAGAGATAGCAGTGTGCTCGGCAATGGTGGTAATGACAATAATATGATTGGAATAGCTACTACCTTTATGTGTTTAATTCATGTTCTCTCTTCTATTGGCTGTATCACCTTATCAAGTTGCTTCATTTTCTTCGTCTGTCAAACAGGAGCAACCATTGGACTTTATGCTATTGTTTTAAAAATGAAATGAGATATGTTTCCTGCAGTTCCATTCATCTTGTTTTTTATGATACTTTTTAAAATTCATTTTTAGTTATGATATTATTACATCATTTTTCTCATCCTTTTTTCTCTCTAAAACCCCCTGTGTATCCATATTTTTTTTAATAATTTAGAAGTGTTTTCTTTCTGATATCTGTCACCCATACTTCACTCAGTATTTACTATATGATAGGCACCATATTAAGAACTTGACAATCTTATTTTACATCATTTATGTGCCAAGGAACCTTTAAGAACAGGTAATATTACTATGTTACAGATATTAAAAAAGGAGATCATTAAAATAATTTCCCAATGTGTCACATAGATTGAAGATACAGGTTTGACTATGTTAACTCAATGTAAAGCCTGCATTATTTGGGAAGGATTGATATAAAATAGCACCTTAATGTATAGGAGTCAGCTGGAATCTCTTTACAAATAATTTAAAGAGGAAATATTTACTTTTATGCTCTGAGTAAAAGACATTTGCTATGTATGTCATATAGACAACAGCCAAAATAGGTCTGTTAGTGCCACAGTTTAATAATTGGATTTTTTTCTCTAAACATGCTAGCTGTAATGGCTGATTGTTTATTTTATGATTTTCATTATGCCACTGTGATCTTCAAAAGTCATACATCAATTTTCCTGGATTATCTAGACTATGTTGAGTAGGCACTTACTGTTCACTGATTAACTCCTGTAATTACGCTTAAATTAAACGTTTATAACGTTTATAAACAAGATTTAGAAGCAGTGGTGCAGGAGCAGCCCAAGTGCTGTGCCCCTCATACTCATGAGCTGTTAATCAAACCCAACATTGAACCTGAATATTCCAATTAAAATAATCTCCTCCTCCTCCTCCTCCTCTTCCTCCTCCTTTTTCTTTCTTTGAAACAGGGTTTCTCTGTGCACTTCTGGCTGTTCGAGAGCTTGATTTGTAGACTAGGCTGACCCCAAATTCAAGAGACCTCCTGGGAGGTTGGCCATGCTCTGGTGAGTATATGGGGAACACAAACAGGACTTTTAAAATATTTTTTTGGGGGGAGAATGGAGTTCATAAGGGTGGGAGACAGACCTGAGATAACTGAGACATGACTGTAATTGGGAAGCAAATGATGGGAAATTTCCAACTAATCAATAAAAGTATTATGTTAGAAAAAAATCTTTTTATTCAGCATTATTTAATACCCATATGTTGAAAGATCAATCATCATTAAAAGCTGCTCGTCTCATTGTTTTATGTGGTTTATTGATACGAACAGTATAATTTCATGTAGACTACCCCTTGTTCTACCTAGTATTCTATCTAATTATCAAAGAACTCTGCAAAGTTAAAATCTTACCCAGGAAATATAAGAAAACCTTGGCACCCTCTGACATTATGAAGAATTTCTTATACTGTGTTTCTTTTGTTTCCCCACAATGTACTCAAAGTTGAACAGTTTATCAATTGGCAATTTTTCTTAGAAATTTGTTTCTATAATCTGAGCTTATAGGTATAAACACTGTATGTGTACAGGTTTGTGTGTACCGCGTATTTTATGTTTGACACACATAGTGTGTTATAACTATAAGTACTTGCAACACAAACATGAGGAATCAACAATGTAGTCAAGTTTTCAGTGAATGCCAAGGCGAACACATTGCCATTACTTCATGCAAGAGCTTAGTAGGAAGTAAGAAGCAGCATAAGAACAGAAAGTAGGGATACATGGAGACACATAAAGAGAAATGAAATTCTTTCTTTTTATAAATGGGTATTTGTTGTGGTTTAGAGCTCCCTCAGATAACATCTTCACAGAATTTGAACATGATGCAATTAAATGAAAATATCAAGTAGCCTTTTAGGTGCCTATGCCAAGATCCATACCTAAGTGCTTTTGTTAACTGGATATGATGCTATTTAGAACAAGTTATTCTAGTATCTAACATCATTATCTTACTTTCAGCACAAAGAACACTGACTTAATAAAATATTTTCTGTTGATTTGGTTGCACAGCAATGGGGTGACCACAGTTGTCTGTACACTCAGCCACTGCTTTTTACACTCAGCTCTGTGTTCCATATTTTTTTGTGTCTCTTCATGGTAATAAAGAATGGAAATATGAATTTGGTCATGTTTAATTATTTTTTTGTGATTATAATTATATAATTTACCAACCCTTTCTTTTTTTCTCCCTCAAACTTTCCCAAATGCCTCTCCTTGTTCTCTTTCAAAATTATGGCCTCTTACTTTATTAATTGTTGTTACATGCATGTATATATCCATATACATCTGTGTATTTCTAAATATAACCTGCTCTGTGTGGTCTTTATCCTGTCCACTTTGGCCTCTCTATTGGTGTCCTTATTTATCTCCTTTTCAAGCAGTCCTGTCGTGGAGTGTAGCCTCTTAAATTAGTAGGAGGCACAGTTTCACAGCAAGCTCTGTGATCTACTGACCCTTTCGATCCTTCTACTCCCATTTTCAAAATGTTCCTGCAGCCTTAGGTGCTGTTTTGAGACGAGAGAGACCTCACACTGTAGTCCAGGTTGGTTTCCAACTCACAGGGCTCCTACTGCCTCAGCCTCCCCAATGCTAAGGTTTTAGGGGTGCACAACAATGTTCAGCTCATACTAATCTTGTTGATTTAAAAAGAAAAAATAAGAAAGAAAGGAAGGAAGGGAGAAAAAAAGAAAGATTGAGGTGAATTCATTTGTTCCAGTGCATATTTTTTTTTCTACACAGTAGAAAAAATTGTAATGGCAGTAACTGAATGTACAATTTGTCATTCTTCCAACATGGGAAATACAGCAAGCCATATGGCTTCCCTCACCATTGCATCTGATTGACATCTCAGTTTTAGACATGGCCTCACAGTTCTCCCACAAACAGGTTTCCCGGAAATCTAAGAGTAGCAATCCAGGGGGAAGTCAAAGCATTCCAAATTTGTCATATCTTTTCTCATTTTTTGTTTGATGAAATTTATCTGCAATTGTAACTGAGAAGGCCATTGATGGTGTTTTATTTTTATAATGGCAAAGCTTTGTTATTCCTTTAAAATCATGGAAATGAAGGCAACAACCCTCCTCCTTAAATCTATCAGTGGCAATAGTTCAGTAGTGAAGCATAAGGTTTCTTGAACCCTTTCTCTGGCACATCTATCTGCTGATAGTCCATCTTGTGTAGACCTAATGCAGGCATCCAAAGCTGTGACTTCATCATTGAAATGGCTATCTTACTTAGAAAATGGATTCATTGATAGTTCCAATCCAAAGCTAAACGGATGTCTAGTATAAAAATAAATGATTCATGAAACAAACAAAACTTATTAATCTTGGGAAACCACTGGTAGGGTAGTGTAACAACGTGTGTGTGTGTGTGTGTGTGTGTGTGTGTGTGTGTGTGTGTGTGTGTCTGTGTCTGTATATTATGGTTGAAAGCAAGATTAGAGGGGATATGGCAGAGATAATAATTATATAAATGTCCCCTTTGTCAAATGTTGTTAAACTGTCAAAGAACAAACAATAAAAATGTGACTTGCAAATCATTTGTGAAAGAATGCATATAAAATAAACAGTGATTTTGAAATGAATTTATGCAATTGTTAATTTTGTAAGATGATAAAGACTTATAGTGTATCCAAATAGCTATATCAGTACCATATAGGCTCAGTGAAAAAACAATGTCAAGGGATAATTAAAACTTTTAACTATCAAGAATATCTCAAAGATCAGAAGTAACACAATACACTTTAAAAACTGTATCTCTGGGGTTACATTGTAGTTTTACAACTTAAACAATAAAGCACCTATGTTTACATCTGGTTAGGAATTAAGCAACTGGGGGAATTCTCAATGTTTTCGATAAGGGTTCAGTCACATGTTTCCTGCACTGCTTGTATATTAGAGGCCTGTAAATGTATGGATGTGAACACATTTTAAACATGCAGGAGAATGTAACTAGTTTATCCATAGTTCATTAGCCACAAACTCTTCTGTATTGGGGAACCATGGGGTTGGGAGAGATGGTTCCGAGGTTGAGAGCACTTACGGATCTTGCAGAGGACCTGGGTTTGATTCTTAGCATTGACATGACAACAAAAGCCTTCTGTAACTGCAGTTACAGGGAATCCAGTTCCCTAGTCTTCCCCAGTCTCTCTCTCTCTCTCTCTCTCTCTCTCTATATATATATATATATATATATATGTGTGTGTGTGTGTGTGTGTGTGTGTGTGTGTGTATGTATGTATGTATGTATAATTAAAAATAGTTATTGTGGAGTCAAGGATTGAACCTCATATTTGAGCATAGTGGAAAAGTCTATATTACTCTGCTGCAAACTCGGCCTTCTTTTCAATTTTTATTTTGAGACAAGGCATTGCCAATTTTTCCAGCCTGTCCTTGATCGCACTGTGGTGTTTTGATTGAGAAATCTCCCCTGTATGCTCAGGTGTTTGAATGCGTGTCTCCTGGTTGGTGGCACTGTTTGGCGGAGATTTGGGAGGTGTTGTCTTGTTAGAATTATGTCACTGAGGGTAAGCTTTGAGAATAAAAAGCCTTGTCTACTTCCAGCTTGCACTCTCTCTTTTATAATGGAGAACGTGACCTCTCAGCCTTCTCTCCTGGCTGCTGTGTCTACTGTTGCTGCCAAACCTCGGCATCATGGTGGAGTTATCCTTCTGGAACCATAACCTCAGATAAACTCTTTCTTCTATATATGTTGACTTGACCATGATGTTTTATCATAGCAGTAGAAAAGAAAAATATCCTATACACTCACTGAGGCCCAGAAAAGCATCAAGCTATGATTCTCTTGCTTCTGGAGAAAACTGGGATTATAGGTTTATATCACTCGGCCCGGGTAAACCTTTCAATACAGTCAAGAAAATTAAAGCTAACTCAGTGAGTTAAATCTTCTCTTTGTGCAATACATGGTAATTTTGGAAGGAAATGCCCAATTTGTCAATTTTATGTTTTCTTTTTACCCTTTCTACAAATTCTCAGGAAATAATGGAGGCAAGATTATTTTATATCTTCTAAGGTGTGTGACTATACCACTGATGGGGAACGTACTGTGTATGTTCATCTTATTGATTGTTAAGTAAAATACTGTTTGGCCAATGAGACAGCAAGTTAGACGGGACTAGGAGACAAAGAGGATTCTGGGAAATGTAGTAGAGAAGTGGTGATCCAGGCAGGAAGTGACATAGCAAGGAGACTCATATTTAAAGAAGGAGAAACAGGAAGCCTCTCTCTTTCCCCTTTGCCTCCTCCAGTGGTGGGATGTGAGCCACCAGCAGGAAGTGAGGCCAATAAGGCGTCCGATAAGGTAAATCTTATAAAATATATGGATTTATGATAATTAAGACTGAGCTAACAGATGAGGATCCTAGTCATTGGCCAAGCAGCATTGAACGTAATACAAGTTTCTGTGTATTCATTTGGGCCCTAACTCGGGCGGGCGGCTGGCGTAAAGCTCACATGTGGCGGTGGGGCTCAGGGGGCTTTTGGCAGAAAGATTTATCCTAACAGAATCATAACATACCACTGGCTGGTAGTGCAGCTTCCAGAACTAACGACTGTAACAATAACTCTTTCCGCCAGCCGCCTGAGTTCTGCTCCCACATTAGGGCCCCAAATAACACACAGAATCTTATGTTAGTTACAATGCTGCTGGCCAATGACTAGGGTTTCTTATCTGCCAGCTCCGTCTTAAGTATCAACCATAACCATTAATTTATATATTTTATAAGGACTTATTGAGGACGCAGCAGAATGTGTCCTCTCTTCACGGGAACTCATGGCAACTCCTAACTACATTTCCCAGAATCCTCTTTCTCTTCTAGTCCCACCTATCTTGCTTCCCTATTGGCCAACAGTGTTTTATTTATCAACAAATAAGACAAACAGAAGGACCTCCCCCATCAGATGACTATAATTTCCCTATCTGTGAACCAAAGAGGCTGAAGTCTGTGATTGGTCCATATCCCTTTCCATTTAGCTCAGGCTATAACTGTTGTAATTTTTAAAAGTGGCTCAAGAGAGAAAGACACAACAGAATTCAAGTGGAGGGTTTTTGTTTTTTTTTAATTAAAGGATCAGAAAAAGGGGGAAGGGGAAGGGAGAGACTGGCCTCCGGGGACAGGAGCAGTAGAAAAGAGATGCAGAGATGGAGAGAGAGACGGAGAGAGAGAGAGACAGAGAGAGAAAGAAAGAGAGAGGCATAGGAGGTGGGCAGGGCCATTTAAAAGGGAACATATTGAATAGGCACAGGTGGTGCTCTTAGTGGCTGCAGCTGAGGACGTATCCTGTCAGAACCCCAAGGACAGGCCAGTACAGAAGCCTGAACACTAACAGTACAGCTTGAAATGCTTCCCCAACGTCTCATCTCTGTATCTCCTCATCAGTGTAAGAGGGGCTTCTGACTTCCCGTTCTCAGATCTACCTGTCATCAGCCACTGTACTAGAGCAAAATAACCATAGCTCCATGCTGTCCGTGTCTAGACATGGAACACCTGCTCCAGCTTGTAACTTTTCAGCAACGTGAATGGAAGCGCTAACTGCTATGTCACTAACTCCCTGTAGCATGTAGTACCTGCCTCTCCTGGCTTTCTAGGGACCCTAATCAATGCGCTCAAACATTTATAAAAGATACAAAGACCGTGTAGCTGATTAACTTAACTTCCTATCTGTCGTGCATGTCCTAGTGTTTTCCTATCGCTATTTATGTGTTTACCTTCCTCCTTAGAAGTCTGGGGTTCCCAGATTCTTCCAGGTGAGTTCTCCTAAGGGTGATTTAATGAAGGGATGGAGATGGCATTTTACATGTGGAGCACCGCTTTATGCTTCCAGTGTCCCAAACTCTTAGAAAGAAAGCCTCACACTTTAGCGCTGGTCTCCATAACCAAGACAGTACTAATTCCCCAAGCCTTCCCATACATAGCACTACAGGTGACTGACTTGGGGTGACTCAAGACAAAGGTCACAGACCAAAAAAATACAGTGCAGTGCTGATTGCTTGAAATACGTTAAGGTGATAGATGTACAAATCGGTCATCTTTTAAAAATTATACATTAATATAGATACATTAATCACAACAATGTGTAGTTACAGCTGCGCCTTTAAAATGGATAGGTGTAGGAGAAACTGAGGCCAGCCTACCTAAGCCTAAGAGACTCCCTGCTGCCCCAGGCCAGCCTCATGCGCGTGTGCAGCAGTCACTTCCTCCCTGAGCCAAGCCTGCCTCTATGCCCAGAGACACTGACAGAGAGACACCTAACCAGAGACACCAATGAGGAAAGGACACACAGCAGAGTCAGCAGCCTGAGCCAGTAGGCCCTTGGGAGGGGGTATAAAGTCAGACCTAGCTTCCTGAGTCTGCAGCCTGCTCTGCTACTCACTGACTCCCAGTGCCTGAGTCATTAGTTCTGCGTCTTCTCACCCGCTCCCCCAAGGGGTGTCGGAGCAGATAGGTAAGTGACATTGGTTTATTGGGATACTTGTTGAGAAGACTGAAACCTATCGTTCTTAAAGCCAGGGGTGGGGTGGGGGAGCAGGTTAGTGAGGACAGGTAGCACACATGTAACAGAGAAAGCCAATCATACATGTTCCAACCTGTGCTCACAAGGGTTCTAGATGGCTATGAAATACTTTCCTTGAAGACTTTTGGTCAGCTTGCTGCATAGAGTCCATGTGAATACTCTCGTTCCTTGTACACACATGTAAAAAGCCCATAGAAGAGTTCTTACTTTCAAGTCTTTGTTGTAGTTTTCGGGATCCTCATTAACCCAATTGGCCTTTTATCAGCCAAATGTCTTCAACTTACGCCCTCACATGTGAGAAAGTAATTTTCATGTAAGCCCGACTAAACAGTAAATCATTCACTAAAAGCCCTGGAATTATTCCTGGAAATGATTTATTTAGAATATTTCAATCTTTACTCTCAATAAGATAAATATTACATGTCTTATGATCGAACAAATTTCCTAAAACTTTATTGATCAACTTTTAAGCCTAGAATTTGACTTTTCTGTAACCTCTGCCAAGAATTGGAATTCTCTGTAACTTCTGCAAGCTTGATTCTTAAAACAGTACTGAAAAATACAGATCATGTGTTATTCTTTCCATGTAAATGTCCCAATGATTACATTTATCTATTTTTGTTATAAAACAGTGCTCAGATATACTCACTAACAGGAATATCTAAGTCTGACAAGACAAATGCACTTAAATTATTTTCCTGTAGAGTAAATTAGTTTCTTGGTGAGTATTTACTGAGTTGTGAATTAACATGGATTCAGGACTAGTGGAAGCTTGGGGTAAATTTTCATTTCAGAAGCTGAGAATGATGTAAGACTTGTCAACCAGGCATTGGGTATTCAGTCTTCGACCTGCTCTTTAGCTGTGCCTCTTGCCTGTTATCATAACTAGTGAATTAGCTCTTTGATTGACACCAGTATCAGAAGATAAAAGCGTGTCATGGTTAAAGATTTTTATATCTGGCTGAGATTTCCTAGCTAGTTCTTTTGTAAAAGGTCAAATTGAAAGTTAGAATAGTCTCTTCCAGAGCTTATGTTTTTGTGTTTGTTTTTGAGGTAATACTTTTTTTTAACCTTTTATTTCAACATTAACAGTTTAGGGTGCAGTTGTTCACTTTTCCAACTTTAATACTTTGGTAATATTTTATATAAATTAATGCCTTTTGTGCCTCAGAGATACTGATAATAATATGGGGTCGCTGGCTTTTTTATGCTCCGAAGTTGTCATCTATAGGAACAAATATTCATTTGCAACATAGAACTGGAGACCAATCATTTCATTCTCTGTCATCTGCAGTAAAGCACAGATAAGACAGCTGAGAAAGCCAGAAAAACCTTTAAGAACAGACCCCAAAAGGCAAGACTGTCTGACAGTAGTCCCTGTGTGTGCACTGGAAAAGAGCAACCAGGCTAAATGTGCAGCTGAAATGGTGGAAAGATAGTCTCAACCGGGCTGGCCTGGTGAGGTTGCTAAGAAACAGCATCCTTAGAGTTCAAGTGTGTTTCCATGCGTAGATCCACTGATTTGGGTGTGTTTCCCTAGAGCCAAAGAGGAACAAAAGACACAGTACTGAAGTCTGTACACTGGGGCGTCTATTATTACTTTTATTCAGGTGCAAAAGGTTTGATATATATGGAGTGAGGTTTGATATATATATATATCAAACTCCATATATATATATATGGAGTGAGATAAAGTGCAGGATAGTTTTTAAGTTTCAACGTTTCCTCATTATTTTCATTTCCCTGGGCACAGAAGACAAAATGTAAGTACTATTTAGCCATGTTCATGTGTGTGTTTGATAAAAAATAAAGCACTCATTAAATTCCCCGTCATCACGTGTGTCTCTCTGGAGCACATCAGAAACCCAAAAAAGCAGTCGTTTTCTTCGTGATTTCACCCCAGTCACAGGCTGCCTTTCGCTACAATTGATGTGTAGACTTAGAAGGAGCAGTTGGGCTCTGATTACTGCACACCTGGCGCGCTCAGCCTCCGCTCCTCCTCAGTACCCAGAGCGTTTTTGTTTATGGCTTGACACTGTTTCAGCACACCCCGGACCACCTGTGTCCTCACCCTGACTCTGCTGCTCAGCTGCAGTTTGACATTGACCTCAGACACCTGGACAATTTACCTCACGGTGATACTTTTTGTTTTGTTTTGTTTTCCTTGCATTGAAAATAGATTTCTGTTTCAAATACAATGTATCCTGATCACACTGTCCCCTTCCTTGGCTTCTCCCGGTCCCTCCCCACATAGCTGTCCTATCCAGATCCAACCCTTTTCTGTCCCTCGTGAGAAGCCAAACAGGCTTCTAAGGGACAAAAATACAATAAAATATAATAAGAAAAAACAAAAGCAAGCACATGACAAAACAAACTGAAGAAAATGCACAAGAAAAAGACATGGATGCAGAGATCCACTCATTCACACACTCAGGGATCCCATAAAAACACAAAACTGGAAATATACATATATATTTTGGAAATATAAATATACATATACTGAACACACATATACATATATGTGTGTGTATATGTATATTCACACACACACATACACACATACACATATATGTATATGCGCAAAGGCTCTGTAAGGTAAAACAGAGAGAGAATGAATTAATTGAAAATATATGAATAAAATAAAATACAAATAAATAAAAACATTTACACAAACCTGACATGACAAGATGCCCCTGAGTTCATTTTCTGTGAACCGCCCACTGCTTGGCAAGCAGGCTACCCTTAAGAATAGCTCTAGTCCACAACCCCAATCCATGCTTAATTATCTATTCCACTATTCTATTTCCCTTTCTGGGGAGATCCCTCTGTGTCCCCACCCCCATGTTCCCAAGTCTCTATACCTAACTCTATACCTAACTTCTGTGGTTCTATTATTGTAGCTCGGTTATCATTAACTTAACAGCTAACATTGACATATAAGCAAATAAAAACAATGTTTGCCTTTCTGGGTCTGGGTTACTTCACTCAGGATACTTTTTTTTTTTCCTCCCAGTTCCATCCACTTACCTGGGAATTTCATGATTTCATTGCTTTTTTATTTTTTTATTTTATTTTATTTTATTTTATTTTATTTGGTTTTTTGAGACAGGGTTCCTCTGTGGCTTTGGAGGCTGTCCTGGAACTAGCTCTTGTAGACCAGGCTGGTCTTGAACTCACAGACATCCGCCTGCCTCTGCCTCCCGAGTGCTGGGATTAAAGGCGTGTGACACCAATGCCTGGCAATTTCATTGTTTTAATGAATGAACAATATTCTATTGTGTAAATTTTCTTTTTTCTCCATTTTTTATTTAAATTAGAAACAAGGTTGTTTAGCATGTCAATCCCAGTTCCCTTTCCCTCCCCTCCTCCCCATGCCCCCCCCCACTAACACCCTACCTATCCCATCCTCTTTCTGTTCCTCAGGGAGGACGATGCCTTCCATGGGGGATCTTTAAAGTCTGTCATATCCTTTGGGATAGCCCCCTCAGAGAGTATCCGTCTATGTGGAATGGGCTCCCAAATCCATTCCTATGGTAGTGATAAGTACTGACTTGTTACAGTAGTAACAAGAGGCCCCAAAGATTTCCAAGGTCTCCTCACTGACACCCACGTTCATGGGGTCTGGATCAGTCCCATGCTGGTTTCCCAGCTATCAGTCTGGGGACCAAGAGCTCCCCCTTGTTCAGGTCAGCTGTTTCTGTGGGTTTCACCAGCCTGGTCCTGGACCTCTTGGCTCATCACTCATCCTTCTCTGCAATTGAATTCCAGCACATTTCCTTTATCCAATCATCTGCTGAGGGACACCTATGTTGTTTCTGTGTTCTGTCTATTATGAATGGGGCAGCAATAAACACAGCTGAGCAAGTGTTTCTGTGGCAGGATGAAGCATCCTTTGGGTATACACCCAATAGCTAGGTCTTGCGGTAAGTAGATTCTCATCTTTCTGCGGAACTGCCACACCGATTTCCATGGTGACTGTATGAGTTTGAACTCCCAACAGCAATGGAGGAGTGTTCCTCTTACTCCGCATCCTCTCCAGCATGAGCTGTCACTTGTTTTGTTCATCTTAGCCGTTCTGGCAGGTGTAAGAGAAAATCTTTTGATTTGCATTTTCCAGATGGCTAAGGATGTTGAACATTTCTTTAAATGTTTCTTAGCCATTTGAGATTTGTCTCTTGGGAATTTTCTTTTTAGATTTGTACCCCATTTTTAATTGGCTTGTTTTCTTGAAATTCAGTTTCTTCAGTTACACACACACACACACACACACACACACACACACACACACACACACACACGATATTAGCCCTATATCAAATATATTTGGTGAAAATGTTTTTCTAGTATGTAGGCTGCTGTTTTGTTCAAATGGCAGTGTCATCTGCCATACACATATTTCTCAGTTTCATGAGGTCCCATTTTTCAATCGTTGATCTTAGTTCCTGTGCTACCGTGTTAAACACAGAATGTCTTTTCCTGTGCCCGTGTGTTCAAAGCTGTTCCCCACTTTCTCCTCTATCAGGTTCGTTGTATCTGTCTGAATCCAGTGAGGTCTTTGATCTGTTTGGATTAGTGTTCTGTGCAGGGTGACAAGTACAAATCTATTTGGATTCAACTACATGCAGCCATCCAGTTTGACATTTGTTGAAGGTGTTGTCTTTTTCCAGTGTACATTTCTGGTCTCTTTATGAAAACTCAGGTGTCCATAGATGTGTGTTTATGTCTGGATCTTCAGTTCCATTCCATTGTCCAATGTGTCTTTTTTTATGCCAATACTATGTTGTTTTTATTACTGTAGCTTTGTAGTACAGCTTGAGATCAGGAGCAGTGAGATCTGCAATTTTTTAAAATTACTTTTCAGGATGGTTTTCACTATGCTGGATTTGTGTGTGTGTGTGTGTGTGTGTGTGTGTGTGTGTGTGTGTGTGTGTGTGTGTGTGTGTGTTCCATATGAAGTTGAAAACTGTCCTTTCAACATCTGTGAGGAATTCTATGGGAGTTTTGATGTTGATTGCATTGAATCTGTAAATTGCTTTTGGCAGGATGGCCATTTTTACTAAACTAATCCTACTGATCCCAGAGCATGGGAGATCTTTCCATTTTCTGTATCTTCATCAATTTCTCTCTTCAATGTCTAAAAGTCTTTTTTACCACACAAGTCTTTCACTTGCTAGGTTAGAAACACCTCATGATATTTTATATTATTTCAGACTATTGTGAACTGTGGTGTTTCCCTGATTTCTTGCTCAGTCTGTTTTTCTTTTGTGTATAGGGGGTACTGATATTTGTGAGTTAATTTTGTATCCTGTTATTTTGCTGAAAGTATTTATCAGCTTTAGGCATTTCCTGCTGGAATTTTTATAGTCACTCATATATACTGTCATGTCATCTGAAAATAAAGATATTTTGACTTCTTCCTTTCCAATATTTACCACCTTTATCTCCCTCAGCTCTCTGATTTCTCTGGGTAAGACCTCAAGTACTATACTGAATAGAGCTGGGTAGGACTGTTGCTTGCTTCAGTCCCTTGGAAGTTTGCATGGTATCTTCTGTCTTCATGAAACCATGTCCCCAGAGATCAGACTTTCAGATCAGATCCAGTTTTGATCATCTAGCTCTTGTGTCTGAAGTTTATGGTATCTTCAGCAATCGGAACTTATCTTCTACTTCTGGGAGACAACCAAGGGCAACTGTAATAGACTATAATGGTTTGGGTTGTCTTGGACAACCTTGAGCAACCAAAAAAGAGCTTTTTCATGCCTGGAGTTTTTTTTTTTTTTTTAATTTGTTAGTCTAAGTCTCTTGTGGTGTGCATTGCCAGCCCAGATGAGAGAATTTCCTTTAAAATATATATAAATGTATGTACAAAGATTTATATGTGATATATGTAAATTTAGGTAGATAATATGATTCCTTATGATTTTATTAGACATCCTTATTTTTTTTTGCTATTTTTATCCTTGTATTTATCTCCCTAGTTAAAATGACCCCCTTTTGACAATCCCTTTCAAATCATTTGTACTCTGTCATTCTTGTCTTAATTTTTTTCCCTATGACACATATTTTTCTCTCCTCATTTTTGCAGTGACTGCAGGTTATATATAGGTTATATATAAAGGCTCATATCTGAAGCCTTTAGCACATGAGATCAGCACATGAGAGAGAACATACAAGAGTTGTCTTGCTGGGTCTGTGTTATCTCACTAGACATGATCTTTTCTAGTTCCAACTCTTTACCTGCAAATTTCATGATTTCATTTTTCATTACAGTAGTTTTCTGCGGTGTATATAGACCACACTTCAGTATCCATACATCAGCTGAAGGACATCTGTGCTGTTTCCATTTTCAAGCTATTGTTACTAGAACATCAATGACCATGGCTGAGCAAGTGTCATGAGGAGTGGGATGTTGAGCCCTTTGGCATTCTCTGTTTTTAATTTTTATGGTTATCATTGTTTTTGAGAAAAGGTCTCTCTATGTAGTCTTGGTTTTCCTGAAGCTCACTGGTGCAGACAAGGCAGCCTCTTGCCTCTCCTTCCTGAGTTGGTGAATTACAGGTGAGTGCCACCATGCCTATTTGCTCTGTTTTTCTTTTCTTTTCTTTTTTCCATTTTTTAAATTTGATTTAGAAACAAGATTGATTTACATGTCAATCCCAGTTCCCTCTCCCTCCCCTCCTCCCCTACCACCCCCTCAACTAAAACCCTACCTATCACATATCCTTTCTGCTCCCCAGGGAGGGTGAGGCCTTCCATAGGGGGTCTTCAGAGTCTGTGATATTCTTTGGGATAGGGCCTGGGCCCAGCCAAATATAGACAGAGTCTGTTCTCAGCATGAGTAGTCCTTCCTGCTTGATTTTGGTGATCAGGGTATTAGGAAGATATAGTATGGAAGAACCATTCTCTTCAACTTTTTTTGTAAACTCTGGAACTCTCCCATTATATAAATATGTGTTTTGCAAAAGGTATTTTTAAATTAAATACGTTTGTATTTTTAAAGAATGAATGAGCTTTATTTTCTATCAAAACTTATAAAATTTAATTCCTCCCCACTGCTATTCTGTGTAGATCTGCAGTTTTCAGTGTTCCTCAAACACTTTCCATTCTCCTTGCTTCTGCTTCTTATTTTTCTGGGCTCTGTGATGACATTTAACCAATTTACATCATGCAACACTCATCTCTACTTAAAAGTCTCCAGGTCCTCTTTTACTGCCTGCAGAATAAAACTGAAATGTCTTTGCATGGCCGTCAAGGCTTCTGCCCTTTCCAGTGACTTTTCCCACATCTCATTTGTGAGTACACAGGCTGTGCATCGAAACTGCTGTTGCCTGTCTTCTGTGTCTCACTTAACATCAGTTATGGGGGCGGCAAGGCGTGGGTTTGCAGCTCTTTATACTCATCTGTCTCCAGTAGAGCCACGTGCAGTCCTCAGGACAGTGGTCTTTTTTTTTTTTTTTTTTTTTTTTTTTTTTTTTAATACACACCACTTTATTCTCAGGGACTAACTCAGGGATTAATACAAAACTTATATCCAATAAATGTTTACTAGTTGTGTAAACATATCTTACTATGATACTGTAAAATATAAAAATCCACACACTCTAATTTAGGAATACATTCAGACATAAATAAAAATGTTTATGTTACTCAAGTTTCTGTATAGTTTCTGTAAATTAAAACTTAAGCTGAGGATATTACTTTCTTCTAGATGGACTGATATTGGGACTGATTTCATGGTCTCCTCCTAGAATATATATTTTTTTGAGATATGACATCTTATCTCTGCATGGTAATACTGGCTTTGATGATACCTATGAACTTTAGACACAGGCTTTATAGTTCCCAGATTAATCTTCTTTGTCTTTTGTAAACCTTTGGCTGAAAAGGTTTCTGTTGAATAGGTTTCCTCTTTCTCTGCTCCCAGCTCCTACCCATCTCTCCCCCTTAGGGATCAACTCCCTTTTTGATTCTCATTAGGAAACAAATAAATGAGATATAATATAATATAATAAGATAAAACAAAGTCTAAGACACTACAATTGAAAAAAAAAACAAACAGAAGGAAAAGAGCTAAGAGAAGGCACAAGAATGAGAGGCCCACTTGTTCACACAGTCGGGAATCTCCTAAGAACACTAACGTGGAAGCCATAATATATGTAGGGGACCTGATGCAGAGCCATCCAGGCCCTGTGCATGCTGCCTCACTCAGTCTCTGTGAGTTCACATAAGCTTTGATGACATTGATTTTAGGGCCTTGTTTCCTGGGTATTGTCCATTGTCTCTGGCTCTTACACTCTTTTTGTCTTCTCTTCTTCAGGGTTCCCTGAGCTCTGAGGGGAAGGAGTTGATGGATATATCCCTTTTAAGTGTTGCTGCCATATACTGAGAAACATATTTGCCTTTGGTGTAAAGGTTATTTAGCACTTTAAACATGTATTTATTTAAGTGTGTGTGTGTGTGTGTGTGTGTGTGTGTGTGTGTGTGTGTGTGTGTGTGTAGCTTTGCATGGCTTTGTGTATCCATTAGTGCTGGAGCCTGTGGAGACCACAAGAGGGCATCAGATCTCCCAAAACTGGACTTACCATAGTTACGACCAATCATTTTGGTGCTGGGAATCAAACCTGTGTCCTGTGCAAGAGCAGCAAGTGCTCTTAACCACTGAGGTTTCTCTCTAAGTTTGTGCTAGATTGTCAAATATAGTTCTTTACTTTTAGTTGAGTTGTGTCTTTTTTGATTAATGTCAATGGACTGTCTAAGAAATAGCTCTCTACTTTTTATTTTTGCAATTATTTAAGATTCATTGATTAGGAGGCCGGGCAGTGGTGGCGTACTCCTTTAATCCCAGCACTCATAAGGCAGAGGCAGGTGGATCTCTGTGAGTTCGAGACCAGCCTGGTCTACAAGAGCTAATTCCAGGATAGTCTCCAAAGCTACACAGAGAAACCCTGTCTCGAAAAAACAAAACAAAACAAAACAAAAAGATTCACAAACAAAAAGTATGATGTGTTCTTGGACACAGGGATCATAACTATGAAACACTCTTTACTTCCTTGAGACGAAAAATTGCCATCCTTGGATTTATTTGACACATGGACTTTGGAGCATACAGGACTTATTCACACACTGGTCTAGGGAAACATTAAAATCAGAACTATTAAGATTTATCAAGTGATAACCCTGGGCATAAACTATGTTCTTTTCTATTTTATGTAGTACGCTCCACTCAATTGTTCCTACCATACATTATACTTACAATTCAAAATAGACTCCCTAAAATCATGTATTTGAACACTCAGTCCCCAGGTGTGGCTTGGGAAAGTAATGTAACTTTTAAGAGATGGAGGCTTGCTGGGGAATGTCCATCTCTGGGGAGTGTAGATGGGAGGTTTCATAGGCTGGCCCCGCATTTGATCTCTTTTTTGGTGTCTGTGTGTGGATGGAACTTGAACTATCTATCTGCTTCCTGACTTCCAAGCCAGCCTCATGCTGTTGCTTCCACGCTCTCTTCTGCAAGGAAGGTTGTCTTCCCTCTGAAATCGTGAGCCAAAATAAACCTTTTCTTTTCTAACTTACTTTTTTTGTCAGGAATTTTTTTTTTATCACACCAACAGAAAAATAACTGTGCTTTAGCTATTTTTATTATTCTAGTTTAAAGTTTATTATTCTCGTGAAGAAACTTACAGAGAAAGGTTAATCATTCAAGGTTCCACAAGCAGAAACTATTGGAGTCAATTTCCAAACATAGCTTAACATCAGTAAATAACTGATGTTTCCACAAAACATCTACTCCTGCCTGTCAAAATCTTATTTTTCTTCTATGTTATATTTTAACCCACTTAAGGAGTCTTAAGTGATTTGGAAGAAAAGATGAAGCTTACTAAAATGAAAAAGAAGATATAAATAGGCTTTTACTACTGCCTTGACCTGTCAAAGAGTCCTAATATGTGTAGGCGAGAAGCCAAGGAGAAAGTATTAGAGACACATCTGGGTTATAATGAACTGTTCAACAGCTGATGGGAGAGCTTGTAGGTCCAAGATGCCTTTATTCAGATAAATACCAGCCAAACACAAGCCAGAGCTTACCAGGGGCAGCCGAGCAGCGAGGCCTGGGAGAAGGGGGAGGAGAAGGGCTTCCATGTACTCTGTGGTCCCTTAAGAACCCGTGCTGCGTCATCCTGAACTCACCTTGACCACGCCTTGATAGGCGTGGTCAGGCACACCTGTAGCCAGCCTCTGTCCCCTACAAACAGCCTTGATTCTCTTTTTAAAAAATGACTTATTTGAATTTTAATAATTTGTTTCTCTCTGTGTGGGAGGAGCATGTGTACATTAATACAGGTTGCCACAGCCTTTTTTTTTTTTTTTTTTTTTTACCACTGTAGCTGTGGTTACAGTTAGCCATGTGGGTGCTGGGGCCAAAACTCAGGATCTCTGCAGGAAGAGATTACATTTTAATCCATTGAGGCATTTCTCCAGCCTACTTCATCATGGACTGTTTCCTAATTAACTTTCATTTCTCTTGATTATTTTCCAAATCTATAACCACAGAAAAACTAACTTGGTACATTAATGATGATTAAGTGGTACCTTATAGTCCTTTATATTCAGTAAATAATGATACATGGTTAGCTATTTTATAGACTTTATTTAAATAAACAATAAGTAGCAAGATACTCTAAGAAGATAATTATCTTTTCAATTTATATCCACAATTAGGCTCTGCATTTACAATTTAGAGTTTCTTGTTTTTACAAGTATACAAGTCACAAATTTTAATTATATGCATCACATATGTAATTTGGTTCTAAAACAGTTTGTGATATGAAAGTAGCAAATAAAACACACAAATAAATATGCTTCAAGTTCCCTAAATTGCTTCCAGAAAGCTTCTCTAAGTTGTCAATAAGGCAGCTACCGTTTAAAGTTTTAGAAGGTCCAATAACAGAAAAATTCCACCAAAATTCTTATTAGGTATAATATATTGAAACTCATGTTATATTAGCAAAGAACCAGATGTCAACTCTCAGACTGATTATGTCTGACTAAATCAACCATGGAAGCCACAATATAAAATTAAGAGAAGCAAGAGTAAATTTCTCTTCATCCTACTACCCATTGTCAACTCTCTGTGCTAAGGTTCTACTATATCTTCCGTGGACTACTGTGTATCCGCCAATAATTTCTTCATCTGAAATCTCAAATCTCAGTTGTTTCTAATTTCCATCTGATTCTTCAGCATCTTGAGTAATCTTGATGGACTCATTTGCTTGTGACATTCAGTGTCTGCTTCTCAGCCCTTTCCGAGGCTCCTCCTATCTTCAACCATTCCGACTTCTGCAAATGAGGCCTCTGTCTCTTTGTACTCATGTCTTCACATCTTTCCCTTGTGCTTTAATCTACCACATCTTTTTGGGGTGCTCTGTAGGTATTTTCGATGTTGAGTTAAATTTGGATTCTATCCCTGTGTTGTATCACAGCTCCTTGGAGTTATTTTACTAGTTTTCTTATTTGTCCATTCATTGTTCCCATGGGAAAGTGCAATCCTTCCTAATGAGAAACAGTATTTTCAGCTCATGCTCTCGCTGTCTGTCCTAACCTTAGCAGTCTGCATGTAGCAGACATCAAGCTGACCTTTAGCATTTTTAAAATAACTGAGTGTTTTCCGATAATATAAATTTATTATTTTATAACATTTTGTTCTTAATACACCAGATTTTTTAAAAATAGCTCACAATTATTCTATATCAACTTGAGTTCAAATTTAAATCCCTAGGTAGTAGCTGAGTGTCTTTGGACAAATTAACTGAAGCGGTAGTGTTCCCATTTTAAAATTTGAAAAATAATAGCACTTTTAAAATAGGGTTTCAATGAATAGTACTTGAAAAAAAGCACAAAACATTTTGTGTGGTTCTTGAAACAGACTAAGGACTTCTTATTACTGTACATTTTTATTGCACCAAATTTTTGCTAAACTAACCTCAAGACCAATGGATAACTCAACTAAAGTGATGTTAGTTTGACCTCACAGATGTTAGCCATGATAAGAAAGTACTATGTTTCATGGTAAATTGTTACAACTGCCACCTGCAGAAAGAGGGACCAGCTACCCAACACACCTAGAACATTTTATAAAGAAATATTACGAAAGGCAGTTGTTATAAAGCAAACCAGAGACATCACAAAACCTCTATAGCAAAGCAGTCCTCAAAGAATAGTCTGTTGCCTCTGGAGTCATTGGGTTGAACTGTGTGAAAAATTTAAAATATGTCAGTGACCCATTATGATGGGATTTGAGACAAGGTTCAACATAAACTGTCCTTTTGTTGTTTTCCTATGCCTTCAGCTATTGAATCATTTCCCTTATCTCTTCCTCTTCTTTAGCCAAATGTTTAGCTCTCTAGTCTTTTCTAAAAATTAACTTTGGGACATCCAAGAATGCTTTCTTTGTCGTAGTTCACATAATTAATCAGAGGCCTTTAGAACTCTAGCTTTGGAGATATGTGAAGTTAAATTCTCCCATGGTCTCTTTTAATAAGTAACCCTGCTTTTTGAGAGTTCTTTTTCTCCTTTAAAAATTAAAATTATGATGATGGTGATGATGATGATGATGATAACATAAGAGGTTGCTCTGAGACTTCAAAAGATAATGTAAATAAAACATTAGCATATTGTGTTATATACAGGTAAGTTTTAATAAATGCTCAGGCTATTCACTGAGGTCAGTCTACGCCTGTCCTAAGTTACTTTATATTGTGTGAAACATTTTTCAGGCTGCACCTTGCCATAAGGGGCTACATTTTGAGATGGGAAGATGATTTGTTCCTGGTGACATGTGAGCAGCAGCACCTCCGTGGCACCAGACACTCAGCACAGACTAATAAAAGATTTATTCTGGGAAGTAGAGAGGAATTCAAGTGACAAATTTATTGGTGTTTGTAGTGATACACCCAGCTGCATCCTTGGTGCTGACCATGCCCATTTGGGGCGTGGTCACAGTGCGTGCATGAGCTTGTGTGGTGTTAGGTCTGGGGTCTAGGACAGGCTCACTCTCTTTTGGTTCCAGTCTGGTCATGGAGAGCAGCCAGGGTACGGATCCCTGGAACTGGAACTATCGGGTCATTGGTTTCTTATGTAAGTGACTTCTCCCCAAATCAAATTAACCTCTATTTAACCTATTTCCATGTATCTTAATCTGTGCTGCTATAGGAGTAAATTTAGATTGTGGAGATGCATGGATATATTGAAATCATATCAGCAAAGTCAGCCTGAGACCTTAGAAGACTTCACAGGAAGGAAAGGGCACCACTCTCTCGTTTGGACCCCATCAAGAGAAGGACACGTGATGAGGGACTTCCACCAACCTGTCATCCTCCTAGCCAGTATGCGTGTCACAGGACCCAAAAAAGAGAACTCTTGATAGTCACTGAGCCTTCGTTTTGGCTCAGTGCCCACTTCGGTTTCTGCCCACTCAAATGGCCTTTGGTTTGTCTGCTTCAGCCATCTGGATATGCTGTTCATAACCCATTCACACCCCTGGACCTAGTCCTACTCTTGACTGCATCTCACTCCTGAAACTCATCAGTCCAGGCTTCTCTAGCAAGGTCCAAGTCTATTCTCCTCTTGGTTTTATCAGTGTATACTCTTTTATTTCCGTGAGCTTCCAATTTCCTCTGGACTTGTGAAACTTCTTAAACTTTAGAGTCATTTTTTAGCACCCCAATCCCCACTAAAGACACCACACACATTTACTGTGTGGTGCATACTATATTGTCTGTGGATTAATATCAGTAGTTAAGACTGCAATAAAGGAACTGGTATCCACTTTGGCCAGAGCTGCCAAGAAAAGTGAGAATACCTAAAAAAAAAATGCTTTCAGTGAAGTTGCCATATCTTGTGTATTTAGAGTTATTCAATAAATTCTGACATTGTGAAAGGAAACAAACCTATTCACTATTGGCCCTGACAGTTCACAGAATACGCACAGGATGTGTATAATATACAGTCACTCATCTTTGAATTCTAATCATCAGAGTTTTCTGTTAGTGTCTCCTATATTGTATTTCATGTGCTTAAAAACACCCCAAGAAACCCTCGTGTTCATTGTCACTGGACAATAGATATTTGAAAGTGTCCTAGAGACAGAAGGAAGTAAGTTAGAAGGGTTTAATTTGGGAATGTGTGGCCATTTCAAATGAAGAAGAATGTGCCTGATGGTGTCTCAGAAAATACAGTTAAGGACTGAGAAAGAAATGCAAGAAAGCTGATCAGTCAAGGCAACACAATTAACCTGCTTCTTAATTGTAGCCAGGCTGGACCTTGGGCCTAGGTGTGGGGCTAATAAAAGAAAAGAGAAACCAAACCAAACCAAAACCAAACCCCAAACATCAATTGTTTAAGTAAGCTAGCTTTATTTGAATTCCCAAGAAAAAGGTAGTTTGATAAATGGGCCAGTATCTTTCATTTTCTTTGATTTTTGTTCTTAGAATCTGAGGTCTGTGTGAATAGACTGGAGGCCCAGAGGAATATGCATTAATTAGTAAGCTTCTAGTGTTAAATTGCTGCTAATTTGGGTCTTGTAATTGAAAGGAACTAGCAGACAGAATGCTACTGACAGCACTCAGCGAGAGGAGGAAATTTCAAACAGCTCTTCTGTAACCCATCTTCCTGTGATAAGAGACAGTCTATTTCACTTGACTGAACTAATTTTGCGACTTGAACCTTCTGTCTCCCCTTAAAGATGACAACTTTGCATGAGATGAGAGGGAATGGAGAGTTCTTCACAGAGACGCATTTCAGATGCAGCTTACAAGGAAGTGCTTTGTAAGAAGGCAAAAGACTTTCAAATATTGCAAGAAGGGGAAAATGGATGCTTTTGGTTATTTAATGCCACCTGATACCAAAATTGAAATATTTTTGGAAGTTAAAGCTGCAGTGCCTGCTAGAATCAAACCATAGCCGATAGCTCAGAAATACAGCGAAGGGTCCGGGAACTCTCTCGCAGTTCCCTGGCTGATTGTTACGTCTGGTCTTGTGTAGGTCAAGTGTGGGTCACTTCGGTTGATTATAATATTTGTATCCATCTGTAGAGTGAAATTTTGTAGAATTTACCCTATTTTCTAGCTCTTTATTATTATTATTTTTGTTTTATTTTTTGAGACAGGGTTTCTCTGTGTAGCTTTGGAGCCTATCCTGGCACTCGCTCTGGAAACCAGGCTGGCCTTGAACTCAAAGAGATCCGCCTGCCTCTGCCTCCCGAGTGCTGGGATTAAAGTTGTGCGCCACCAATGCCCGACTAGCTCTTTATTAATTTAAATAAACTTATTTTTTTCTTTTAGAGGCACTCATATTTAAATATCCATACCCCCATTCCCTCATCCTCTCATCCTTCCATGTTCCTCCCTAACCCCCCCAACCCAACCCCCATCTCCTCCCCAGGGATAGTGAGGCCCTCCATGGAACAGTCCCAACTTTTTCTTCCATACAATTCCTGAGCCTTATAGTAGGTGGTACTGAGTACTTGTTTATTTTCTGTATTTTGAGCAGCTGTGGGTGTCTGCATTGGAATGGAAAGGTATCCCATGTCAGGATTAGAAGCTGCTCTTGTCTATGGGTGGAAGAATGGATACTTGGGAGTCGGTGGCTATATGAGTTTAATTAAGCACCAGGAATACACTCCACAAATGGCCCAACTACATCCTCAGGGCGAGCTTGTTATCCACATTACAGTACTAGCCTCTTGTCTTGGGACCCCATGGAATTGGTCTTGAATCGACTCAGAAGACAACTGTCTACCCACACCCTGCACCACAACCCCAACAGGCAAGCCACAGTTGCAAAGGTAGCCGCATCTTGTTTTCCAAACTGTTTGTTTATTGTCTCTTCATCCCAGTTAATATTTAAAAATGCCTCACCGTCATCTTCCTAATTCCCCCTCCCCCTTCTGTAATCGTTTCTAGCAACAGTCGTCTCCCTCTTTATTTTTTCAAACCTCTGTCTACTTCTTCCCCTTTCTTAACTTCTGTTCATTCGTTCTTCCTGTTCTTTCCTTGTTTCCTGGCTTCTACACATACTCTGTGTTAGACACCGTATTCATAGGTGAAAGGTTGCATTAAAACGGGGTGGGGGTGTGGACACACACAAGCCCTCCCAGCGTTGTTTGCCCTTGGTGGGGAGAGGAGAGCACAGGCTGCCCAGTGTCGGCTGCCATTATGGTGAACAAAGACATGGTGGGGCACGGGAGAGATAGAGGCAGAGTGGCTTGTGTCCTATGAGAGAGAGGCAAATCTGGGAAGGCAAAGGCAGTGAGGATTGGGCTGGTGTGGGAGGCCTGCTTGCCAGTGGGGCCATGGTGACATCCAGTCCTGGCTTATGCCAACGGTCATGTCTGGGTCTGCAGTCCTGCAGCAGCAACTGTCTGTGTTAATGTCCATGGCTCCCCTATGAACCATAGGGATGCCCAAGAGTCTGGGCCACCACATATGGCTATATTGGTGCCCAGGGGCCATGCCACTGCAAGGGTCATCCTAATATGAGTGACCTGAGCTACCTCCCAGGGCCATGGAGATGTCCAGGCATGAGTTGCAGCCGAGGGCTATGTCTGGGTCCATGGCCCTCTCCACGGCATCTGCCACCATCAGAGGTGTGGATGTCTCAGGTCTAAGTCGCTGCCTGGGACCATGTTTTGTCTTCGGGCTACTTTGCAGCCAGGGCAATGCTGACATGAGTAGCCCGAGCTGCCATCTGGAGCCATTGTGACATCTGGGACCCGATGCTGCCAAGAACCATGTCTGTGTCTGTGGTATTATTGCAGCCCAGGTCTGTGTTTCTGCCCCTGGCCAGAGTTGCCACCAAAGGCCACATGGATGCCTGAATTCTGGACCCCTAACTTTAGCCATATTGGGTACCAAAGGACATGCCTCTGCTGGGGTCAAAGAGATCTGAGTGCCCTGCACTGCCATCCATGGACATGGTAACACCTGGGCCCAAGCTGCAGTCTAGGGCCATGTCTGGATCCATGGCCTTACCACAGCCAGCCAGGGTCTGTGCTGACATCTATGGCCCCTGGTGACATAGAAAGCCTGTCTAGAAGCTTGAAGTCTGAGCTGCCACCCAGGGCCATGGTGACACCTGGTCCCAGGATGCTATCAAGAACCATGTCTGGGTCTAACACAGCTGGGGTCTATGTTGAGTCCATGGCCCACATTGGTAACGAATGCCAGCCTGTGGCCCTGTTGGGGCCATGCCAACCTGAATGGTTTGGTCCCCAGATGCTACCAAGGCTAATGTCTAGGTTCATGGCCCTACCCAGCCAGCATCTGCATTTTAGCTGTTAAGTAAATGATAATCATGCTATAATCTCAAATCATGGGATTTAAATCCGTTCAGTGATTTCATGTGGTGCATCACACCGACTGTATTTTGAATAGCAAACCAGTCTTACACCACTGTGCTGATGGTCCAGCTTTATGGTATACTTTTCATTTATCTATTGTGAGGTCTGATGTGATTTGCTTTCTCTGTGCCAAGCTCTATCTCGTTCAGCACATGCCAGATACCATTTGGGGTTTTCTCCATGTGTCGTAGTGTGGAAATGCTTACAACCATAAGCTGAAATATACCTTATTTGTTTTCATGTCTCATGAATCACATCTAAGAAGGATGCAAACATTTTATGGAGAATAGAAATGTCCTAAATTTTTATTGTGGTAGTGTTACTGAGAGCTGAAATATTTCTAAGTGGTCCAAAGATCTTTAAGTGTGTTGAGTGAAAAACTGTACTGTTTAGCGAATGCCATGCTGAGTTATTTGATTATGTGGGCCTTGTGGTTTTCCATTTTCTCTGAACTTTATTTCAACTCTGCAAATAGCTGAAAACTAACAGTAAAACAAATCTAATTTATGGAAATGTATGTTTGTCAAGTGGAAAGCAATTGAGTATGTTTCTGTAGATGTTTACCAATTTTGCATTTAGTAGCAGATTTATTCCTGGTTTTGTGTGTGTGTGTTTGTGTGTTTGTGTGTGTGTGTGTGTGTGTGTGTGTGTGTGTGTGTGTAGTCTTAAAGTATAACATTTCCCCCATTTTATGATTCTCTCACATGTTTTGTGAGGTAAGCAAAATTTTTGACAAGAATTCATTTAATAATATGAAAATAGCATTGAAAACACAGCAGATGAAACATTTAGCGTGTCTACATTTCATCTTTTGTAGACCATAGCCCAATAAGTTGGAAACATTAACTGTCAAGAAGCATTCCAGTAAAATGAACAGTTAAAGATTAGCCTCACCATTTCTGGGACTTTTCAGCAGCTAAAAGCAGTCTTGGCCCTGAGACACAGCCTTTTCAATATCTCCCTTCAATCTCTACAGATTTCTTATTGATTTTCTCTTCATCATTACCAAAGTCCGTTGCTTCAGTGCTGGAAGGGCTCAGAGATCATCTTCTTAGTGCAAATTCTGATCTCATCGCTTTCTCAGAATACAGAGGCGGACAACACTCAAAATAAAATCACATCATCTCAACAATAATTAAAAGTGTCTTGTATCTGTGAAGACTGGTGAGACAGGTCAGGAGGTAAAGGCACGCGATATTCCAGAATGTATCTGGCAAAATGAGAGAGTCAACTTCTGCAAGATGACCCCTGACAGCTTGTGATGGTTTGAGTGAGAATGGACCCCCACAAGCTCACATATTTCGATGTGTGAGCCCTAGTTAGGGGAACTACTTGGCAAAGATTAGGACCTGTGGTCTTGTTGGAGGAGGTGTCTCGGTTGGGTGGATTTTGAGGTTTTTGATTCCACTCCAGGTCCACCCCATTTCTTTTTCTGTCTCCATCTTGTGGATTAGATGCAAGCTCCCAGCTACTATTCATCCTCATGCATGCTTGCTGCTGTGCTGCCCAGTATGACAGTCAGGGACTCGGCCTCTGAAACTGTAAGCAACTTCACTCCCCAGTTAAACATTTCCTCTTTAGAAATTTCCCTGGTCATGGTGTCTCCTTTCAGAAGAAGAACTATAACTAAGGCATAGCCATACACACACACGGAAAGTGTGTTCCAACATACATCAACACTCAAATATCACACACACACACATAGACACACACACATTTTAAAAATCTAGCAATCCATGTATCCTCCTATGAATATTATTACATCTATTTACAAATCTTCATAGTGACTCAAATATACTTTTATGGATGCTTAACAGACAAGGAGTCTACTAAGGCGTAGAACGTGTGGCCAATCCCTTTTCTCCTGCCCATGCTCAAATTCAATTGTCTTTTAGGTATTTCTCTTTATTTTGTTTACTCCTATGTAGGCATTGATTAGGTACAATTAATCTGTATGTCTTTCCTGTGTTTAATGTGCTTTTCTGTGTCAGCTGTTTGCCTGCACACCTTGGCTCATGGGTTTCATTTTGGGACGTCTGAGCCTTCAGTCCAGTTTTTACACATATCCTATGCTAGGCAAGCACTTTCTGCTGCATTGCAGTTTTCCCAGTCATCCAACAAGAAATTTGACTTAATACTCAGCAAAGACATTTTTAAAAATGAAGATTCTATAGGTATTTTGCCTCACTAGGATACAGTTAACAGTTTCTGTACGTATTATAAAACAGTTGAAGCAGTTATGTTGCCTATTTGAAAAATCCCATCTGATAGGTGTTTCGTAAAAGTTTCCTTTTAAAAGGAACATTGCTTAGAAAAATACAATAT
Source organism: Cricetulus griseus (assembly GCF_003668045.3). Classification (NCBI taxonomy): domain Eukaryota; kingdom Metazoa; phylum Chordata; class Mammalia; order Rodentia; family Cricetidae; genus Cricetulus; species Cricetulus griseus. The sequence goes on along the minus strand of NC_048603.1, from coordinate 8,055,059 downwards.
TTTACAGCTGTCACCTCTCTGCAGTGTGTTAGCCCCATCTAGTGAAGGATTAATGAATTCTCAAATCCAATATCATATGAACATTTTTTTAAGCTATCATGGGAGATTAGTTGTTACATTAGGCTGTATTTAAGTGACTTTGTAGAATAGATCAATTTTATCAAATGAATAATATAGAGTTGCAATCCGTTCCTGAAACCTTTCGTTTTTTATCAAACATATGCATAGATTAAATAGTTATAGAGATCTATAAAGTTAGATGCAGAAATCAGAAATCCACGGTTACTCCTTTGCACTATTTCCCTTTTAGAAAGTCAATTGCATTTACCAAAAAGGTGTGCTATTATATGTGCCTCCATTGGCCTGCCCATTTTAAGCTCTGAGTACTATAAGCTAAGTACTTCTTTCTTTCCTGGGGATCCAAGACATACACTTGTAAAACTCCTTCTCACTTCTATCCACACTAGGTCTAAGTCTGTAGTCATTTGATAAACTCTAACATGGATTAAAACAAATGGTGGTAGATTCTTATATGGAACAAAGAACAAAGAACAAAGAACACACACACACACACACACACACACACACACACACACACACACACAAGCATGGTTGCATGTAGGATTTTAAATCTGAAATTCTTTTGTACAAATGTGTGCTGTCATGTGTTACGTATGAAGCTACACCAGCATCTCACGTGAGGCTGCTCTACTTTTCCAGGAAAAGCCCGGAGCTTTTCTTTGTTCTGAAAATTCACGATAATATGCCTTAGTTTGTCTGTTTTCATCCGCCATGCTGGGCACTTTCAGCTCTTTCAGCATGGAAACCCATGTTCTTATTTGCTGGAATAGGACTCACTGACGGCAACAGTGATCATGTCTTTCCCCCAGCTCCCTCTGTGCTTATATTTTGAAACTGCTTTGTGAGTATTAGACATTGTCTTGTGATCTGCTAATTTAGTTTTATCTGTTCTCTCCTATTTTCTATCTCCTTTCAAAAATTAAGAAAAATGATGCCATAAATTTTACCTTCTGACTTTTTTTTTATTAAATTTATAAAAGTTGCCACTATAGTCCAAATTTTTTTTCAGAAGTGTTTCCTCTTTAATTATCTCAAAGTATTATTTGATACCAACTTGCTCGAATGTTATTGCTACAGTTTATTTTATCAGCTATGCATAGCCACTGCATTTTAAACTGATTTTTCTCTGCCTTTATTTAGTCTTCAGCAGAGGTCCTCAGTGTGTCATAATTTGCAGTGGCGCAGCCTTTGGTAACTGCAGGGAACTTAAAGTGGAAAATCAATATGCTGAGTCTCACCGGGGTATTTCTCCCTCATCTTCACTGTGGGATGCTCCATCAGTAGCCACACTTTCACAGCCCTTGGAGTCAAAGCTATTGCCTTTCCAAGGCAGCAGTTGTAAGTAGGCATTGTAGGACACACAACATGTACACTCCCGAGCTAGGATTGTTGAGGACAGTCTCCCTGCTCTGAGTGGTCCTCCAACTGATTTACAGCACAGCAACCTTGTCTTTTACTAATACACAGCTAAACTTTAGCATTTTCTACTCAGAGGATGGGGGCCTAAAGACATGCCTGGCTGTTGCTGAAACAGTATTTCAAATAGTCCTCTTTACCATCAATAAACCATTCTTTCAACTCAAGTTTCCAGAAGATCTGATGGTTGCTAATTCCAAAGAGTATTCTTGATTCTCCATAGGAGGTTGAGTTGCTTTGTGGATTTCCCTGTTACAGTTTACGATTTCAGTTTTAGAAATGCATTTTTTTTTTTTTTTGGTTTTTTGAGACAGGGTTTCTCTGTGTAGCTTTGGAGCCTATCCTGGCACTTGCTCTGGAGACCAGGCTGCTCTGGAACTCACAGAGATCTGCCTGCCTCTACCTCCCGAGTGCTGGGATTAAAGGCGTGCACCACCAACGCCCAGCTTTAGAAATGCATTTTTTTAAAAAAATTCCAAAACTGTTGTTACATTCTTGTGCACCCCTTGTCTTAGTTAAGGTTCCTATTGCTCTGAAGAGACACCACGATCGTGGCAACTCTTAGAAAGGAAGAAGATTTAATTGGTCTGGCTTATAGTTTCACAGGTTTAGTCCTTTATTGTCAAGATGTGACATGGTGGCGTGCAGGCAGGCAGACATGGTGCTGGGCAGGAGTCAAGTGTCTTACATCTTGACTTGCAGGTAACAGGAAGTGAACTGAGCACATATGAGACCTCAAAGCCTACCTCTCCAGTGACACTTCCTCCAACAAGGCCACACCCACTACCAAAGAGCTAAACCTCTTAATAGTGCCACCCCTTTTGGGGGCCATTTTCTTTCAAACCACAACTCTTTTTATTTGTTTACCTTTTTAAACAATTTCTTTTTTTGTGAAGCAGAAGAAGAGCTGGTAGGTCAGTGAGTTTGTATGATTTATACTGGCACATTCTTGACACAATACATTATATTTTGAACAAATGCACAGGTATGGGTAGCCCTGTGCATATCTACTATATTGGTCTTTCTGATTTAGGTGACCAACTGTGAAATTAAGTTCATTGTAGACAGAGAGGAAAAGCAATTGGGACAAAGCTTTTGACGCTAAGTAGTGATAATGAAGAAAATATTACAGCACAAAAGAAGTTAATGGCTTCTTTGTATAATCTATTACCTTTCAGAGGCTTGGACACTTTTGGAAGAAGTTGTTTTCTGCTTTCATAGTCACCTGGGTCTGGTTTAGTAAATTGGTCCCTTAATGTCTTTAAGTGCTTAACCTATAAAATTCACGGAAATAGTAATTTACCAAATGGCACCTGGGTGATTTTGTGAGTTAATGCAGCTTCTCAGATTGTAGCCAGACCACAAAAAAACTTTGCTTACAAAAGTCTGTGTTTAGGCAGAGAAATTCGAAAATTAAGGTTATTCTCCATTGAAATCTGGTCAGAAAAGCATTTTCAGATTAACTGCAGTGATGATGATCAAGTGGACACAGGGAACGGATAGAATGAGATGGGACAAGTCACGTGATCACAGAGGTGGTGGAGCATTCATTTATTCTCCCCCTACATGCCCTCAGAGATGGAGGCTCACACTTAACCTAGAAAAGGGAGGCATAGCACCGATCTACACTCTAATGACTATACTTGCAACATTGTGACAGCAAGGATAGGACGGTGCAGAATAGAAGAGAAAGGAAATAGATACTTCAGAGTGGCTCTTGCAGGACCTTTGGATCCATGCCCACTTACACTCAGAAATCCCCAAAGGTCACGAGCAGGAGCCTGGCTGGTGTGTAGGAAAAGCGGCTTCTGAAGAATGGGGCACTTAGGTTTAGCAGCCTAATAAAACCAGGTCCACATGGAGGCAAGAAAAGAAACGGAAAGAAAACAAACAAAAAACAGAGCCCCAAACCAGCTCTGAGCCAGGAGCTGCAGGATTAGGTGTGACACAGATTAAAAGGGATTCATTTATATCCCTGGATGCCTCGGGCTTTTTTTTATCAGCATTGTTTTCTCTTTGTTGTCCTCCTTACAGTCCGAGGCTTTCCATGTGACAATGACATGATTATTGGCACATCAACACACACATTTTCCTCATGCTAGTGAGAAAAAAGTTCTCCCCTCTTTGGACGGAAAATGATGACAGTCCCTCACATGAACTGAGGTTGGCCTTACTTAAGTCCTGCTCCTCTGTTTTTCTAATTCATGTACCTCACATACCAATGTACTTTCATTGGTTCTGCTGGGTCGCTGATGTAGGCATCTTTTCTTAAAAAGTTCCTAACATTATGAAATACAATAAAGGCAGAAACATTCACACATATGGATGCATATCTACACAGAGAATAAAAAATTTCCCCAATATTTCCATAATCCGTTTATGAATTACTTGGGAGTTTTAGACAGTGTATCCCAAACATACTTGCTTCCCATGTCTCCCAGGTTCGTCCTGCTACCCTTGTACCCTCTCCTAAAAAGAGCAAGACAGAAACAAAACAAAACAAAACAAAAAAACCCCCACCAAGTCCAATTTGTGTTGCCCATATACAAATTTAGGGAGAACTTCATAAGATACATTTTTGTGGTTTTAGAATCACATATATTCTTAGTATACATATTTGGAAAATAATTATGAGAAACCTGGTCCCAGTGTAGATAGAGTTGTATATCCAGTATTGCAAAGCATGCAGTTTTCACGGGGGAGACTGTGAATATGCAGGTGGTACAGAGGTGTGATGATGGTCACTGTGACAGATTATATATATATATATATATATATATATATATATATATATATATATTTGGGACCAGAAAGAAACCAGCACCAACGACACTGGTCACTTTTTTTTGGTCCATGCTGAAGGCATGAATCTGCATTTTAAGCTCAGCATCATACTTCATTTATATTATTATATTATTTTCTCTAATTAAGAATATTTCAAGTGGCTACCAGGAATGCTGATAATATATGCCAGGCCCAATATGTGTAATTATGCTATTTGGGGGATATTTAGTTATGCTTTCGGACTCCAGACTGAGTCTATTTTCCATGTTACCCAGGGTATAACTACTGTGTAGTTTAAAATAAAACATGTCAGGGTATTCCTGAAGCGAAGAAGTATTAATGTCTATTGTGGCCGGTTTTCACTCTCCATTCATTAAAATAGATGGGTGAAAACAATGTCAGTTACAGCAGATAGAGATTCTGGCTGTTTCTTTTCGGAGACGTTTCTTGGTTTTCAGTAGGATTGCACTCTTATCACCTTGAGCCACTATTCCCATTAAGTTCAGTAGGGATTACAAACCACTGAGTGGCAGGCAATTTGTTCAAAGGTATGTGGCTTTGTGCTAATGTAGGATCAAACATATCTCTGTGAACACCTGATTTTTGGTGAGCACAACAGATTCAGGTCACTTTTTTGAGCCTGCAAAATTCTACCTGGTTCGGTGTCCTGGAATCACATTCACACGTGGAATGAAGAAAGGGACGGATGGAAGATACAATGTCAGCAATGTCTCACTATGAGGTCTGGATGGGAGAAGTGTCACCAGTCACATTTCTCCTGTTGATGGGTCATTATAATAATTCAGTATAAAGAATATGCTAGTGTTACAGATAAAATATCCTTTGGAGAAGCACCTAGTTAGTGTTTGAAAGACCTTTTACATAGGGCAATCAGCTTCTTGGTGTTCTTCAGTTCTGAATTCCTGGCATCTGAATTGAAAGACATATATTATAAAGCATGATGGGACTTTTAAAAAGACATAAAATGAATGTTGCTTAAGTGACAATGAGCAGGAAGATTCAACATTTCCCTTTTCCAACCTGGGCTGGTTCACCCCTCCTTAGGCAACCTGGTAGTCCTCTGCTCCCAGGAGGTCACATTATTGATGGCAAACTTAGTGCAGACACCCAATTGACATAGCACTCTATATCCGAGAACTCCTGAATTCAAGCGATACCCCTGTCTCAGCCTTCCCAGTAGCTGAGACTTCAGGCATATGCCACCAGCAAACACTTTCCTTGGAAACACAAGGGCAAACCTACAGCATCTTGTCACAGGTCTGGAATTCTGCCTATTCTTTATCCCACACTTCATAGGATATTTATTATTCTATCTTAATCGGAACTGGTTCTTCCTATAGTAATAAGAATTAGTTATATGCTCCTCAGAGTGGTTCTTTTTATAAGGTCATACTTGGAGCACAGGGTAGATTTCCATCAACTGGTTCTTGCTTAAGATGCTAAAGAGCATGCCTGAATTTTCATCAACAGGTTTACAACAGTGCTCATTCTCTCAGTGTATGAATGAATGAAAAGCTAAAATGGAGCCAAGAGGTTATTTAAGTTTTCATGTGTATCACAGCCATCCATTGAGGATGACTACATGGGAACTTGTACACAATGTTTGCTAATACGGTGAAGGTTTTGAGATGTTGGTAACTATGACCTTTAACTCTTCCTTTAACTCACTCTAGACTTCATTTGCCCATACTCCTATTTTTCTATGATTTAGCCACTAGAAGATTGTGACTGTAAGGTCTGTGGACTAGGTAAGTCATGGGACAAGTGTGATAGGCACTATCTTTAGGGAATGGATCATTCCTGTCACCTGTAATACTTTCTATGGGGTTGTTGTTTTAATTTGTGTAGGGTTTTAGTCTTTTAAAATAAGACTTGTAAAATAAAAAAAAAACAGATCTGTGGATGGATGGTGGTTTTCAAACACCAAATTCTTACTGCTGCTATTGAACTGCTTACAAAAGAGTGTTTTTGATGGTAAATTTTGCATTAAAAGTATTTTTACCAGATTTCAAAATAAAATAAAAAAATCCTTTGACATTTCTTCTCTTTATAAGAAAAACCATTCAAAGTATTGTCTGTGTTTGACATCTAGTCTCCTTGCCAACTGTTTCACCCCTTTGGTCTACAGGGCTTTTTGTCCTGGCCACTCTCTTGAGAAGGCTTTTGTCTGCAATCCTAGCTGCCTTTCTCTCATGGCTGATGTTCAATCTCACCTCACCAGAGAGAGTGCTTAGTGTCTTCCAGGAGAGTTGCTCATCACATCTTCGAAACATTTTTTTTTTCTTGTCACTTGGTTTTTGTGGCACCAAACCTTCACATATAAGTTAACCCTTTGGACATTTTGGCTCCTGACTCAGATGCTTGTCCTCCAGCCCTTCATAGATTCCTTTTCCTTTGATGCCAATTCTTTGCTCTAAGAGGCTGTGCTTAGATTTCTTTTTCTTTGGGAGTGATCTTAGTTAAGTCACTGAGTGAAAAATGATGACATTTTTGGCCTATGGTCACCATTGAACCTCAGGTGTGCTGAATATCCAAATAATCAAAGTGCCCTGTGCTTGCTCTTCTTGGATATCAAGTATTTAAAAACTAAGCCTTTCTGCAACACCCCTGCCTTCAAAGTGGTGCTAAGAGTTGACTAGTGTTCCCCACGATTCAGCTCAGAATTGGTGTTCTGCCTACATGGATGTGTGCACACCAGAAGAGGGCGTCAGATCTCATTACAGATGGTTGTGAGCCACTGTGTGGTTGCCGGGAATTGAACTCAGCACTTCTGGAAGAGCAGTCAATGTTCTCTCTCCAGTCTCAGCTCAGTATTGGATTTCGATCTTTGACTATGCTTCTCTCTCGCAGTCTGCATGCAATTTATCCAGAAGTTTGTGTACCTTTCCCTTGAAATTGACTTCGAGATTCACCATCTCCATCACTGCCAGATTCCCTGGAGCCATCTTGTCCAGCCTACAGCAGCACGTCTCTGTGGCGACACCCCCCGTTCATTCTACCCTCGGACCATTTGACTGCATCTCTCATTCACAGCAGCTGGGGCGATGCAACTGCTCACAGCTCAACGTCAAGTCACACAATGTATTGTGATCTTGGTCATCATGTTCTGTGTAAAGAAAGTCCATAGCCACATGAAAAAATGAGGCTTTATATTGTACGGCACCGAACAGTGTGTACCAGTTGGGGAAAGGGATCAATGAAATGGTAACAGAAAAAGTGAATTTGGAATAAATGTTTACATGGGCCTTAAAGGGAAATGTTCTGTGACCTAAGAAGTATAATGCAAATTTTTGAACCTAAGATTTCAAATTTTAAAATGATGACAAAAATGAATCTAACTTTTAAGTCAGGAAACACTGTGCTTGAGAATTTATGCTGAAATGAGTTCACATTAATGTGTTTCCCGAGTGCTCTCTTATTTCTTCTTACTCTGTTCTGGTCACTATAAAACCATAACATTAAGCAAATACCTTTAAATAACAGAACCTATTTTTCACACAGCGCAGGGGCTGGGAAATCCAAGACCAAGCAATTGACAGTTTTAATGTCAGGTGAGAGCTTTTTGATTTAAGGATGAAACATTTTTTTTTTTTTTTTTTTTTTTGGTTTTCCAGACAAGGTTTCTCTGTGGCTTTGGAGCCTGTCCTGGCACTCGCTCTGGAGACCAGGCTGTCCTCGAACTCACAGAGACCCACCTGCCTCTGCCTCCCGAGTGCTTGGATTAAAGGCGTGCACCACCAACGCCCGGTTTTTGTTTTGTTTTTCTATCTTCATGTCTTCCAACAGGCAAGGCCAGTTCCCAGGTCCCTTTGCATGGGACTAATGCTCTAAGGCTATTCATTGATTCTATTCTCACAACTTAAGCTCCTCTCAGTGTCCTCCTAAAGATCATCGGCTTCAACTTCGGAGCTCCTGGAGGACAGAGACAATTAGATGGAGACACGGCAAACTGGTCTTGTTTGACAGAAACCTATTGATGGAGCGAGCATTGCATCAGAACACACATAGAGCAAGTCTTTCTTCATGTGTATAATCCCAGCTGAGGCAGGGAGATGGGAGAGTTCGAGGCTAGCCTGTGCTCCTTAGCAAGACCCTGTCTCCATAAAGCAAAAATAAAAACGAAACAATAAATGATACAGCTGTTTTGAATCTCTGGTCTTTGATTTGTGGCAGATGCTGTCTCCAAGGTCAATGGGTTACAGTATCGCACTGTATCAAAGCATGGAGAAAGTGAAACATGTTACAATAAATCTTTCTGCCAAAAGGCGCCAAACCCCACCGCCACCCACAGCCACATGTGTGCTTTACGCCAGCTGCCTGCCCAAGTTAGGGCCCAAATGAATACACAGAAACTTGCATTAGGTACAATGCTGCTTGGACAATGATTAGGATTCTCATCATACATCTATATATTTTATAAGACTTATCTTATCGGACGCCTTATTGGCGTCCCTCCTTGCTGGTGGATCACATTGTGCTGCTGGAGCAGGAGCGGAGGGGAAAAGAGGGCCCTTCCTGTTTCTCCTTCGCTTAAATATGAGTCTCCTTGCTATGTCACTTCCTGCCTGGATCAGCACTTCTCTACTACATTTCCCAGAATCCTCTTTGACTCCTAGTCCTGTCTACTTGCTGTCTCATTGGCCAAACAGTATTTTATTTAACAATCAATAAGATAAACATACACAGTACATTCCCCACCATCTCCTCTTTTCTGTCTAAATAAAAGGATAACTTATCTTTTATAATAACTGAGGAAAACTATAACCATAACTATCTGTCTTCAACTCTATCAAAGACCATAGAAGGATAATATATAAACTCTATAGTGGGAAATTACCAATACGGAGTCAGGTAGAAATATAAGGGTATTTAATAGGGAAAAGCCTTACTTACGGAGCGACCTAGCCAGCCGGCGTGGCAGTAGTCTATACAGCAAGAAGCAAAGAGAAACCGAAAGAGCAAAAGCAGTCACACTACGTCACTCTGACCACGCCCTCGCAGGCGTGGTCAGGAACACCTGTAGCCAGCCCCTAAGTAGGCGTGGCTACAGCTTCCCCTACAGAAACACAAAATTAACTATAACTAAACTGAAAGCTTACTCAAGCCTCTGAATAAGTTATAGACACTGGACAAAATGCAGGTGTGTAGGGACAGTGAAGAAAAGGACATATTTGTAATAAAAATACTTCGTGTGTCACAAATGGGCTGAGTCAAGCTATTTAACTCTAAGATAAAAAGGTACAGCCATTTCAGGAGTTATTTAGGGCCGAGGAAAAGACGTTCATTAAAAAAAAAATGCTAAACATGAGTATGACAAAATACTTTTAGGTAACTAAAGTCATTTGGGGTCAAAGGACATGTGACATGGAATTATTGGCCTCAAGGGAAAATGAAATTCCTTTTCCTATTAGCATGTTGGTTTCTATTAAAGAGATGCTTTTGTGTTCATAGGCACTGAGAAGCCTATTACTTTATGAGTGGGACTTTACTAAATAAAAGCTGAAGGAGATAGCACAGGCTGTTCCGCTTTTCAAAGGGAAGTTTGACTCATACAAGTTAAGGTTTCTCACTCTTTAGATGGGGCTAAGTTTGAGATGAAATTGATTTGTGAGACTCCCATCTGTCCTTACTGAATACTGCACAAATACTGAAAAAGAAAACATCTTTAGGGTGGAAAGAACTAGCTACTATTTGTTGACCACCTACTACTTGAAACCTTAGAAGGGGTGTCTGATAACATATTTTATTTTATCCATATTTAATATGCCATCTATGCAGTGGTTTTTTTGAAAAGAGCCACTGGCTTAGAAAGTCTGTGGCTTTTTCAATTTCAAACAGAAAAAGTGATGGGTGTAAAATAAAGATACCTGGACACATCCCTCAAATTTTCCACACTCGGGTCTCTTCATGTTTTAATTGATCTTTGTTGAGTATGTATGGCTTTTCTTTTGATTTCTACAGAATAAGCATAAAACAGAAGTTGAAGTTTGATGAGCAAATATTATTAGTGATGCCAAATACTTAAATAAAATGTTTCATGTGAATATTTTACCAGTATTATGTATAAATATTTATATACACCCAAGCAAATTATGTTGTAGTACACAGACAAACTTTATGTTTTTTGGTGCAGTAGTGTTATTTTAGCGCTTTATAGCCTAATATATAAACTAGTAACTTGTTTTGGGTGATAGAATATGTAAGTTTTCAATTCATAATTTTTATTACCTTACTTTGATGAGGAAAATGTAAGAAAGGCAACCTGTATTCACAATGATGGAAACACCTATTTTTTGAAACTTATTTAGGAATAGAAATTTAAATAATATCCAATGACTATGAGGCTCTAGAGCAGTGGTTTTCCACCTTTCTGATGCTTTGATCCTTTAATACAGTTCCTCATATTGTGGGGACCACCAACCATAAAATTGTTTTCATTACTACTTCATAACTGTCATTTTCTACTGTTATGAATTATAAGGTAAACATCTGTGTTTTCTGATGGTCCTAAGTGGCTTCTGTGAATGGGTCATTCAAACCCACTAAGGGGTCACACCTGCTGTAGTATGATGTGGCATTCTGTATGTTATTATGTTCAGAGCTGTGTTCTTGCTAACATGCTAACGACTGTTTATTCTCTGGAAGGATGCTCTGACTTTAACCTAATAGGGATACAAAGGAGAGAGATCATGAGTGAAAATTGCTGGTGGAAGCAGGAAAGGACGGAGTGACTTTGGCATGCAGGAGTATCAGTGGCATGCCTAGACCAGAGAAAGGGGAGGGGAGGGTATTCCTGGGAGATAGTTGGAAAGTGGAGTTTCTGGAGAAGGAGAGTGTGGAAGGCATTAAGAATTTGGAGGAGCTTGTAGCTTCAGGCACACAGCAACTGTCGAGACTTCAAAGAAACAGAGGTAGAAGTAAACTCATTATTGAGTGTGGGTTCATGTTAGAAGAGGGATGAGTTGATAACATGGTATTTTATAAGTCTGGTAAGTAGCACGTTTCTGGCCCCTCAGACACACACACACACACACACACACACACACACACACACACACACACACACACGAGACTACTGACATGATGTTTATAAAACACTGATTCTTTCTGACGTATGGAGATAGAAGAATAGATTACAAACGGACACAAAGTTTACTAGCATTGATAGGTTTCAGTCTTGTCATTGCACTTAAGAAGAGTGCAATGAACTAAAAATTATATTTTATAAAAACGTTTTAAACATTTTTAATTGATGAACTATGGTTAAAATGCAGTGCTCTGACGTGCAATTTGAAATGCTGAACCCAGGATAATCAAGCCCAATTTCTTGATCTATCTTCCCAGTGATGCAATGTTTAAAGTTTTCTACTTTATTGATAGTGAATCATCATTTTTAGTAACTATGGCAACCATCTGTGCAATAGATGCAAAAACCTTACTTCTCCCTTCTGAATCTTTGTATCCTTGCCCTGAGATCTCCCCATTATTGTCTCTCTCTTCCAGATTTTGGTGACCAGCATTCTACTCTGCACATTCTATAGCTTTAATATTTTTAGATTCTGTATATATTCTATAGAATCGAAATCAAGATCTATATTTCTATGTTCGTTGTAGCAGTCAGACTATATACAAGATATGGAATCAATTCTTTATACTTACCAGATTTCAACTCAGACATTCTATTTCTCATTTGTCATTTTTTCTGAAATTATTCATCAGATATTTATCTGCTTTGTTGATTTTTCCACAGGGGCATTCACACCATTGCAATAAACCACTGTTACTTCATTGTATTGATTTTATTAATACCATTATGTTTGTCTAAATTTCAGTCTTAGACATAGTCTTGACAAGACTATCATAGCTATAGTCTGCTTATTTCTATATAGTGTGAATAATACAATCTCATTAATTTGAAATCAATGTGTACTGTATATACGTTTGTCTTGGATCAGTTATAAAGATAAAAAATTATTGCAAATTCTCTTTCTCTCACTACTTTTCCTTGTATTAAGCAATGGCTCAATCAACTAGAGACACAAGAACACAATGTTTGTAATTAAGGGTTTTAACAAACACAAATGAATCAAAAAGTACATTTTCATCACCAACAGAATAACTACAATTAAAATACAGTGTAATGAACCGGCTTCCCCTTAATTCACATAATTTCATTAAGGATATTATGAATTTTCTAATGTCTATATGATAGATTAATTTTCCATTCAGCTGGGTTTCTGTAATATTGTTATGTATATAAAAAGAAACCACTTTTCACTACCATGAAAATATCAGTGTTTGTGAAAGATTTAATGATTTCTCATAACTCAATCACAGGGACAGGATGGTGTTCAAATATTTAGCAGAAGTTAGTGTGATTTGACTCAGGAGTGGCCTTCAGAGTCACAGCATTTCTGAAGTGTCCTAATTAGATGTGCCTCTATATAAATCCCTTCTAGTCCGTACATAAGATTGTTATTTTTTCTATTTAGAGATACAAAGGGCTTTAATTGCAGTGACAATTTTCTGCCACATTATTCCCCTTAGAAGTGTGGTTTGGTTGTTAAAATAGTGTCATTGGTAAAAGAATCTTATGAGTTCATAAAAGAGAAGAAAACCTATTCCATTCTGTTTGCAAACATTAACAGATATTTTGCAATTTAATGAAATTGACTTTTTGAGCCTAATTCTGTTGGGTGAAATATAAGAATTTAAATGTGGAATCCAATTATCTTTAGCTTGTACACTTTGTTGAAGAGCTATTAAGTTGGAAAAAAATCTTCTTAGCTGTTTCCAAAGCTTTCTGATGATAATGAAAGGAAAATAAGAATAATTTACAATTGAAAACCTTGACAGATGAGTCAACCCTCCTTCGGAACTGAGGTTTCTGAGACACACAAAACCAAGCTCTACTCCTGACCTAGCCCTTGATAAAAACTTACGCTCTGAACTTGTTTTCTATCTATGTCTAACTCTAATCCTGTTAGTATAAAATTTTGTCACTAGGTGGCTCCATATAGCTTTTAAAAAAACAGTCTTCACAGAAAACCTTCCTGGTTTTGGGTTATTTCTTTCTGGTTTTCATCTCGTCTCGTATATTTCTGTCTTTGTTTTGCAGTCCCTGTAGCATTGCCTCACACTCTAAGCTCCAGGAAACTACAACCCGAGTCAGTGCATTGCCAACTCCTCTGGTCAATAAGCAGAGAATGGTGACAGATGACAGTTCCACAGGACTGTGGTTTTTGGCTGGTTGCCATTGCTCAGTGTCTGTATTTTTTTTTTTTTTTAGTAAAGTCTTTCTGATCTTAATTTCTTTCACTTCTGAGGTCTCTTTGGGTAACACACAATACTTCCCAGAACAGGGAAAAAACATCCCAAAATATTCCTACTCTTAGGAAATAATATTATGGTTTTGTGAAAAATCCTCTAGACTAGGAATTGGAACACTTGAAATAACAGCATTTGCTTGTCAGTTAAGTCACTTTGTTTTATCCAAGTCTCAGTGTCCCATCTAGAGTGTAGGGAGTTGGAAGAGGGGATGCTCATAACATCTTCCAGCATTTCCAGATGTGTGGTACATCTAAAGAGACTCATCAAGAAGAGATTTCCATACACAGCTGATATTATTTATTGGTTTATAAGCTAAAGAATGAGGAGAACTATCTTTCTTTCAGACTCTAGGACTAAAACAGTGCCTTGCACGTAGTATAAGAAGTACTCAAAGCCTGACTCTGCCTTATTTTTCTTTTATTTGATCCTTCAGTTTCTGTCCATAGTGTTATAGGTGCCTGCCTATATGTCACCCAAGGGTGAGTTTGCTCTTTCAAGAAAGAAAATGGAAATTATTAAATTTACCCTGCTAATGTTGTCTTATTATTTAGATGGTGTACTTGTCATATGGAATGACTTATCAAACAAAATATACTGTACACTAGACTTAAAGTCCTGGGCATAGCACTTACACATTCTGCCTCAATGTCACACTAAATCATGTGCCCCCCCCCGAAACTGCTGGCCCTTTAAGAATGGATATGTCTATGAAAAGATCTCCTAAATGAAAGCTGAGAAAGGTGGCATTGGAATTGGGTAGAGGTGGTGTAAGCATTGTTGAATGCATTTTTAATAGAACTGTCAAATGCATCACAGATAAACATCAAATATTTAAAATGCACAGAAAAGAAAATAGTAGAATAATACTTTACATGAGAAATGGAAGAATTCTAATACAAGGTATCTATGACTGACTTAATCTAAATATCTAACTCTAAGGTTTTTCTGAAGAATTCTTATTACCAGCAAAACAATTAGCCAAGAATGTTCAACTTCGTAGTATTAAAAGAGAATAGTATCAGCAATTGTCCACGTCAACTATGTAAATGCTGTGCAGTGTGGTTATGGTGGATGCTTTAGAATCACATCTGTTTCATCTGTGGAGTGGGAAACTGTATGAGGTATTATAAGTTCTGCTTGAATTCTGTTGAACTCCTTTGTATTCTGTTGTACTATAGAGGATTAAAAGTACGCTATCCAGCTTAATGTTTATACGGGGAAGAAAATTTTCCACTGGTCTCAGTATCTCCTCACAAAGATGCTTAGGAGTCTATATGTTTGGGCTAAAAACACTACTATATATCCCTGTTAATTGTAAATTCCTGGGGAAGCCCATGTTGTATTATTCTCTGGGATATGAGTGTCCCAATGAAGGGGGAGACATTTAAAGACCTTCATTTATTTACTTTCTTAACTTTATTTCCTGTGCTTATGTGTTACAGATCTACTCTATAACAGAATTTAAGGAATATGTTTTAGATGCTTTTAATATAAAATATTTATGAAAATCTCACCCCATTACAAGCAAATGTCTTCTTTAGATGCAAAGATTATTGGTCTTTGGTTTGTGTCATTTCTATATTTGTTTTGTGACTGATGTGGGAGGTAGTAACAGAAGACCATGCCCTCCCTCAATGATGAGGGCTGTTATTATGTTTGTAAAGTAGACGATGAACAGCATTTTCTCAGTCAAAAATAGAACATAATATTCTGTCTCATCTTGTAAATGTGTCACTTAAATATCATATAGTTGGGTTGCTGGCACACACCCTCAATCCCAGCACTCAGAAGGCAGAGGCAGGTAGATCTCTGTGAGTTTGAGGCAGCCTGGTCTACATATTGAGTCCCCAGGAAATCAAGAGCTACAAAGAGAAATCCTATCTCCAAAAAATCAGATCTTATGAACAAATACAATCTTGATATTTTTATAGGTTGTAAGGGGGTGTTATGGCTGATTTTCTTTTTATGTCTGCTATTTAAATATATCCCTATTTAATTATATAAGAAATAATATAGTCTCAGAGGCAGCAAGCCACCATAGAGCATGTAAGGGATCATTATAACACATGGCAGATACCCTGGAATATTCACACCCTAACCTTTGAAAGGAACTTAAGATATTCCCTACCTGTATTTTGTCTCTGCAGAGGAGAACCTTGGGTATGATGTAATAGAAAGAATGAAACAAAATGCAGCCTCATGGCAGAGGGAACAAGATGTTCACAGGACAGGCAGAGAGCGGGTTCTGTCTTGAATTAACATGTCCACTGTTCTGGGCTGTTTTGTCTTGTACACTGATTTCCATAGCATGAACATGGAGAGGCATTCAAAGGAAGGGTAATTTAGCCTTTGAGAATCATCTATATTATAGATACGGTCAGTTGAAAGGAAACCTCAATGGCTTCCTGTAGGGTAGGCAGTGAGGAAATGGCCAGGGTGGTGAGTTTGGTGGTGGTTTCATTTTTGCTGTTGATTTTCCCCTAGGCTAGTTCTTATGTGAAATGATTATATTGGTCTCGCTGCCAAAACTCTCGTTGTCTATCCTCTCTCTCTCTCTCTCTCTCTCTCTCTCTCTCTCTCTCTCTGTCTGTCTCTCTCTCTGCCTTCCTTATTTTTTGCATCTCTAACACCTATTTCCCTCCCCCCCCACACTCTAAATGCATCCTAAGGTAACTCAGCTGGAGTGACAGTGCTTATAAAGTTAGCTAATCGGGGATTTGGAGATTCAGGGTCCAGCCTTCTTTTTACATCACCTGAACTGACTTTTTTTCCTTCTTCACTGAAATGAATTCCTGAGTGTGAAAATGAGTAGACCTCTGATTCTTGTGCCTTATCTTGGCCTGTTTTCCTTCTGTTTGTCTTGTCCAACTCCAATATGACAGTTTTCTTTTATTATTATCTCTTAGAAGCTTGTTTTCTAATGAGAGAATGAGAGACAGAAAGGGAGTTACTCTGAGTGGGACAGGAAGTGGGGAAGAAATGGGAGGAGTATATAGAATAGAAACTAATCAGGATATACTATGTGAAGAGAAATATCAATTTTTAGTAAAAGGGAGAGAGAGAAAGGGAGAAGGAGAGAGAGAGAGAGAGAGAGAGAGAGAGAGAGAGAGAGAGAGAGAGAGAGAGAGAGAGAATCTGAGAGATGAGCATGAGCATGGATGGACCAGTGGATCTCATTTTTTCACACCAGAGTAGTCATTACTAGTTCCCCACATTAACACAGCCACAGAACTCTTCAGGGGACAAACAGAGGACTGAGAGAATATTTCTTTTCTTTTTTTTTTTGTACTTTTTAAATTAGGTCAAATTAGGAACAAGCTTGTTTCACATGTCAATCCCTTCCCCCAACCCTCCTGCCCCACCCCCAGCCCCCACCCCACCACCCTCCACTGCCCAGGCAGGGTAGGGCCCTCAATGGGGGCTCCCCAAAGTCCACCACATCATCCTGGGCCGGGCTTAGGCCCTTCCCCATGTGTCCAGGCCGAGAGTTCATCCCTTCCCGTGGGATGGGCTCTCAAAGTCCCTTCTTACACCAGGGAAAAATACTAATCCACTACTAGGGGCCCCCTAGAGTGCAGAGGCCTCCTCATTGACATCCATGTTCAGGGGTCTGGATCAGTCCTGTACTGGCCTCCCAGACAGCAGTCTGGGGTCCATGTGCTCCCCCTTGTTCAGGCCAGCTGTTTCTGTGGGTTTCACGAGCCTGGTACCGACCACTTTGATCTTGATTCCTCCCTCTCTGCAACTAAGTTCCAGAGTTCAGTTCAGTGTATATCTGTGGGTGTCTGCCTCTGTTTCCATCAACCACTGGATGAGGGCTCTAGGATGGCATAAAAAGTACTCATCAATCTCATTTTAGGGGAAAGGCATTTAGGTTATCTTCTCCAACATTGCCTGGATTGTCAGATCGTGTCATCCTTGTAGGTCTCTGGAGATCTCCCTAGTGCCATATCTCTCCTTGGACCTATAATGACTCCCTCTAATATGGTATCTCTCATCCTGCTCTCTCTCCTCTATTCTTCCCCCAACTCAATATTTCTCTTCTCTCCTCTCCTCCTCCTCTCATTCTGGCAGCTCCCTCTCCCCTACCCTCATGCTCCCAATTAGCTGGGAGTTCCTGTCCATCCCATTCCTGGGGTCCATGCATTTTTCCCGTAGAGTCCTTGTTTCCTAGTTTCTTTGGTGAAGAGGATTGTAGGCCGGGAATCCTTTGCTCTATGTTTAAAATTCATATGAGTGAGTACATACCATGTTTGTCTTTTTGTGACTGGGTTACTTCACACAGGATGGTTTCTTCTAGTTCCATCCATTTGCCTGTGAATTTCAAGATTCCATTGCTTTTTTTCTGCTGAGTAGTACTCCATTGTATAAATGTACCACATTTTCTCTATCCATTCTTCAGATGAGGGGCATCTAGGTTGCTTCCAGGTTCTGGCATATTACAACACAATGCTGCTATGAACATGGTTGAACATATGTCCTTGTTGTATGAATGTGCATTATTTGGGTATATGCCCAAGAGAGGAATGGCTGGGTCTTGAGATAGACTGATTCCCAATTTTCTGAGCAACTGCCACACTGATTTCCAAAGTGGTCTTACAAGTTTGCACTCCCACCAGCAATGGAGGAGTGTTCCTTTTTCTCCACATCCTCTCCAGCATGGATTGTCATTGGTATTTTTGATTTTAGCCATTCTGACAGGTGTGAGGTGGTATCTCAGAGTTGTTTTGAGTTGCATTTCTCTGATGGCCAAGGATTTTGAGCACTTTCTTATGTGTCCTTCAGCCATTTCAGATTCCTCTGTTGAGAATTCTCTATTTAGTTCAGCACCCCACTTTTTAATTTCATTGTTTGCTGTTTCGGTGGCTAGCTTCTTGAGTTCATTGTATATTTTGGAGATCAGCCCTCTGTCAGATGTGGGGTTGGTGAAAAACTTTTCCCATTCTGTGGGCTGCTGTTTTGTCTTACTGACTGTGTCCTTTGCTTTACAGAAGCTTCTCAGTTTCAGGAGGTCCCATTTATTAATTGCAGATCTCAATGTCTGCGTTACTGGAGTAATGTTCAGGAAGCAGTTTCCCGTACCAATTAATTCAAGGGCATTTCCCACTTTCTCTTCTAAAAGATTCATGTGGCTGGGTTTATGTTGAGATCTTTGATCCATTTGCACTTAAGTTTTGTGCGTGGTGACATATATGAATCTATCTGCAATCTTCTGCATGTCCGAATCCAATTGTGCCAGCACCATTTGTTGAAGATGCTATCTTTTTCCCATTGTATAGATTTAGTATCATTGTCAAAAATCAGGTGTTCATAGGTGTGTGGGTTAATATAAGGGTTTTCAATTCTATTCCATTGGGTTGGAGTTTTCCTTCCAGAACTTTCTGTAATGCTGGATTTGTGGATATGTATTATTTAAGTCTGGTTTTGTCATGGAATATCTTGTTTTCTCCATCTATAGTGATTGAAAGTTTTGCTGGGTACAGTAGTCTGGGTTGGCATCCATGCTCCCTTAGTGCTTGTAGGATATCTATCCAGGCCCTTCTGGCTTTCAAAGTTTCCATTGAGAAGTCAGGTGTGATTCTGATAGGTCTGCCTTTGTATGTTCCTTGGCCTTTTTCCTTTGCTGCTCTTAATATTTTCTCTTTATTCTGTAGGTTTTGTGTTTTAATTATTATGTGTCGAGGGGACTTCTTTTTGTGGTCCAGTCTGTTTGGTGTTCTGTAAGCTTCTTGTACTTTCATAGGCATATCCTTCTGTAGGTTGGGGAAGTTTTCTTCTATGATTTTGTTGAATATGTTTTCTGTACCTTTGAGCTGTATTTCTTCACTTTCTTCTATACCTATTATTCTTAGGTTCTCTCTTCCATCTCTTGAATTCTATTGGTTATACTCACATCTTTAGTTCCTGATCATCTATCCAGCCTTTCTGTTTCCAGCATTGCCTCAGTCTGTGTTTTCTTTATTGTGTCTATTTCACCTTTCATGCCTTGAACTGTTTCGAGTGTTTCTTTCACTTATTTGGTGGTTTTTTTTTTCTTGGCTTTCTTTAGTTTCTTTAAGAGATTTGTTTACTTCTTGAATTTTTTGGTTTGTCTTTTCCTCCATTTCATGTAATTTTTTTGCTTGTTTTTTCTTCTATTTCTTTAAGGGATTTTCTTATTTCCTCTTTAAAGGTCTCTATCATCTTCCTAAGATAATTTTTGAGGTCCATCTCTTCTTAATCCTCTGTGTTGGGCTTTTCAAATCTTGCTGGTGTGGAGTCCCTAGATTCTGGTGGTGTCATATTGGGTTTTCTGTTGTTGAGTGTGTTCTTAATCTGTCTTCTTCCTATCCCTTCTTCCAGTGAGTGCAGGTGGGGTCTCTCCCTCTCTCCAGCGGCAGGTGGAGGGCTCAGCCTCTGGCAGCAGCCAGATGGCAGAGGGCAGTGGGTGGATAAGGGTGGGGTGTGTCCAGGCTCAGGGTTGTCCTTCCCATTTTGGGCAGGTCCACCATTGCCTGGGTGGGCTCAGGCAGAAGTGAGCAGGGGTTGACAGGGGAGGTTGGGGAGCAGAGCAGTGCCCAGACTCACCTGAGGCTCGGGCTCCTGCCACAGGACAGAGGGCAAAGTGTAGACAGGGGTGAGGTGTGTCCAGACTCCCCTGGAGAATATTTCTACACATACCTTTTTAGAGTACTGGGTATGAAATTCAGAGACTTGTGCATGCTAGGCAAGCATTTTTATCTCAGACTTACATTTCCAAGCTCACATACTCACTCTTGATCAGAAGAAAGACAACTTGGTACACTTTGCCTTTTATGCAACTGTACAAACCCTATGGAAGGTGACCCAGTAACATCTTCATGTTCAGCTAACTGAGATGGAGGATGAGAAAACAAGGGGTGTTTGTCATACATGAACCTAGTCTAGGAGTCAGTGGAGGGTCAAGTGATTGTGACCCAGGAAGCAACTCTTCAAACATGGAAAGGGCAGCTTCTGTCTTCTGCAAACTTAGGTAGCAGACTGATGCCTTCCTGAAACTATACACACCCAGCATTAGCTACATTGGATTCATCCACTCTGCTTCCAAGAAAACCAACCAACCAAATGAACAAAAACCCAAAGGCCAGAGGAGGTCCAGCCTCAGAAATGCACCCCATTTTGTGTGAATGCTACTGCTAAAGACAAAAATGACAGGACTAGCTTCTTTTCTCCAAGCAGACCATAGGGATCAGGCTTCTCTGAACTTTATTTATTGAATTTGTCAGACATCAAGATAAACAATAAGACTTTTTTTCATCAGAAAGGTCAAATGATGATAGGTTATTGAAATATTTATGAATACCTCCATCAATACTTAAAAAGCCTTTGTTTTGTGATCTCTCTCTCTCTCTCTCTCTCTCTCTCTCTCTCTCTCTCTCTCTCTTTCTCTCCTCACTTATTCTCTAGATGACATTGATAACACAGGGGCCATCGGTATAAGTGGTAACTTAATGATTGAATTAAAACAGTCAAAATAGACTAGGGTTTCAGTCAGTGGAAGAACACCTACTTAGCATGCTTTAATACCTGGGTGACAGTCCCAGTATGGAAACAATAAATAAATAGTGACATTCCCCCTGAATTTGACTTTATAGTAAAATAAATAAATAAATAAATAAATAGAATCATGTAGAGGAAAGGCAGCAAGTGAGGATATATGTATGCTTTTTCTAATTCAGCTATCGTTGTGAGCCAGCATTACTCTGTTTCCTGCAATAACTTATGTTCTCTTATGGGGAGTTAATGATGCCAGCTTCTTTGCCCAGGACAGCCCTAGTTTGTACCTGCTATCTCAATGTAATTATTAAAAGCATCCTTTCAGTCTCAAAGCTGTCCTGGTTTAGATGATAAATTATATACTTGCTTTATCTCTGAAGCTCCTTTCAACTCAAGTGCTCTTTGATGTTGCCTAGAGATGAGATGTGGAATCATTTGTCTGAGAGATAGGCATTGAAATTCCAGCCCTTTGCTTTGAGCAGTGGTGAGAGATGAAGGTGCGGAGTGTGATGCGTGGCCCAGATCACGAAGGTCTGATATTCAAAGACTTAATTTTATCCCGAGGCTTATGGGGAAGTTTCATCACAGAAGACACTGAGGTATCCCTTTGGCGGCATTACAGACGATGAATTTTAAGAGATTGCCGGAGACAGCAAACCTGCTAAAAGGTTATTGCAGCATTTCAAATGATAGATAATTGCACCGTTGAGTGGAAAGGAAGACAAAAGTAATAAGCTAAGGGAAATTCAGGTGACAACACCCGAGACGGTGACTAAGTGTGGGGAGCAAAGGAGAAATAGAGTCTAGAATGGCATTCCCTTCCCCCATCAAGTTCTTAACTGACTGATGGACAGACAGATGTAAGAGAACCCAAGGCTACTAGGTTCTGATCTGGTATTGCTGATTTAGAAGCACTTAGGCACTTACTGAACCCAGAATAGATCTAAAATAGTTTGGAATGGAGAAAAACTGAACCACTCAAAGAACTTCACTATCTCTTGTTTTTAAGGAAAGAATAAATACAACAAGAAGATACACAAAGAGGTTAATAGGGAGACACTGGAGAAGTTCTGTAACTCCAGGAAAGCGATGCTGTATAACACCAACAATAAAGATTTGATTTCCATAGGTCCCCAGACTCTTCCCCAAGTTAGTAGTGCTCAAATGTTAATCTTGGTGCTTACTCATTTACTCTCGTAGAAAGCACCAGGCATTTTTAAAGATAATTTGTTTTATCTGTCTACCCCCTCAGCTCTTTTCTCTCATCATCCATCGCGCCATTTGTAACTTTCCTCAGTTGCCTCCTTTCCATTTTCACGCCCATTTTTATTGCCTTCCTCCACTTTCTTTAAAACCTATTTGCCCCTCTCATTGTCCCCTGTGCAGTTTCATGACCTATATGCAGATTCACACCCACACAAAGGCAAATACATAGACACTAAAAGCTGCCCTCTGTAGATGAGAAGCGTGGTATTTGTCCTTACTGAGGTTGAGTTTGAAGTACAGCCAATTTAGAATTAAGTGAGATTATTATAGAACAGCCACTCAAGAAGACCTACATGTATGTAACCCAGCTATTACTCTTGCACACACACACACTGAAACTATACTCTCAAAGAGTTAATTATACATCCATATGTATGGGCCCTCTATTTACAGTAGCAAGGAGATAAGATCAGCCTAAGAGACCCTCAATAGATGAATGGGTCATGAAATTATAAATGTATACAGAATGGAATTTGATTCAGTCCTAAAGAGAAATGAAATTGTGAAATTTGTAGGACAAGGGGTAGATACGGAAATTGTCATATTAAGTGAGGTAGCTAACTACTTCACAGCTATACATTTTTTTTGAGATTTATTTTCTTTCCCAATATCAGTATATTGCACCCATCAGCATCCCTGTTGGTTTTATAAAAATGTGTAAGTATCGGGAAACTGTCAGGCTCACAGAGGCGGCAGACATGCTTCCCAATATTACCTTTTTTTTTTTTCTCAAAAGCACAAATTTGATCATGACAACACAAACTGTCAGTTATTTTTATTGAAGGTCTAGATTCACTGTGTTTATTTTCAGCAAAATGTCTGGAAATACCCTGTCTCAATAACTGTTGTTTGTCTGTCATTTGCTCATTCACGTAAAAATGTTGCTTCAGGAACAAAGTAGCTAATTCAGAGGCTTGACACTCAGTATCACTTGCTTCTGCTACCTGACAGAACCGCTTAAGTGTACATCATGGTGTGTCCTACAGAATACCCAAACTACATGTGCTCATGGGTTGAGGAGCCATAAAATTAATAATTGTGTTACCCCATCAAAGACAACAGTGAAAATAGCTTTATTTTGTGAAAAGTATGAGCATGCTATAGTGAAAATCGTGGCACTCTTGGGAACACCACCTTGCTTTGTGATAGGTGCTGGCTGTCTTGGTGCCAGAGATTCTTATAAATGATCACTACAAATGTCACTGCAGGAAGACGAGCCAATAACATATTGGTGTTACTTTGAAACTGTTTGGATTGCTTTGATGTTCAGAATGGGTGTTTGGGCTGTAGGTGTGTGCAGATGTTTCTGAAACAGCTACTTTAGCTTGTCCAGGTTTACTAAACTCATGCTGTGAGAGGTGGTAGGAGGTGCACAAAATCCCAAAGCCTGATTAGAGGATGACAGGCAGTCCTATTAAGAAGAGTTTCAGGATTCATTTGCTCTATGTCTAATATCCATATATGAGTGAGTACATACCATGTTTGCCTTTTTGTGACTGGGTTACCTCACTCAGGATGGTTTCTTCTAGTTCCATCCATTTGCCCACAAATTTCAAGATTCCATTGTTTTTTTCCAATGAGTAGTATTCCATTGTGTAAATGGCACCACATTTTCTCCATCCATTCTTTGGTTGAGGGGCATCTAGGTTGCTTCAGGTTCTGGCTATTACAAACAATGCTGCTATGAACATAATTGAACAGATGTCCTTGTTGTATGAATGTGCTTTTTGGGGGTATTTGCCTAAGAGTGGAATTGCTGGATCTTGTGGTAGACTGATTCCCATTTTCCAGAGAAACTGCCATACTGATTTCCAAAGTGGCTGTACAAGTTGGCACTCCCACTATCATTGGAGGAGAGTTCCTCTTTCTCCACATCCTCTCCAGCATAGACTCATTGGTGTTTTTTGTTTTAGCCATTCTGACAGGAGTAAGATGGTATCTCAGAGTTGTTTTGATTTGCATTTCACTGATGGCTAAGGATGTTGAACACTTTCTTATGTGTCTTTCAGTCATTTTAGATTCCTCTATTGATAATTAGCTGTTTAGTTCTGTACCCCACATTTTAATTGAATTATTTGGTGCTTTGGTGGCTAGCTTCTTGAGTTCTATTGTATATTTTGGAGATCAGCCCTCTATCTGATGTGGGGTTGGTGAAGAGCTTTCCCCGGGATTCATGTTGTTTAGATCACTGTATTTTTTTTAAATGTTTTAAAAATTGATTTATTTTTATGTGCATTGGTGTTTGGCCTGAATGTATGTCTGTGTGAGGGTGTCGGATCCCCTGGAACTAGAGTTACAGACAGTTGTAAGATGCTATGTGGGTGCCCAGAATTGAGCCTGGGTCCTCTGGAAGAACAGCCAGTGCTCTTAACTGCTGAGCCATCTCTCCAGTCCCAAGATCAATGCATTTTAATCCTCGGTAGCAAGCCTAGGCCCTTGTGAAGTAATTCGAAGATGGGACATACTCCCCCTTACTTAATTTTATCTGCCTCAATAGGAAATGCTTAAATGTATAAAGGCATTAATTATGGTTGTCACCAAACCTGTAAGCGCAAGTCCAATTTCTCTGACTAGGAACTAAATGTCTTTTCCCATTTTGAGTTGTGGATCTAGCATGTAAAACAATTTGGTATGCCATTTATAACAACTTGAGAGAGGGAAATAAAGCCACATCTCTCTGACCACATAAAGTAGAGAGTGGGCAGAAACTTTGTGCCCTCTGGGTATACTGTACAGAAGTCAGATTAAATTGTTCAATATTTGAAGAATCTACTTTCAAGTCACCTGAGTAGAGTTACATGGAATTATTTCTTCCACTAAAGGACAAACAGGGTGTCTTACTGATGAAGTGCACATGTTAAAAGCAGGGAGTATGCTAAAACTGGAATTTACCCGACATCCTCCCTGCTTTTCTGTAAGTCAGAAACATTATTAATTTCATTTTACACATTGACACCCTTCAGAGCCCTTTTAGTCAATACTATTCACTCTTAAAGACCATGTCTAATAGTATTAACTGTAGCTCACACTGTTTGCCACTGCATTGAAAAATTGGCAAAGGTAATGATTTCCGACTTCTTCCATTAATGTTACGTGGGTAAAATCATATTCCTTATGAAGTATGAATTCCTCCTTTATTCAAAATACTTGCTCAACACCTTTGGATTGCATATGCAGTATAGTAGTCTAAAAGAGTTTTCATTCATAAAGCATTTTACAAATGTGCCTGTAAAGAAAGAGCTGAAGCTGGTAATTCAGACAGTCTGTCTGTCTGTATGCCCATTATCTATCTATCTATCTATCTATCTATCTATCTATCTATCTATCTATCTTCTATCATCTTTATATCATCTATCATATATCATCTATCATCTATGTATCTATGTATCTATCTCTATCAATCATCTATCTATCTATCATCTATCTATCTATCTATCTATCTATCTATCTATCTATCTATTGTTGATCGACAAATCTACCTATATTTAGTTTAAACAGGATATCTCTGGGTTGCAAAACTGATGTCTCTAGATCTTGAGCTAAAGTGATCCTCCCTCGTGTACAAACTATGAGTGTTTTGATAAGTTAGCTTTCAGTGCTTCCATGATCCTTTTAGTCTTCCATAGTTTTATCGATACAACTGAATGTGTGCCGTTGAATGGAGGAACTGGAATAAATCAATAAATCTGCAGATATGCTTGTGTGCAGAGGACTGAGGACTGTCGTTTAATTAAGTTGGAATGGAGTGAACTAAAAGTCAGGGACAGAAATGATGGGAAAGGAACAAAGATGGGAAATTCACTTAATTTGATGAAGCATATGTGATTTGAAACAGCATAATTATTTCAGAAGGGATTCTTTAACCTCAGTGTTTCTTATCTTTCCCACTTGGTTAGGAAGCATTTACAGGCAATCTATGATTGAGCATTTGGGTCCTCAATTAAACAGAACACAGGAATTTAAATTGCAAGCTTTGATGATTTTATTTTCGCACTGAAAAATGAACACCCACATATGTACGCACTGGAGAATTCCTTCCTCAAATATTTATCTGTTTTTCCTGGAGTATAAGGGAATAAAAATGAAATGGTTTAAATATAAGATAGAAAAACATTTGTAATACAAACAAAACAGTTGGAGTATATTGGAGAAATCAGCGTAGTCTATAGGCTAAGTTCTTCAGGTAGTTTCCTTCATTAGCAACAGAAGAACTAGTGGCTCCCACTTTGCCTGGCCTCTAATTAGAACTCTGTTGAGAACTTAAATATGGTTTTCATAACATCCAGACATCATTCAGCAGTCATTAAAAGTAATCATAGCAAACACCATCCGGAATTCAAGACTCTGTTCAAGCTGCAAATTGGCCAAGTTCTCATTTGAACTATTTAGTAGTCATGGTAAGCAGAACTAAGAACACGGTTTGTTTTTACAGTTATAACTGAACCAAGGGTTGAAATTGAAACTATGACCACATGTCTTAGCCATTTGTTAGAAGAGACAAAAGTTACTTTGTGTTAGTTTGCCTCTTAAAACACTTTACATTCTTTAACAGTTACCCTGGCATATATTGACATTTTTTTTTCTGAGCATAATTCAATCAAGAGTAGGATACTAACCAGAAACTGTTTTAAATGAATACTGTCAAATGTTTTGTTTAAACAAACAATATATTTTGTAATTCAAGAAGAGAAAAAAAGCAGTATTTCTTTACCCATGTGAAAAGACTTTGTATTTAGAAAAACAATCCATTAAAAGAGAACATAACATTTCTTATTTCATGTACAATACACCTATTAAAATTTATATTTAATGTACAAAAGTTCCATAAGGTTGCATAAATAATTTAGAATGGGAAATACTGTGAAATGACAAACACCATTTTCTGAGTATACATTCTCTTTGTATCATACGTTTAATATTGCTCACTCTGAAAAAAATATCCTTTCCACTTGTTGTAGGAATAAGTTTACCTGACTTATCCAAATGAGTACCGATAGTATCCAATAAAGTTAATACTCACATCATGGCCAATCAGAAATTAGCAGCTTTTTTCTTAAGCCTCTTGTTATGATTCTATTTATAATCTATGTTTCTGTTTATAATCTATTGCACTTGACATTTGCTATCAAGTTGGTTGAACACTGTCTTTACGTTGTCATTCAGTCAATCACAAATGCAGTCTTGGTACAGAATGAAGAGGTAAATAGAATCAACGCTTAATTAGTTATGCCCAGAAGCAATGGAGAACAACTGCAGTGTAAATCCCAGTAGACTGATGAACCGTGACATGCTTAGTGTAAACAGAACAGAGGTGTGAGGTGTGTGCTTATGTCTGGGATTCTAATTTGAGAGTCCTATCTTATTGTTTTATGGGAAGAGCAAGACTTTACGTATTAGTTTTTTTTTTTTTTTTAAAAAGAATACAGCATACTTCCAAAATTGGAATCCATTAATCCCTGCCTCCATGTCTCTATAGAATTCTTCAGGGCCTGGAGTTTATTAGGATAGCTATGTGGTAGGAGATGACAATGATCAAGGGGTGTATAAGATTCTAATTTTTGTGAATTGTCCCCTCTTATTCATCACATCCATTTCATCAATGGAGAAGTCGGGGGTTATTAACTGAGTTGATGTGCCATAACAAGCTGAGAAATATCTACTGGATCCTGGCTGCTGTAAAAGAAATGATTTCTGAAACAGACAGACAATATCTTACGAGGCTACCTAGTCTGTCCCACAGAAAGGTGGGTTGGAAGTATGGAGACATCTTTCTTGTCTTTCCAAAGCTCTTTGCTGTGCTGAAAAGCATGACACATTTGAAGCATTATAAAAATCCAGATTGTTGTTGACGTGAAGGTTTACTCTGTTCAGTTTCATCTTGTAGAGGTAAAGAGAACTGCACCCGCTGTTATGGGTCTCATTTCCAACAGAGAAATACAACCTTATGTCACAGTGAATAGCACCACAGGCTCAATGATGTTTTGCAAAGATGAGATACTAACATAAATAGAACAACAGGGTTGCTAATTAAGAGAGAGATACTTTGGAGAAAGGATAAAATGGTGTTCCCTTTGAATGGTGAAGGACTTGAAAAATAATGCTTCAATGGACAAATTCTTGTGACAGAGAGCTTGATGCTAACCATGTTCACGGTGGATTTTCCCTCCTTGGTTAAACAGAAAAGATGCTCACAGCCATACCCAGATGTATGTATATCTCCTAGGTATTTCCAAAAATAGTCAAGCTGACAATTCAGATTATCCACCATTGTGCTCTTGACCTTATACTTGTTGGAACATTCTTAATTTCTTATACATCAATCCATGTCCCTTCTAACCACTTTGCCAAATTACATTAAGTGCAGTCACAAGGCTGGGATGTTTAAACACTAGGAGCTCTTTCTGACCAAATCAAGCTGATGTCAGTGAGTTTTTGACAGGCCTATACTAACAACAAAGAAGAAAGGATTGCCACACACAAAAAAAATAAGCTTTCTAGCATCATTCATTAGGTAGTCAAAAAAATGCTTTTAAAGAGATCACAGGTAAGTGATACATGATTACATGATTAATTTTCCTCTGGTTTCCATGAAAACACTTCTGATGTGTGAATTCTTTCAGTTTTCCTCACAGAAACTTGAAGAACACTTTTGCTCAAAACAATGATTCAATTGTGGAGTGGTAGAAATTTCATAGCTGACTGAAATGTTATACAAACTGGGAGCTTCTGTAATCTTTAAAGATTCTCTCTCTCTCTCTCTGTCTGTCTCTCTCTGTCTGTCTCTGTCTCTCTCTGTCTGTCTGTCTCTCTCTGTGTCTCTGTCTCTGTCTCTGTCTATCTCTCTCTCTGTCTCTCTCTGTCTCTCTCTGTCTCTCTCTCTCTGTCTCTCTCTCTCTCTCTCTCTCTCTCTCTCGTCTCTCTCTCTCTCTCTCTCTCTCTCTCTCTCTGTGTGTGTGTGTGTGTGTGTGTGTGTGTGTGTGTGTGTGTGTGAGTACCATGGCATAAGTGTGGAGATAGAGAGCAGCTTCCCAGGGAGTTGCTTCTCTCCTTTGACCTTGTTTCTTTAGGCAGTGTCTCTCTCGTTGTTTCTGCCACTGTTCTACACTTGTGGTATTTTGTTGAGTTCACCTGTCTCCACCCTCACCTCACTGTATGCATGTTGCTATTAAAAGCCACAGGCTACGGAGTCCAGGCTTCGACACGCCCTACAGGAATCAAACTCCTGACTTTCAGGCTTGTGCAGCAGGTGCTCCCGCCCATGGTAGCCCCAGCACGGCTGCCTCAATATTGTCTTTCCTGCTTTGCTGCCTTGACTTTTGTGTCAGACTTGATTTGTCCAGTATCTAGACATGCTGATCACCTGGGAAATGCTCACTCCAGACTCTAATGTGAGGTTAACCTGGCCTATTCCCACATTAGAATTCTTCTACTGGGGGATGCCTTGTTTCCAGCAGGGGCATTGGAAATCTTTCAGCCCTTGCCGGGCATTGGTGGCTCACGCCTTTGATCCCAGCACTCGGGAGGCAGAGGCAGGCGGATCTCTGAGTTCGAGGCCAACCTGGTCTCTAGAGCGAGTGCCAGGATAGGCTCCAAAGCTACACAGAGAAACCCTGTCTCGAAAAACCAAAAAAAGAAAAAGAAAATCCTTCAGCCCTGTTATAAGAGCAGGACACTTAGATATGGTATGACCCACACCTGTGACAGCAGCCCCTCAGTGGAGTTGACTGCCACCAAGTTTACTTCAGGCTAAGCTGGCATTCAGCTCACGGTGTAAGATTGTCAGGAACTTGAATGTCTTCTGTGTGTCATGGAAAAGCTACCATGGGTCTTTCTTGTGATTTCTTTTCTGCTTCTGCTGAGGTGACTAAAGGATTTATTTATTAATTTTTTAATTTATTTTTTATTTAAATTAGTAACAAGCTTGCTTCACGTGTCAATCCTAGCTCCCTCTCCCTCCCCTCCTCCCCTGTCCCCCATCAACCCCCCAGGCCCCCACCCCATCCCCCCCTCCACTCCCCAGGGAGGGTGAGGCCCTCCATGGGAGATCTCTAAAGTCTCTCATATCATCCCAGGCAGCGCCTAGGCCCTCCCCCATGTGTCCGGACTGAGAGAGCATCCCTCCATTTGGAATGGGCTCCCAAAGTCCATTCGTGTGCCAGGGATAAATACTGATCTACTAGCTGAGGCCCCATAGATTGATGAGGCCTCCTCACTGACACCCACGTTCAGGGGTCTGGATCAGCCCCATGCTGGCCTCTTAGCCCCAGGGTCCCTGAGCTCCCCCTTGTTCATGTCAGCTGTTTCTGTGGGTTTCACCAGCCGGGTCTTGACCCCTTTGCTCATCATTCCTCCCTCTCTGCAACTGGGTTCCAGGAGTTTAGTTCAGTGTTTAGCTGTGGGTGTCTGCCTCTGCTTCCATCAGCTACTGGATGAAGGCTCTAGGAAGGCATATAAGGTAGTCATCAATCTCGTTACTGGGGAAGGACATTTAAGGTAGCCTCTCCACTATTGCTTAGATTCTTAGTTGGTGTCATCCTTATAGATCTCTGGACATTTTCCTATGGCCAGATTTCTCTTTAAACCTATAATGGCTCCCTCTGTTATGGTATCTCCTATCTTGCTCTCCTCTATTCTTCTCCCAACTCAACCTTCCTGCTCCCTCATGTCCTCCCCACCCCTCCTCTTCTCCCCCTTTCTTTCTCCTAACTCCCTCTCCCCTTCCTCCAGGCTCCCATTTCACTCAGGAGATCTTGTCCCTTTCCCCTTCTCTGGGACACCATGCATACCTCTCTTAAGGTCCTTCCTGTTTCCCCGACTCTCTGGGGGTGGGATTGTAGGCTGACAATCTGCTGCTCCATGTCTAAAATTCATATATGAATGAGTACATACCATGTTTGTCTTTTTGTGACTGGGTTACCTCACTCAGGATGGTTTCTTCTAGTTCCATCCATTTGCCTGTGAATTTCAAGATTCCATTGTTTTTTATCCCACTGAGTAGTACTCCATTGTGGAAATGTACCACATTTTCTCTATCCATTCTTCAGTTGAGGGGCATCTAGGCTGCTTCCAAGTTCTGGCAATTACAAATAATGTTGCTATGAACATAGTTGAGCAGTTGTTCTTGTTGTATGGCTCAGCCATTAAATACTCAGGGATTTATGAGTCACACATAAGTATTTTTTAGTGGCTTCTTTTTTAATAAAATATTTATTTTACTTTTTGAGATTATAATAGAATTGCATTATTTTCCCCTTCCTTTTCACCCCTCTTTCAATATATTGCTCTGTGCTCTCTTTCAAATCCATTAACTCTTTTTTTTTCTTAATGGTAGTTACACACATTTACTTATGTATTTTATATTATTTACATACTTTTACTTATCATACAGTATCGCTTGTGTGTATGTTTCCTGGACTGATCATTTGGTTTTGGGTAAGAAGTTTGTGTGTTCGGAGACGAGGGGGACTATTTCTCCCTGTCTCAGCTCAGCATTCATTGTGTAGAACTCAGGCCTCCTGTTGTCCAATTTAGCATGTTCTTTGTCTCTGTCCTTGCTCAGGTCCTTTACAGACACTTATGTATTTAGTGAGATTTGAAGGGCGCAGCTTCTCAAATTACGTGCAGACAGGATCTTACCTCACAATCTCTGATTATGCCTCTGGCTTTTCACAATCTCTCCACCCTTTTTCTGCAATGATCCCTGAGGTCTAGGTACAGAGGCTCTACTGCAGAGGTAACCCTTAAATCCAGGCTCCAAAACTCTTCATTCTGATTAGCTGTGGTTTTCTGTAATGGTCTCTCTCTGTGGCAAAGAGAGGTGTCCTTGATGAGGGGTGAGAACTATACTTAATCTGTGGGTATAAGGACAAGTATTTTGAATTTTTGTACATGATTCTGGACTTGAGTTTGAAGCAGGTAATTAGGAATTAAGTTTGTGCACTCCAGATATATTTACTAGATTGTGGTCCTTTGGCCTCTCTGAGATCTGTAGCATATGGCATTTGGAATGTTTACGTTTTCTGCAGTGAACTGTAACAATTGCTAACAGTGACTTTTGAAGTCTCTAAAAATATGATAGGTCCCCACAATGACAATCCCACCTGGATTGTGGTAATACCAGTCAGCTGACAAATACTACCTGAAGATCTACTCTGAACTACAAAGTGCTCAGAACAAAGTCAAAACTTTTAGCTGAAAGGTTCTGGCCTTACAAAATACTCTAGTCAGGACTTCAGATAAGCCTTGCACTTTCCCATTATACAGAGACTGGACAACAAATGTTACAGCTAGTTTTCCCGGGACTTGACCATTATCTTAAGTGCCTCAGAGTGCCCTAAGGATGCCATTATCCCCAGACAACAGGAAATAATTTTAAGAACATGATGCTCACATTCCCCAAAGTTGGGGTGAGTGGTTTTTTGGGCATTTGTTAGGTTAAGGATGTTTGTAGTCATTTAGGGGGGTTGGCTGTAAATTGTTACTGGTCACAGTAAGGGAAGAAACTAAGCAAGGGAGGTTAGATTTGAGGACCTTTTTCTGAAAAGAAATGGGGGGGTAGTGGAATGATAGGATAATTTCAGCTTCTTTGTCAAAATTCGGAAATCCATAGGTGTATAGGTTAATATCTGGATCTTTAATTTGATTCCATTGGTCTACCTGCCTATTTTTCTGCCAATACCAAGATGTTCTCAGGATTATAGCTCTATAGTAGAGCTTGAAGTCAGGAATGGTGATGCCTCCAGAAGGTCCTTTATTGTACAGGGTTGTTTTGGCTATCCTGGGTTTTTTGCTTTTCCATATAAATTTGAGTGTTATTATTTCAAGGTCTGTGAAGAATTGTGTTGGGATTTTGATGGGGACTGCATTGAATCTGTAGATTGCTTTTTGGCAAGATTGCCATTTTTACTATGTTGATCCTACCTATGCAAGAGCATGGGAGATCTTTCCATTTTCTGGTATCTTCTTTGATTTCTTTCTTTATAGACTCAAAGTTCTTGTTATACAGGTCTTTTCCTTGTTTGGTTAGCATTACCCCAAGATATTTTATGTTGTTTGTGGCTATTGTAAAGGGAGGTGTTTCTCTGATTTCTTTCTCAGCCCATTTATCATCTGTATATAGTAAGGCTACTGATTTTTTTAAATTAATCTTAAAGGTATTTATCAGTTGTAGGAGTTCCCTGGTAGAATTTTTCAGGTCACTTACATAAACTATCATATCATCTGAAAATAGTGAAAGTTTGACTTCTTCCTTTCCACTTTGTATCCCCTTGATTTCCTTTTGTTGTCTTATTGCTCTAGTTAGAACTTCAAGTACAATATTGAAGAGATATGGAGAGAGTGGGTGGCCTTGTCTTGTTCTTGGTTTTAGAGGAATTGTGTTGAGTTTCTATATAGTTTGATGTTGGCTGTTGGTTTACTGACTTGGCAGTCTATGGGATCTCAAACAGTGGAACCAGTATTTATGCATAGTGCACCAATGGACTCGGGGCACCCATTCCCTATTTCAGCTCAGATACACGGAGGAGGGCCTAGGCCCTCTGCAAATGATGGGATAGACTTTGATGATTCCCCCATGGAAGGCCTCACTATCCTTGGGGAGGCATGGGAGGATGGAAGGGAGAGGGAATGGGGGATTGATATGTAAAATAAGATTGTTTTTAAGTAAAAAAGAATGATAGGCTAAAGAGTAGATTATTGAATCTATTTTAAACTAAAAAGCAACTATTAATGTCAAACATTTTACATTGATAATCGAGTTTGTCTATTGATGCAAATTTAAGGCCATTTTTCGTTATAACATACTGTATGTATGTCTTTACTCTTGATTAAGGGATTTGTATATATCGATACAAATTTAAGATAACTTTTGTTACAACATACTATCTATATGTTTATACCCTTACTTAAGGTCTTGCACCTATGCAGTTTATTTAAAAATGTAAGGAGCCATTTAGGAAGATTAGAAACACAGGTTAGTCTTTAGTAATCTATAACAATCAAAACTTGTATTTCTGTTAAATATGTTTATAAGATCATACAGAAATATACTTTATATAGATAGATGATCTTCAAACACTTCGAAGACCTACAGAATATGGCATTTAAAATGTTTTGTTAAATAGAAATAGTGAGAAACATCTGCTCCTGGTAGCAGCAACTTCTTCATAAAAGGATGATGGGCATTGAAGAACCTCCATATGGAGTTTGCTTTCTTTGTGACACAGCTAACCATTTGGGCAAGAAATTGTCCTTGCCTCAACTACTGATAGTATGTATACCTTCCAAACTGGACATCCAGGATACAAAGGAAAGAGACTACCAAACTATTGCCAAAGCAAGACAGGGCAGTCCTTCAAATTTCCTATTTCATAGAAAAGTCTGCCAGATATTCAGGCCTGTAAGCTGAAGATGGATGCACCAACATAGTAGAGGAACCTTGGCTGACTGTCCAGGCAGGCAGATGCCGCTGTCATTTTTGTTTTTATTTATTTTTTTATTAGTTCAAATTAGAAACAAGCCTGCTTCACATGTCAATCCCTGCTCCCTGTCCCTCCCCTGGTCCCCACAAACCTCCCACTCAT
Source organism: Cricetulus griseus (assembly GCF_003668045.3). Lineage (NCBI taxonomy): Eukaryota > Metazoa > Chordata > Mammalia > Rodentia > Cricetidae > Cricetulus > Cricetulus griseus. The sequence continues at coordinate 8,020,065 of NC_048603.1, read as the reverse complement.
CCCGCTTTGCTCCCCAGGGAGGGTAAGGTCTTCCATGGGGGATCCCCAAAGTCTGTCATATCATCCTGGGCAGAGTCTATGCCCTCCCCCATGTGTCCAGGCTGAGAGGGCATCCCTCCACATAGGATGGGCTCCCAAAGTCCTTTCTTAAGCCAGGGATAAATACTGATCTATTGCCAGAGGTCCCATAGATTACCCAAAGTCTCCTCACATACATCCATGTTCAAGGGTCTGGATCAGTCCTATGCTGGTTTCTCGGACATCAGTCTGGGGTCCATGAGCTCCCCCTTGTTCAGGTCAGCTGTTTCTGTGGGTTTCACCAGCCTGGCCTTGATCTCTTTGCTCATCACTCCTCTCTCTCTGCAACTGGGTTCCAGAGTTCAGTTCACTGTTTAGCTGTGGGTGTCTGTCTCTGCCTCCAACAGCCATTGGTTGAAGACTCTAGGATGGTATATAAGGTAGTCATCCACCTCATTATAGGCGAAGGGCAAAATGACTTGCATTACACTTCCTGTTTACTTCTGGGGTCTTTGTTGGAGTTGAAAACTAGATAGTTATAGTTTTTATTAGTTATGATAGAGGGTAAATCAGGTACAGAGCTTTGGATGCATCAAGATAGAATAGATAGTAGAGTCATTTTCCCGAATTTGCCAAACGCAAACAGACTGGATATTGTAACTGTGAGTCTTACTTGATAACTTATTGTATACAGTTTTACTATGTTAAAGTTAAAACGTTTCTTTAGACAAAGAGGGGATGTGTTGTGGAATATTTGTTTAACTGGGCAATGATGTGTTACACTTGTTTATGCAGCATTTATTTAACTAGGTAAAGATGTGTTAATTTGCGATAATTAAATAAAATTAACCTGGCCTCAGAGAGGCAGGGTTAGCAACTAGTTGACAGGAAGTGGGGGGCGGGGGGGGGGACACAGCGTGGGTTTATTAGTTGGGGTGCCAGCAAAGAGAAAAAAGGTAGCCAGTTGTACACTAATTCTCTGAGCTCGCAGGTATTAACCCTAGCCTTTGAATCTGGAGATTTATTATAAATGATACAGAGTTAATTAAAGCTGCTTTAGTGGCTACAACAGAGCCATTGTCTGAGGGAATAGAACTCCCCAAGTTGTGGCCTGAGCTGTAGGGCTGCTTGTAATCTAAAGCATTGCCAGTGTGACAAGGTAAAATAGCATTTCTGATATTGCTTCATTTATTTATATTGTCAACTCTTTGTTTCCTGACTTCTTTTGTAAGCACTTTTTATTCACTACTGTACATTATAAAACATTTTGTGCTATTTTTCTAAGAGTGTTATAAAGATATGGATTTATAGATTATTCTGTTCTCAAAATGAACAACCATTTGGAAATGGTGTGTGTGTGTGTGTGTGTGTGTGTGTGTGTGTGTGTGTATTTGTGAGTGTGTGTATGTGTGCCTGTGTGTGTGAGTGTGTGTATATGTATGTGTTGTGTCTGTATGTGTGCATATGTGTTTTTGTGTGTGTGTGTTCACATGTGTGCATGTCTGTGTGTGTATGTGTGTGAGTGTGCATATGTTCGTGTGTATGTGTGTGTCCATTTGTGTGTGTTTGTGTATGTGTGTGTGTGTTCACATGTGTGCATGTCTGTGTGTGTATGTGTGTGAGTGTGCATATGTTCGTGTGTATGTGTGTGTCCATTTGTGTGTGTTTGTGTGTGTGTGTGTGTATGCCTGCAAGAAAAAATTCAAAGACTGTGTTATCAGATAACACATGAATCTGAGATTAAAGTTCCACATTACTAAGTAATTGGCATATTAATTTACTGTGGTTTATATAAAAACCATGTATACAATGGTATAAATTGAAGTTGACTGTTTCCATCCTTAGTATTACTCTGACTGCAAGTAAATGCCTTGATTGTCTCTTTCATTACACTGCACATTTAAGTCATTCAAGTCAAAGTCATATAAAAATGAAAAAGAAAGCGATACTATATTATGTCAACATGGAAAATCAATTAAATTAGCCTTCCACAGAATATAATGCGAAGTTTCATCCTGTGGCCTTTACAATACTGATTGTCTAATCATAGCTGTGACCTTTCATTAAAGGTTCTTTGCATTCACCGATAGCTGACATAATTTCAACAATGTCTTATGGTAATTACACACACACACACACACACACACACACACACACACACACACACACGCACACACGAGCACGCACAGCATATACAAATCTTGTAAGCTGACAAATATTTGCCTTCAAAGTAAGGTTTGAACTTCTTCTATATCTTTAGATGGACAAACAAACATTTCAGGGTAAATCTTCTAAATTCAAAAAGAAAGAAAAGAAATACACATTCATTGGGAACTTTAAGTTATGGAAAATCCTTCCATGGTCTACAGAAGCTATAAATCCAAATAAGATTTCTTTTCAAATAACTCACATTTTATAGGGGAATAAATGTTTATAAAACTATTTAAAACATGTTATAGCGCTGCAACAGAAACACTCATAATATATTGCCAGTCCTCCGGCAATAGGCAGAAGAGAATAAATATTGGGTCACCTAAGAGACTCTTAACAAGCAGCTATTTCCGAAGATGCAACCATGGTGCAGAACAAGGGCAGAATGGGGCTGACTCTGTTACCATCTTTGTCTTAAAGAGTCAGAGGACTGGACCTCAGAAGAAAACACAGTTTACGAGTTCATATTTCACTGTGAGGAGACTGGAAGCATCAACGCTTTCATCTCTCCTCCATCTGTCTGTCTCTTCTGTCATGATTTCACCTTGGCTGCTTCAGAGGCCAGTGATGCTGTTTGCAATGCAGTTCCAGTGAGATGGAGGGCGGTGGCCTGTAGGGATGCGTGGAGGTGCTCAGTGTGCGTGCTTTAAAATCATAAGTCGGTAAGCATACTAAATGGTAGAAGGAAAGTTTGCTATATAGATGTTTAAGTTGCAGATAGAATGATGAGTTGTATTTTAACTGGAGTGTAAGAAGGGTACCAAAATGCCATTGAAAATGAACTATGTAAGAAAGATCTTTGCATAAATTTGTGGACTAATTTGAGATTATGAGATGTTGTTATCAAATTTCCAATGAGTGTATAAGTAATAGGATAGAAATCTGTCAAGTCAAATTTTTACTACTTTCGGAGAGATAGAATTCAAGTAAATACCACACGTTCTCACAATGCAAGGGCTTTCTAATTAATATGAATATAGCAGCTTCATCTTTCACAAGACACAAAGTAAAGCAAAATTTAATGTAATTTTCACAGAAAATATATATTCTGCCTTCCTTCATTCTGAATTGAGAAATCATTAGAAACCATATTTTAAGATTCATTGTGACTATCTCCTTTCATCTGATTTTCTAACCCTCACACTGTCTTGTTCTGGCAAGAAGAAAGATTGCTGGGATGATTTCACTCAGGCTCAGGATAAAGAGAAAGTAAAGATGAAGAGGGAGAAGGAACAGAAAGAGGAGGGAATTGTGGGTAGAACAGGAGAATAAAGGAGAAGCAGCAGCTTGGCTGTATAGTATCGGAACCAGCTCCTGGGAACCAGATAAACTCTGGGATCAAACTTGGAGTCACTTAATAAGCTAGTTGACCTGGCTTTCATTTCTAAACCAAAAAGCCAAATGTAAATAATAATAAGATAACCCGGGTGCTATGAAAAAATGAAGGTGAAAGTGTGAGGCCTGAGAACAGGACATACATTCCAAGTTCACCAGCCATTCTTCTGTTTGTGTCCTACCATCACACGGACTTACGAATTTAATTGAACCAGTTCTTGCTATCACTCTCATGGTAACTAGCACCCAGCACTTAAAATTTAATTCAAACTCTTTTTTTTTTCTGTCAAGAATGAGGATAAGCATAAGGATGTGAAGGACTTTGATGGAGGGCCTCACTATCCTTGGGTAGGGGTTGGGGGGGTGAACAGGGGTCAGTGGGGAGAACGGGAGGATCGGAGGATGGGACCGAGAGGGAATGGGATGGGAGGACTGATATGTAAAGTAAGATTGTTTCAAAAAGAAAGAAAAGGAGAAGAGAAGAAAAGAAAAGAAAAAATAGTGCCTGCTGATCTTGTGGGCTGTGTGCACAACTCATCCCTCCAAGGCCTCCCCTCATTCGGATGCCCTGTAGCCGGATGGTGCTTGAGCTGCAAGTTCATTCTTTCCAGGGATGCAGCGCCCTTTTGTTTCCGTAGCGTAAGCAGGTGGGCACCATAGCCTCGTGTTTGCTATTTTCATTCAACGTAGGGTGCCTTTTGATACGGACTTCTATTTTCATTAGATTTGACTTTCAAAATTAACTGCGTTACCTGCAGCTGACAGCCTAGTGTTGCTGCATAAGCTGTATTTTTGTTGGTTTTGAAGCTCAGGCATCTTTTTTGCTTATGCTTATCCTCATTCTTGACAGAAAAAAAAAAGAGTTTGATTACGTTGTTACAAATTTTGTATAATGGAACATCACCACATTTCCCTTTGGAAATATATAGTCTGTATTAATTAGGAAGATGGATGATCTTGTTTGATCATTATTATTCCTTTAACCGAAGAATGAAGTTCAGGTACCAATACCTTGAACTTAAAAACAATTATTGAGAAATTCGCAGAACCTAAACACTCAGTCCCATCCTCTCTGGCCTTATGTAGGACACAATCACTTCAACTTAGGGAATCACAAAATATCGGTGCTTCTTTTTGTGATCTATAACTTTGTAAGAAGCTGGAGAGCCGATGTGATGGGCAAACTATTTTGTTTGAATTTTTTTCTTAACAGTAACTTCATACTCTTGTCTGTGCCACTTGGAGCTCCTTAAACATATTTAGGTATTTATAATTTGATAAAAAACACAGACTGAAATTAGGTTTCTAAGTTGTACAAACGTACAAAGGGGGCAAAAAACTGTGGAGGAGGTTGGTATTGCTATTCCATGTTGAGTGTTGTTATTCTGGTCAAAGACTTATTTTAGAAATTAAATGCTGCTTCAAGCTTCACAGCTCACCAGATTTTTCCCCCCCTGTGAGCGAAAGAGGACAATTACAAGCTGTTATTAAAGCAGTGTGAGTGTCTGCATCAATCCTGCTTTTTAAGAGTAAGTGACACGGGTCACAGACCCTTGTGGCCAATGCATGTTAGTGGTGTCTGCTTCTTAGTTATGCTGTCCTAGATAAGGCATGAAAGGAGTCGCCCAGATGTAATAGACTATGACAGAATCTCAAGTCACACAAGCACCTCATTCCATAATTTGAGTCTGTCATCTGTCATGGTCCTTGATGTTTCTTTCATAAGGACCCTCTGATACCAATGCAGCCCGTAAGCCTTTGAGAATTAGAGTATTAGGATGGGAGCTATTCAGGATCCGGGAAGATGTGGGTGGAAGATGAAACACTTCCATTTCACAAGAATCAGAGGCTGGGCTCATAAACAGGGCAGGTGCAGATCAAGTCGAGATGAATAAACAGTCATGGAAAGACACAGGGAAGGACTAGCATGCCGCCTGTCTCGACAGTTTGCTTTTAAAATGCCTGACAACTTTTTTCTTTTAATGCACCATTTTAGATGTCACACAGCTGTTACTCCATGCTTTTAATTGCTTAACTATTTACAAGTTTTGTGTTGAAAATCAAGAGTGATTTCCTACCGAACAATGAAAACTTTACATTTTTTTTTTTTAAGGACCCATGTTTGAAGTACAGTATGAATTGTAATCCTTGATCTCTGTTTGGTTTGGTTTTGTTTAGACAAGGCTTCACTCTGTGTGCCCGGATGCCCTGCTCTGTTCTGCAGAGTATCAATGCTGTGACAATCCTCCCAGCACAGAAAGCTTTCTTCCTGTTTCTCGTGTTTCTGCCTTCTCTCTTCATTTCACGTCATGCTCTTCAGTCCCCTTTTCTATGGTTCTCTTCCTCGAGTGGTCTTTCATTTGGGATATTTTTCCCCCAGAGGGAAGGTTTTTATTGTGGGTAAGAGAGAGAACAGCTTCGGGTATCTGGAAGAGTCCAGAACAGAGAGAGAAAGAAACACACTAGGCATGCTCAGGGCTATCTTCTAGAGACATAATAATAGCCAGTTTTTTTTTTCAAAATTTAAACTAATTCAATAGCATCAATAAACTATTTGTTTTAAGAAAATTCAAGTATAATTTTAAACACAGTGGACAGTAAAGGAGCACACTACACTAACAATTTAGAATCCAACATTTTGGCATTTGTTATATATGTGTACATATATTCATATTTTAGTTCAAATCATCATATTATTAACAGAGTGACAAGACCTTTTTAAATACTTTGAGAACCATAAAAATAAAATGATTTTCCTAAGTAGTAATACTACTGAGACCCACATTTTAAAATAATTTCTGAAATATAGCTGAATAATCCCATAACAGATTTTTTGATGTTTCCTAAGTTATATTTTTAGGTGGATTGTTATGATTCAACTAAACACAAGCAATTCCATTAATGTCACCTCTTATATGTTCTTCAATGACTTAGTTTGAAGGGGTTATGCTTGAAGAGCATACTTTTCTTAGTTATGCTTCTTTTCTGGTATCAATTGAGTCTTTTACATGCCATTTCTATGGTATGTATGATAGATCCTTACCATAAAATTTTATATTACAGTATTTCTCACTGTTAAAAATATTTTATTTTCTGAAGGCACAACCTGATTTCTTCTTTTTCCTGACTGTAGTGTTTAAACTTATCTTCAAGACTCTTCAAAATATGACTTAGATGTTCTTATTCCAACAGACAATAGAGTTTCAAAAAAGGCTTACTGAAGTTGGGGTAAATCCTGATAGGCAAAACCTCTACAAGTGTGTATATGTGTGTGTTCTTAAAAATGATACTATTTTTAAACTATAGTTGTTTGGAACTGAAACTTTTCCAAAAAGAAGATATAGGACCTTCATTCTGTTCTACTTATCTTACTGGTATGAAGGCATCAAATCTTAGTTTATGTTTTCTTTTTTCAAGCTTACCTTTTTACACATAACTGTCATGAATCAAGTAGAAAAACAACCCCCACCCAAAAGAAGCTCCTCTTCTTATCTGATATTTGCTGGGTCTTGCTACATGTTTAAATCTGCCACTGAGTCAACTTTATTTGCGTTTGTTTCATAGACCCAATATATAAGTATAGCATCATCCCGTCTTTCTGTCAACTGGATTGAATTACTTCTCCCTTTGTCACCTAGCTAGCTAGACCTTATATGAACTCTCCCTTGGAAATTTACGATAGAATTAGACATTAAAATCCACCTCTATTTTAGCATGAACATAACATTAAACAATAGGGTTTTCCATGTTGGCTACCTTATATTTGCCTCTCTCTCTCTCTCTCTCTCTCTCTCTCTCTCTCTCTCTCTCTCTCTCTCTGTGTGTGTGTGTGTGTGTGTGTGTGTGTGTCTTATCTCTATCTATCTATCTATCTATCTATCTATCTATCTATCTATCCTATTATCCATGTATTCATCTATCTTCATACCAACTATTTATCTTTTTTAAAAAATAATGATTAAGCAGACACACAATTTGATTCTGTAAAATCACTTTAGAGCAACCCAAGGAAGTGGACAACAATGGCCATTTAAAAATAAGAGCATGTTCTTAATATGTGATGTTTGTACTGCTTCTTCTCCTTTGTTCAGATCTTTGGTCTTTCCATAATGTCCTAGATTTCTTGGATGATTGTTGGCCAGAGAGTCTTAAATTTAGCACTTTCTTTGCCTGAGCTCTCCATTTCTGTTCTCTTGTCTTCAAGACATGAAATTCTTTCTTCGATGTCTTTCAGTCTAGCTATTGGTATTGTGAGTTGCCTTTCTACTTTCAATACAGAATTACAAGGTGCTGATGTAAGTTTGGCCTTCAATGTCTAATGTAAAAAACTTTGCCAAGGTTCTCTTATTAGAGCATTGGGAATTACCAGAAGCCCTATTTTGAGTCTAGTCTGACTGTCCAGTGGGTTTCTCTGGGTCTGACTGTCTCTGCCACACTGTGGTGTGGTTACAGGCATAATCCGATTAGGTTAGCATTGTCTGCATCACAGCTACATTTACAAACACAGTTTAGTAAACTTATGTATTGTTTTTATCTCTTTCTCCCAGTTTAGTCTGTGACTAAATTTACCCACGTTTCTTACGTTATTTTGTGAGTTGAACACAATGTGAACCTTTTATTTTATCTTGCTAATATTTCTATCATTGTCTATTTTGTTCATCGTAGCAATATCGTGGAGACTCTATTACTGAATACCATATGGTGACATAATCTAGGTAAAAGAGTGGAACACATTTTAATCTTGTCAAATATACTTCAACTTTACATTAGGATATTTTGATTTATAATTTTTTTCAAATAATGTATTTTGTTCATATTTCTCCCCCTTCAACTCATCCCTGATCCTGACCACCTCCTTGCCCATCAAACATCATGTTCTTTCTTTCTTTCTTCTTCCCACCACCCTTGCTAAACAAAAACAAAACAAAAATGAAGCTCAAATAAATAAAATGAAATTAAGATTTTTGCCTGGATTCTTCCACTGTGTCTTATTTTTCTTCTTTCCCTACTTCCCCAGGGACACTCACTGGCTACTTGTATTCCAAAGCTCAGATTCTGTTTTGCTTTTACTCTCTTTGACCTTAGCACATTCATTGAGAACTAACTTATACCATTAATTTTTCCTTATTGTTTGAATTTAATAAAAGTCATTGCAAATTATCATTTATTTCCTGCTATATCTAGTTTCATAAATTTTCTTCAGTTTACACTAAATCTTTCTTCCAGATTGATGGTAATAATTTTATTTCTTTCATACTAAATATTTAATTACCTACTGACTCAGTGTAGTCTTTGTGTGACTTGTCCAAGGTAGGAAACTTTACAACTTATTTTTAGAAAGAAAAAATCTCATCCTGATCAGTTTATGTTTTTACTAATGGATCTTATAGCATTGACTGAGTACCTTTTGTAATTTAACTAGTTATAGTCTTGTGACTCTTTTAAAAATATTTTTAATTATTTGAGAACTTTTTGCAATGTATTCTCATCAGATTCACCTCCCTCTCCCAACTCTTTCTAGACTCAATCTCTTGTCGTGACTCACATAGCATGCTCATTTCTTTTAAGCTCATCAAGTCCAGTTTGTGAGTTTATGGTCGTCCATTGGACTGTGATGAACCTATCAGAGTTAGTGAGAAAACTACCTCTCCCTCCACCAGTAGCTGTATGACAACGGCTCCTTAGGGGTAGGATTTTGTGCCCACTTCCACCATTCATGCTGGCATTTTTTTTTCTTACATAAGCTCGAACAGTCTTGTGCATGCTATACCTTTATGAGTTAATTGGTACAACTGTCCTGTTGTGTCTAGAAAACTGTTTTATTGTAGACATTTAGCACTTCTGGCTCTTACAGTCATTGAGCCCGCTCCTCACTCAGTAATGATAGGTGAGCCATGAAAAGATGAGTTATGATATACATGATCCATTAAGGGCTGAGAGAATTTCTGTATTTGTCCTCACTTTGCAGGTGTCAACTCTTCCATTACTGGTATTACAATAATCTCATTACACATCATCATTTCTTGTGAAAAAAAATGTCCATTTACTTTTATTTTATATGTACGAGAGTTTGGTCTACATGTAAGCATATTATGTGCCGTATTTGGGTTCCTGCCCAAACTGGAAGAGGGCACTGTAACTCTTGCAACTGGAATTAAGAAAGGTTATCATTCATGTGGGTGCTTGGAAGGGAACCTGGGACTTCTGCAAGATCAGCAAATACTGGTCATCACTGAGCCATGGCTCTAATTCTCACTGCCTCTTTTAAAGTACTCTCTCTCTCTCTCTCTCTCTCTCTCTCTCTCTCTCTCTAGTACATATGCACATGCTAATATGTGCATATGCATCCTTATTCACTCTCTGCCTCATTTGTGATAAAGGATATTTTTTACCGAACCTGGAACTCACTAATTTGGTCAGACTGGCTGACTTGAAAACCCTGTGGCTCCTCCTCTCTCTGTCTACCCAGTGCTAAGGTTACAGGAGTGTACTGTTTCACCTAGCTTTTTCTGTGGGTCCTGGAGGTCCAAACTAAGTTCCTCATGTTTACAAGGCAAGCACTGTATTGACAGAACCATACCAAAGCTCACAGTTATCATCTACCTGCATAGCCACTGCTATAGACTAGAAAGATAAACCCTGTCCACAATTGGAATTAATCCCCTGAATTCCTCATCTTCATGTGATGTCATTAAATAGGGAGCTATGTAGCAGGTGTTTAGATCATGACATTGAAGCCCCCCAAGAAAGATATTAGTGCAATAATAATGGACATGATATGAACAAACTTGTACCATTTCTTCTATCATCCGTGTGAGGATCTGAGAAGATGACTATCAGAAAAATGAGAATGCCATGTTTCTATTCTTATCACAAACCAAACAGGCTATTACCTGGATCTTGGAGTTCTGGGTTACCTCACTTAGTATAATGATTTCCATTCATTTAACCACAAACTTAATAATTTCATTTTTTTAATTATAGTTAAATAAAATTCCACTGTGAAGAGGCATCTCATCTCCACTATTTATCCATCAGTTGATGGGCACCTAGTCTGTTTCCCTGTCCTAGCTCTTGTGAATAGAGCAGCTACGAACACAGATGACCACGGGTCTCTGTGGTAGGATACAGTACGTTGAGTACATGACCAACTGCATTAGAGCAAGTTCTTAGGCAAATCAACTTCCTGTATTTTAATGAAACAGCACAATGATTTCCATTGAAGAAGTACCAACTTCCACTCCTCCAGCAGAGGATGCTCTCTCCCATTTACAGTATCCTTAACAACTGGTGTTGTCTTTTATTTTTTTAATCTTGGCCATTCTAAGTGGGTTAAAATGAAATCTCTAAAGAGCTTTGATTCCTATTTCCAACATGGTTAGGCATGGTGAATCTTCTTAAAATTCATCACCAATTTGTAATTCTTCTTCTGAGCGTTCTTTGTTCTGTTTCATTCTACTTTTCAATTTTCATTCTACTTTTAATTGTTTGGTTTTTTTCCTTTCTTTCTTCCTTCCTTCCTTCCTTCCATCCTTCCTTCCTTCCTCCCTCCCTCCTTTCTTTTTTTGAGTCTTGGTATGCTCTAGACACTAATCCTCTGTTAGAAGTTTAACTGGCAAAGATTTTTCCCATACTCTTGACTGATTCTTGAGTTGATTAATATTTTTTTTGCAAAACAGATTTTTTTTAAATTTCAGGATGTCCCTCTTTTGGTCCTATTTCTTGGACAAACTGAGTTTGTGTCCAGTACAATCACATTATATGAGTTATTAAAAAAAAAAAAAACAGAGGGCCAGAAATTTGGGGGTAGATTTTGGAGGAGTTAGAGCAGACTGGGGAGAATATATTCAAAATACATTGTATGAAAGCCTCAAAGAATAACAGTATGATTTTTATAGAAATAAAATTAGAAATCCAAGGTTGAAAGAGGATATTTGAAATGCCATAAAGAACTCAACCAGTAATAGCAACTGCAAAAAATTGCTAAACTCTATCTCCTGCAATAGTTTTGAAACATTATAGAATAGATACTAGCAATGCCCATGTTGAAATGTATTAGTGTCACCAAGTTCTATATAGAAGGAAAATATGTGAAATGTATATAATGTATGTAATCAGGTTTTCTGTGACGGAATAGAAAAGCATGTGTGTGCGCTTGTGCAAATCTGTGTGTAAATAATAATCCAAACAAATCATATTTATCATCTATCTATCTATCTATCTATCTATCATCTATAATCATCTATTTATCATCAATCTATGTATCTATCTATCTATCTATCATCTATAATCATCTATTTATCATCAATCTAGCTATCATCTATCTATTTTATATATCATTTATCTGCTAAGGGAAATTGCTTTATGCAGATTAGTTAATTTCACTAATTGGGTGTTTTACCTTTCAAAACATGATAGAAATAAACATGTTGATAAAAATGACATTGCCTTGGATATCTTGGTAACTGAATTATATCTAAAGTATAACTAAAAAAAAGAAAAGACTAAGTCATTTCCCTTCTTACCTTCCCCAGTCCTTCCCTTCTTCCTGTCTCCATTCCCTCCCTTGCTTTCTTCCTTTTTGTATCCTATATAATTCCTATGGTAATTTGATGATATCAGGCTTTGGTAGTATTTCTTAAACTCACCAACCAGATCAGCTGAGTGTGTTTGGAGTAGCCCTGACTCTTTGCTCCCTAAGAAGTTATGGCCAAGACTGGTTTCATTTGAGGTGAATGAACTATACAAGTGTTCTATTTGTTCTTTGTCTCAACCGAGTTACTATTCATCTTTATATAACATTTAAATAATTAATCCAGTGATTCATTTTTAAAAGAAGAGAAACATCTGATTTCTAGGGGTTTGGAGTATGGCTCAGTGGTAGAACATACTCCTCTCATATGTAGGACCTGGATTTGATCCCAGCACATTTAAAACAAGTAAAATGTGACTCTCCCCTCCATATTCCAGACCATCAGGCTGAGGGATAAATGGTGCCCCTTACAAAGGCTTCATAGGAAGCCTGTTAATGCTTCCTGTATCACACTTTATGGAGATAACATAACTTCTGGAAGACAACCAACACTAACTGTTGAATAAATTTTTATCATTGGCATGAGGAAATGAGATGACATAAAAACCCCTTCCGTGGGATAAACATTTTCATCATTAATAGAAAACTTTCACTTTTATAGACATCTCTGGAAACTTTTTAGAATTTCAATGTGCCAACAGATAAGTACATTCTGCTTAAAAGTGTCTTCAATGTTTTTATTGCCTTGCCATCAGAACAAACGTGAATGGAGTCTGCAGGATTGTTAGCGGCCATTTGCATGGAGTGTTGAAGTAGTCCCTTGTCTCTTTGACTAATTAGACATGAGTTGTTAGCTCTTTTTATTATTTTTGAAACTGCTCACATTAGAGTAGTAGATTTTGCATAATTCATCTACTTGTACACTTTGGTAAATTCTCTTGGTCCCAACTGGAGTGTTGCTCACTGCCAATTTGTAACTGCTCCATTACTGACTCAGGCTGAATTGTCTTATTGAAGGCTCTATTTGTTTGAATAATGAAGTTTTTCCATGAAAAATGATTTCTTCCTGTTTCAATTATTAACATTTATATTAAAACACTATATTAAATTTTAACAGAAAGAAGTAAACATTATTAAAAATGTACATATTATTGATTTGTGAGCTTGTCTAATCATTTTAATAGTGAATTTTATCAGGGACTGCTAATTTTTAAGTCACCTTTACCAGCAAGTACTGCTAAGATTTAGAGCATTTATGTTTCCTTTCTGGAAGAGTTATATTTTATCAACATAAAGTTTCATGTACATGGCACACAGTCTTACTCAGTTAGGAGAAACCTTTTTTTTAAAGATTTTATTTATTATGTATACAATATTCTGCTTTCATGTATATCTGCACACCAGAAGAGGGCACCAGATCTCATTATGGATGGTGGTGAGCCACCATGTGTTTGCTGGGAATTGAACTCAGGACCTCTGGAAGAGCAGTCGGTGCTCTTAACCTCTGAGCCATCTCTCCAGCCCAGGAGAAACTCTTAAACACTGGAATCACTTGTTTTCTGAAAGTCTGTGCACAGGTCTAATGCCTTGTGAAATAAGAGTTACTTGTTTCCCATCTGGACTAATAGTGCAACTTTCCTTTGTAAATTAGTAGGTTGTACACAAGCAGACATAGCTTTTGTTTACTGGGGTATGGGATTCAAATCGTTTACTGAGGTATGGGATTCAATAGTGTGTGTGTGTGTGTGTGTGTGTGTGTGTGTGTGTGTGTTGGAAATCCTCTTGTTTACATAGTTGTATACAGAAATAATATTTGGCCCACATGGTCTGGTAAATTATGTCCTAAAGTGTGTGAAATCATACATCATATTGTATTCAAGTAATGAATTTGTGTGTGTGTGTGTGTGTGTGTGTGTGTGTGTGTGTGTGTGTGTGTTGGAAATCCTCTTTTCTACACAGTTGAATATTGGAGCAGTATTTGGCTCACATGTCATGGCAAAATTAGGTCCTAAAATGTGTGAAACCATAAAGCATACCATAGTCATCTACACTGAGAATTAAAACCCAGTGGAACTCAGCCTAATGGGAAGTATCCACATGGAATGGGTACACACAGATTGATGCAGTTTTATTCTCTGCACTCTCAGAGACCTAAATTTTGGAATTACATTCACTGAATATATTTGTATTTATTTAAATCAATGCTTTTAGTCTTAAGCCCCTCCCAAACCTAGTTATCATTTATTATGTCCTTATTGCCACTTATCAACCTGTAGACTAATTTTGAGTCCTTTCAGGCCCTAACAGGGAGTTGGAATTTCTTATAATTTACCAGATTAGTTGTAAGACACACAAAAAAGAAAATTTCGAAGCAATGCCAAAATATTTCATACTACTGTAGAAAGCTTGTTAACCTGTAACCTTGCGACAGTGAAAGCAAAGACCAGAAGTTTTAGCTAACATTTCCACTAACCGTAAGTGATAATTCAAAGTTAAATGAACATTTGAACACATTTTATTTCTCATTTATGGCTTAGCATAGCAAAAAAAAAAAAAAAAAGATGTTAGTGTTTACTCATGAATAACAAGAAGAATAAAAGCAGAAGTACCTGTCATGGGGGCACGGTGCCGCTAAGTGGCGCTAGTGAACTCTTCTGTAGTAGTCTCTGAATATCTCTGCAAAGCCCTCATCCTCTCCATATCCAATGGATTATGTGGGCGTTGTCTTCAGCATCCTCACGGTCAGGCTGTGGAGAGCAACCTATTCTTTGGCAACATCCTGGATTATCTGTGGATTTCTGTGGGCTCTCTTTGTTTACATCCAACAACTCAATTGGATGTAACCAGTCCTGGGGCAGAAAGCATCCTTTGGTGACTAGAGACGGCCAATTGGGATTCTGTCTCCCAAATTATTTGGAGACGTCATAAGGAAAGCCTTCCTATGTATTTTAGGAAGTTTCCACTGCGCTGTGTTTCCTTAACTCCTCAAACGCTCTTCAATTATAGGTGTTTCTCCCTGAATTTCCTCTACCAACCCGGTCTCTGCTCTGCCTCACCTGATCTTCTTGTCCCTGTCGCCCACGTCCAGTCTGCCCATAAGACCTATCCTATTTCCTTCTCCCAGGGAGTTGTATGTCTCCCCAGTCCCTCCCTCAATACCTATCCTCTGTGGGTCTTTGGATTACAGCTTGGTTTTGTCACTTATTTAATAGCTAATATCCACATACAGTCAGTCAGATATATGCCATATTTATATTTCTGGGATGTGTTACCTCACTCAGGATGATTCTTCTAGTTCTGTCTCCAAGTTTGTTTGTTTACAAATGGAATGATGTCAATTGATAGTATTTCATTGGGTAAATTTAGCATATTTTCTTTATCCATTCCTATGTTGAGGGAAATCTAGGTTGTTTCCAGTTTTTTACTATTACCAATAGAACACAGAAAATAAAGACAGGATACAGACACTAGAACATGTCAAACTGAAAAGCAACTGCCCAGTGAATTAAATGATCATGAAGGTGATAAGATAACCTACAGATTGAGGAAGATTGTGCCCATGAATTATTTAACAGCTAAGGGTTATTTTTCAGAATATGCAAAATTTGATTTAAAATGATCAATGAATTTAATAAGTGACACAGCAAAAAGCTGGGTGGTGCTGGTGCACACCTTTAATTCTAGCATTCCGGAGGCAGAGGCAGGAGCATCTCTGTGAGTTGAAGGTCAGCCTAGTCTACAGAGCTAGTTCCAGGACAGCTAGGGCTACACAAAGATACTCTGTCTTGAAAACCCAAAGCACAAGCAAAAGAAGAAGACATTTTTGATGACAAATGGGTATATAAAAGATAGTCTACATCCCCCACTATCAGAAAATGCAAGTCTAAGCCACAATGGGATCTCATCTCTCTCTGATAATCATGATTATTATGAAGAAAAAATAAAGTATTGTGAGAACACAGAGAAAAGGAAACACTGTAGGATTATTAGACTATTGCAGACACTCAGCAAGTTAGTAGAGGGGTTCAAGTAGAATTCCCTATGGCTGCAACAATTTGACTACTGGATATTTCTATGCAATGGAAGCACAATCATCATGCCAAGGAGAAACCTGCTGATTTATTATTATTTATTCTAACATTAGTCAAACAATGGAAACACCCCTGGTTTTGTTGTGGTTTGGGTGATACATTTGTCTCTTAAGCTTATGTATTTGAACAATTGCTTCCCAGTTGCTGGCAATATTTGGGGGAGGTTCTGGAACCTTTAGGATGTGTGGAGCCTTGGTGGAGGAAGAACCTCTTGGAAGGCAGGCTTTGGGGGTTTTGTATCCTCACCGTACTTCCTGTTCTCTCTAGGTATTGCCAGTGTGTGGGGGAAATGTCAAAAAGTACACACCCTCGCCTGTTTAACCTGCCTCCTTTTGTGTGTTTTCCTTCCTATCATGGTGGACTCTGTCCTTCTGTAACTGTAGGATTAAAATATACCCTTTCTCCCTTTAGATGTTTCAGAGGGCAATAAGAACTTTGGTAACAACTGGACAAGGAGCTATTCATGTGATCTTTTGGCAAAGAATCTGGCTGCATTCTGTCCATGTCCCAATAACTTCCATGGAGCCAACATAAAAAATAAATTTTTTTTGATGGGAGTAATTGCAAGACAGCATATCATTGAGAATATAATGTGACTGCTACTGATTACTCTTACATAAGTCTACAGTCAAAAAGAGTACCAGGGAGCTTAAGATTATGGTCACATCAAATGTTGGAAAGGAGTCTGTAATTGATAACGATTAATGCCATTAGATTCTAATGTGGTGCTCAACCTTCGTAACCCTTCAGCCCTTTAAAAAATTACCTCATATTGCGCTGACCCCCGACCACAAAATTATTTCATTACTACTTCATAAGTATGATTTTGCTACTGTTATGAATTGTAATGTCAATGTTCCATGTGCAGGATATTTGATGTGTATGTTGCCTTTGTGAAGGGCTGTTTGGCTCCCTAAAGGGTCAAGGCCCACAGGTTGAGACCCCTCTGGCTTTTCACTGGAACATAGCAACAGTAACCTGAGAGTAAGACCCCACCCAGTTTGTGAAAGGAAAGAGCCTAAGGGGTTTTCTGCTCCTCGAAAAGAAATGCTTAGGGAAATTCTTCACCCTCTTTAACATTCAGAAGCTGCTGTGGCTGTGGCCCGAGGGGCTAAGGCTCCATCACAAATTGACAGCATTGGTTTTGGATATAAGAAGGATACAGGGTAAGGGAATTATGGATTCTTCATCTGCGGTTTCACTGAGGCCAGGCAGCGTGTGGTAGCCTTGCAGTCCCTGTGAGAAAGCCCTGAGGTGTCATGACACGAAGCTGGGATGACAGGACTTGGTGAGGTGGGGACACACAGATGTTGGATATGTAAGATCCATGACACATCTGTCAAAGGTGACCTGCATCATCGCTGGAACCAGCCCATGAAAGACATAACGTTATAGCTGGCAAAACTCAGTGTGAAGCTCCAAAATTTGGTGTTTGCCCTACTTGGTTTGTCTTTGTTTGGTTCAATATTTCCTTATTATCATCCCATTTCTCTTTTTTGGGAAAGTAATATGTGTTCTGTTTTGTGTGGCATTTTATGTTGGAAACACATGGGTTTTTTTTCTTTAATTTCTTTTATTTTACAGCAGCGTCACAAGTACAAGATTGCCTTAGGCCTCAGAAGAGACTTTGGAATGTAGCAATTATATTTTATACATTTTCTCCTAACAAAGGGGTTCATATATTTGTGCTATAGTAAATGATAAATGTTTGTTGAAATAGATACCTTTAAACTGGTTTAGACACTATGCGATATCATATTAATATGCACAGTTTGTATTTTAATGTATACATTAAAAACAATTTATTTAAAAATAAGAAATGAAGACAAAATATAATGGTATTGAATTTTATTTAAATGATATCCAAATTTGATAATTTGCATCTTAGTTGAATCAGAAGTTTTGCCTGGTTCATTTTAGTACTAATGAGATACATCCAATTACCTAAAATATCCCTTTGAAAATGTTAAGCAGCTTTTAAATGTACATTAATGAATGCTTCCTGTATTGTTTGTTATCTTGTAGTTGAGTTTATCATAAATAATATATACTTTGACTTCTTTAGTAAACATTCTTTTGAAAGATACTAATAAGAAAGAATTCAGAAAAAATCATTTGTCACCTTATTTATTTGTAGCTGACTTGAATATGTCTTTATATGTAGAGGGACCATTATATTTTAGATGAACTTCTTAAAGCTGGTTTTATTAATGTTATGGAAAAGGTTCATATTTGCACATACATAGTCACATGAACCTGAATGACTGGTTGTGTTGGAAGAAGAAAAAAAGTATTGGATCTAAGTGTTCAATTTGGAGTTGAGTCATATCCTGAAGTCGACGTAGTCTTAGTTCTACCACTCTCTTTGGGGAATTTCTTTCTGTCTCAGTCATATTACATAATCTTTGATGAAGAGGTGCCAATATCACAATAGGGATAGCATTGACTTTCAGCTGTCTTCCTGGTCTGAGGATGCATCATTTAAAAAATTTACTAATGCCTTCATTCACTCATTGTTAGACTGCACACTTAGTATGTTTCTTTACAGGTATAATGTACTTGCTTTTGAGAGGAACTTGCTTGTACAGGAGCTTTTGCATGTCAAAATAATAATTCAAGACCCATAAAGAGAAAATGAACAAAGAACATAAGTGACCAAATCAGGGATGAGACAGAGTAGGTGTTTCACAGGGACAAGGATAAACAGTCAGGCTCCTTGAAATGAAAACAGGAAGGGATTATTTTCTTACAAGAAGAACGAGGACAGGGGCCAGGGACGAATATGATTCTTCCTCACGTGAATCTTTTCAGACAGAATTTTGTTACTGAACCCATCAATTAAATTATTGACCTCTCCAAGCAGAATATTGAAAATTTATTTTGGTTTTATGCGTTCTGTTCTATTTGTCATTTTACTTTGGTTCAATATTAATAAACTAGAATTCAGGGGCATTTTTAGACTTATGAAATGAATATATGAAATAGGCTGACCAGTTTTGTATCCCATGATAGGGATTAAACTGAATTTTATATGCGTGTGTGGTGTGTGTATGTGTCTGTATGCATGTGTGTATGTTTGTGTTTATGTATGTATGTATGCATGTATGTATGTATGTATATTTGCAAGTATGTGTTTGTATGTGTACGTGCATGTGTGTGCATGTGTCTGTATGCATGTGTGTATGTGTGTGTGCATGTATGTGTATGTGTTTGTATGTGTGTGTGTTTGTATGTGTGTTTGTATGTGTGTGTGTGCATGTATGTGTATGTGCATGTATGTGTATGTTTTGTATGTGTGTGTGTGTGTGTGTATGCGTAAGTGTCTGTATTATGTATGTATGTGGGTATTTATTAGTGTATACATCTGTGTATGTATTTGTATGTGAATGTGTGTGTATGTGTGTTCATGTGCGTGTGTGTGTATGTATGTGTATATGTGTGTGCAATTTGTAGAAGCTAGATAACTTTCAGGTGTCAGGTCTCTCCTTTGACTCTGTGGGTTCTGGGGTCACCAGAATTGAATTCAGGTCACCAGGCTTGTATGTCAGGGCCACTTTTTTTTGTTTTGTTTTTTTGAGACAGGGTTTCTCTGTGGCTTTGGAGCCTATCCTGGAACGTGCTCTTTTAGACCAGGCTGGTCTCCAACTCACAGAGATCCACCTGCCTCTGCCTCCCGAATGATGGGATTAAAGGTGTGCGCCACCAACGGTCAGGGCCACTTTCTAAGCCACCTTGACAATGCACTTATATCAGATGTGAGTCATATGATCCATGGTAGCCTTAGCAAAATCTGTCCATGGAGAGGCTTGTGGAAGTGATAGATGGGTGGGCTCTTATTCCCTGGGTCTGGCCTTGTTGTTTCCCCACATGGTGAAATTTAAGCCCAGTGTGTGAAATTAGATTCAACAAAAGAAAAACAAACAAAACAAAACATAAAAATCAAGAATGTCTTTAAAACACTCGAAATCTCTTAGCTTCTCGAAAGCTATGTAGTCAATGACTGTGAAGTGATTATATCACTGTGTGGGATGTTTTCTCTAAGAGCATCTCTGCTTTATAGGCTATAGTGTTGTGCAAAACTCTTTGCCAGTGCATATCTCCTGGCATTTACTGTCATTGCTGTTACAAAAAAAAAGTAGTTGTTTTATGCCAAGCTGATATGTTCTTTAATACATCCAATTATTTTAAAACTACTATACATTTTATGCTCTTTCAATAAAAGGCTGTTTCTTCATTATAACATGCACTACAATTTTTAATTCATGTTATTTTGAAATACCATCACTAGAAGAAATATAGAGTTTGGGAAAATTATTATTTTGAGGCCATAATTGGGTATTGTAACCTTGGACAATCATGCATGTGGATGGATACACTCTACAGCCACATACAAAAGTCTGTGCATTATTGTGCGTTTATCCCAAAACTCAACCAGCCTTCAGTTGGCTAATAGAAAGGCTGAAAAGGAGTATCAGTGCCAGTTACTTATTTTCTTTCATAGATTCACTCTCAGTTAGCTAGAATTCTCCATAGTTCCCATAGTAGGTGGTTTTCAGGACTCATCCTGACTCACTTATGGTCCATTGTGGGACTGCTGTTTTGGGATACTTTTGTAGCCTGTGTCTCCAAAATACTAACTAAGACTTGCCTGTCTTCAGTAGCTGGATCACAGTTTTGATTTGGTTAATTTTCTTGGAAAGTTTATGTTTGCAAAACCCTAATTTGAAGTGACTAGATTAACTTGACTAAGTGTTTTCTACCTCATGAGACTGATCAAATGATGTCTATATTACTAAGCTACCCTTAAAAAGTCCTTAAAAACAATTAAAAGGAGAACTATGACTAGGATGCACTGGGACATCCATTCTCAATAATTTATTAATATTTTCTATAGAGCTAAAAGAAGGGACTTTGAACACAAGCAATTGTAAGATGATAGAAACATTAATTACTCTTGTTTGATTAGTATGTGCCACTCACATGTATTGAGTTATCAAAATCAAGCCTATAAACATGTGTAAATCCCACCTGTTAATTTTGTAAATATATTCAACTAGGAAGTATTATTATATTAAGTGACATGACCCAGTCTCTGGAAGACAAATGTACACGTGCTCTCCCGTCTTCAGCCCTTAGCTTTCAGTAATTGTATGTATGTCAATAACGGGTTGAAGGAGTGGCTATCAGCCATGAAAACGAGAGAGGCACCATTGGAAGAGAACGAGAGGTACTAAGAATTAGGTAGAACAAAAGGTTATATGTGACATGAGACTGGAAAGGAAGCTTCTAGGGTTGGAGTGACATAAGGGAGAGGAGGAGAGGAGTGGAGAACAAAAGGGAAGAGAAAAAACAACTCAAACAAATTTGACTGGAATGCAGACATCATAGAGACCAAATTGGCAATCACCGTGGCTGCATAGGTTTGCCCTGGGCCCTCTGCATACATCCTGTGGTTTTTTAACTTGGTGTTTTTGAGGATCTCCTAACAGTGGAGTGGGGATGTCTCTGACTATTCCACCTGCTCTTGAAACCCTTCTCTTCCTCACTGAGCCCTGATATGAGGATTTGTGCCTAGTCTTATTGTATCAATTTATGCCATGTTTGGTTGATAACCCTGGGAGGCCTGCTCTTTTTCTGAAGAGAAATGGAGGGGGAGTGGATTTGGGGGAGAGGGGAGGTCATAGGGGGTGTGGGGAGCAGAAGGAAGGAAAATGTAGTTGGGAGGTATTGAAAACAAAATTAATTAATTACCTAAATTAAAAAAATAACTTAAAAATTCCTAATACTTTGCAAGCTATTTTGTAAAGTGGTTAAGGAAATAGAGATTCTTAACATTTTCATTTTGTCGTCATCCATTGTGTGCATACATTGAGTTATTTACGGGATATTCTACAGAGGAAAACTGCCTACTAGTGTGATAGGCATTTGTCCTTCTTCCTTCAAGTAACACAGATGTTAAATTATGAATTTTATATAAGGACTAAAGGGGCAAAGGACTTGGAGATTGATTTCTGTAATATTTTTCTCCCAAAGACAAACACTATAGGAGGTACCTGTTAATGGCTTTGGCATTCGTTCTTCTTTGTCTCGTAACAAATTATCATTTCACAATGGGAACTATTTCTTTTCTATTCCCTGTCCCCAGGTTTCTAATGAAATTGGCCTCATGCCTGGTTCTAGAAATACATGCATGTCGGTTCGTATCCCCGACTTCTGGTTACACTGTGAAGGAGAAACAGGCACACTGGGTTTGATAGATTTATTAGAAGAATGAATGTCTACATATTCAAGTTCCCTTCTACACACCCATATCTTCAGATCTGAAACTCCATCTTTGAAATCGCTATAAAAATCTGGAAGACAAAGGGCACACCATATCTAAGAATTAAACCAGTGTGAGAGAGATTAGGTCCAATGGAGAGAAACAGAAGAAAATTTGGATCTTTAAAGTCATTGCATCCAACTGTGACAGAAACTCACTGTCATCATGGATTCTTCCATTAGGAAAGTTGTGCATTATTTGTTTCTCTTATGCTCATGGATACCCTTATAATTTATTGATGAGGATTGATGCTGTCAATTTGGAGGTACTTGGATATAAAGCTTCCTCTCCCCTTCTTCATTGCCTTTTGCTAGTCTTCTATGTCTCAGGCCACCACCTAACTCCTTGGAGCCCCATTGGTGGTGACCTCATGATCATTTCATTTCAGACAATGTTAAGGTAATCAGACCTTTTCTCAAACTTTTTAAAAACAATTTGATATCTTTATCTCAGTAACTTAATTACAGGATTAACAGTGAACAGAATCTCGTGCAGTTAAAAGTCACTTACCTTTTAAAAATGACACAATGTCTTCATGAAAAATATAGTAGCTTTTTATTCTTTGTGCTAAACATCAAGATAAATACTTTATTGACTTAGAAGGTAAACTATTGGGTGTCATTAGTCTACTTACACGGTTGGTGATATAATGGAAAGAACTTCAAAAAATGTATGTCAGTGCTGTCTTAGATGTCCAGTGTTTGATATTTGTATGGAATTAGTAAATGCCACTAGAAACACAGCCAAAACTTTCACTTTTAGTGACCATTTTCATCATGTATCAAACTGGGTCATTTTCAAGTGTCCTTTGTCCAATAAGAAACTTATGTCCTTGGAAACATGCATAGGACCAGCCTCATTTAAACCACAAGCATAGAGAGTAGGAAATGAATGTTTCTGGTTGCCAGCAATCTAGCTTAATTTTGGCATTTGATTTAAAAATCAATAGAACCGGAGTGAGAAAGTCTACAACTATTGCACAATTGTGGGTTTCTTGCCAGTCCTGCAGCTAATGTTAGCCTGTGGTGGGAACTGAGACACAGAACATGAGAGGAAGCCTACTTACTTGCTTCAGATGTCTGCTTAGACGCTGCCACTTACAGCACCAGGGGAAACTATTTGAACAGAGTATACTAAATTATTCCCACTTAAGTGAAGCTCTAGGTCTTGGTTATTGATCAAGAACCTCAAATCGTAGTTAGTGCGGGAGATCATGCAGTGACTATCCGAATCCCTTCAGTTTCAAGTCTCTCATTGAAAGGGAAACAGAATCAATAAGAACCCTCTAACTACATTTCTTTCCCAGTAGTAAATTGATTCTTAGAGCAATAGGGGTGTTTTCTTCAATCACTTTTTGTAAAAAATGTTGCATCTTTGAAAATGGGCTTCAAACTTTCCCAAGTGTCTTCGTGCTGGTTCCCTCTCCGGACCCCATCATCATCTCCGCTACCCTTTCAAGGCTGCAATTATTTTTTTAGTAAGACCGACCAACCTGAAGTGATTTCAGTTAGCTCAATGACTGCCATTGATTGGCTCCTCATTTTGGCATAACATCTCTTACTAGAAGTCCTTGTTTGATCTCTCCCTGCAGAATACCACTTGTTCTTTTGGCTAATCACTCAGTGGGATCTTGCTATGTCTCAGCAGAGAACTTAGCATAGCCTACCCTTGCCATTTCATCAGGTAGGTTAGTGATTGGAAGGATTAAATTTTGCCTAGTTTGTCCAAAATATTTTTTTAAAACTTTTTTCTAAATAATAAGTTCTTTTAAATACCTTTGTAAATCCTACCAAAGTGTTCATGCTGATGTTATAGACATTATTCAAAATCGTTTTTATTTATACAATGTATAAAATAAAAATCTTCCTGACACGCCCTTCTATTTTTAATATATAGCACGTCTTTTTTTATTTTCTTCTAGAATACAAATCATCTACCTTTGATGTAAATCTGTGGTGATATCTTGCTTGCACAAATAAAGCCTATCTGAAGATCAGAGAATGGAGCTGGCCACTAGCTAACCACAGAGGTCTGGAGGTCTGTACAGACAGACAGGAAGTGAAGTAGCTGGGCAGAAACAGGATATCGGCAGGAGAAACAGGAAATCGCTCTTTTCTCTGCTGAGATGCTAAGGAGGTAAGGTGTGCTGTGGCTTGCTCCTTCTCTCTGATCTCTCTGCATTTTCCTCTATATCTGACTCTGGCTATTTATTATCTACACCAATTAAGAAGGCCTTTTACATGTTGGCGTCAATGTGACCAGAATATTAATGGCAGGAGGGGCAAATTGCCCCAGAGGGTCCCAGTCCGGCCCTGAGAAAGCCACTAGCTGCCTGCCCTGAGCTCACCCAGACAAGCAGGCCACGCCTGAGTCCCTCCCCCCCCCCCATCCAGCACCGGTGGTTTATACTATCCCTAAAACCGTCTTCTTTGAATTTGGTGGTTTCACCCAGCTTTTATTTAGACAAAGGGACACAGTCTCAGACCTTGAGACTTCCCAGAGCCCGCACATCCAGTCCAGCTCACAGCTTCCATGCACCCGCCTAGAGCATGGCTTCCACTCTCTTCATCCTGATCAGTGATTGGCAATTAGTGCACACAGGTTGCTCTTTTTTTGTGATAGATGTTTAAATTTATATATTTGAGGATAGATATAACTCTCATAAGCACAAATCTAACACTGTACTCAACATGCTGTTAAAAGTTGAAAATGCCTAGGATTAGATTAACAATAACCACGTTTAGTACCAGGGCTATGACAACAGCTATTATTTACTGAGTCTAGACTATGTATTTGGAGCCATCCTGATTTCTTCCCGTCTATGCGTGCACAAGTTACTCTATTTTACACACTAGAAAATTGACTCACAGAAGTGACTTCCTATGGTCATGTACACAGTGTCACTGATTCAGGTCATTACGCCTCAGAGTTCATTGATAATATGACAAGGAAGAGGTCCAGCCATCATTTTAGAACTTCTGGGTGACCTTTAATGGAAATCACAGTTTCTTGGCCTTATAGCTGGAAATTTTCCTTCAAATAGTCTCTGGTTGAGCCCAGATAACGATAATGCTGTTCCATGTTCATAACATCCTTTAGAACGGAGTGTTCCTGTAAGGAGGCAGGAGGTTGTCGTAGGTCATACGTGGCTGTTCGTTGACTGTAGTGTTTGCCTTTTATTATTTTTTCAATTTTTAAAATTGTATTGACCCTCAGAAGATTTGGAGCTAAAAGTGCTACTGAAAAGTGTATATACGCAATTATGAAAACTGAGATAGAAGACATAAATATTTTATTTATTTTTTATTAATTTTTATTTCAATTAGAAACAACCTTATTTTACATGTCAATCACAGTTCCCTCTCCCTCCCATCCTTCCATGCTCCCCATCTACCTCCCAATCCCATCCCCCACCCATGGAAGGGTGAGGCCTTCCATGGGGATCATCAAGTGGAAGACGTGAAACTGTGGAAGACATAAATCTTTTTATTTATTTATTTTAAATATTTGAATTGAAAACAAGATTGAATTACATGACGATCCCAGTTCCCTTCTCCCTCCCTTCCTCCTCTATCACCTCCCCAACTAAAATCCTACCTGTCATATGTCCTTTCTTCTAATCTACACCTGACTCAAAATTTCTGCTTCCTCATGACCTCTGCATCCTTCCTTTTCTTCCCTTCTCACTCTCGTAGCTCCCTCCCCCCTCTTCCCATGCTCTCAATTTGCTCAGGGGATGGTGACCCCTTTCCCTTTTCCAGGGGACCAAGTATGTCTCTCTAAGGGTCCTCCTTGTTTACTAGTTTCTCTGGCAGTGTGGATTGTAGGCTGGTAATCCTTTACTCTATGTCTAAAATCCACATATGAGTGAGTACATATCATGTTTGTCTTTTTGTGATTGGGTTACCTTGATCAGAATGGTTTCTTCGAGTTCCATCCATTTTCCTGCAAATTTCAAGATTCCATTGTTTTTTTCTACTGAGTAGTACTCCATTGTGTAAATGTACCACATTTTCTCTATCCATTCTTCGGTTGAGGGGCATCTAGGCTGCTTCCAGTTTCTGGCTATTACAAATAATGCTGCTATGAACATGGTTGAACAGATGTCCTTGTTGTATGAATGTGCTTTTTTGGGGGTATATGCCTAAGAGTGGAATTGCTGGATCTTGAGGTAGACTGATTCCCATTTTCCTGAGGAGTCACCATACTGATTTCCAAAGTGGCTGTACGAGTTGGCACTCCCACCAGCAGTGAAGGAGTGTTCCCCTTTCTCCACATCCTCTCCAGCATAAACTGTCATTGGTGTTTTTGATTTTAACCATTCTGACAGGAGTAAGATGGTATCTCAGAGTTGTTTTGATTTGCATTTCACTGATGGCTAAGGATGTTGAACACTTTCTTATGTGTCTTTCAGCCATTTTAGATTCCTCTATTGAGAATTCTCTATTGAGTTCTGTACCCCATTTTTTATTGGATTGTTTGGTGTTTTGGAGACTAGCTTCTTGAGTTCTTTGTATATTTAGGAGATCAGCCCTCTGTCAGATGTGGGGTTGGTGAATATCTTTTCCCAGTCTGTGGGCTATCATTTTGTCTTGCTGACTGTGTCCTTTGCCTACAGAAGCTTCTCAGTTTCAGGAGGTCCCATTTATTAATTGTTGATTTCAGTGTCTGTGCTACTGGTGTTATGTTCAGGAAGCAGTCTCCTGTACCAATTAATTCAAGGGTATTTCCCACTTTATCTTCTAGTAGGTTCAGTGTGGCTGGCTTAATGTTGAGCTCTTTAATCCATTTGCACTTAAGTTTTGTGCAGGGCGAAAGGCTTGGGTCTATCTGTAGTCTTCTACATGTTTGCATCCAGTTATGCCAGCACCATTTGCTGAAGATGTTCTCTTTGTTCCAGCATATATATTTGGATTGTTTGTCAAAAATCAGGTGTTCGTAGGTATGTGGGTTAAGGAAGACATAAATATTAACAGGAGATTTGTTAAAGCTTGTTTTCCCAGATGTTTTCTACTAATAGCATATGTCACGTGAGGTGATGCAGTAGGTAACATTTGTTTTTGCTAAATACTATATTCATGCCGGACAAGTCAACTGACATGATGACACGATTCCAACGTAGTTCTGAAATGTGCTTTTTCCTGAACTGCTGCTTAATTTCAAGATATTTACTGTAATCACTTACGCAATGGGATGTACCTTCTATATTCTGGTTAGTTATCATTCTTCCTTGTTACCAGGGTGCCACAGAGGAGCTAAAAATTTAGTATGGAAAAATATACTGTACGGGTAAGCTCTTTGAATCATTGAGGCAGCTTGTATGCAACCGGGGATGCTTCCCACTGAGGGAGAGTTTGTGGAGTGGGATGGCAGTCACCACTCTCTTCCTTTTCATCCAGGACTGCAGCAGAAAGCTGCTGGTTCTTTGTCTTTTACCATTTTAAAATCCCCAGAACTAAAAAATTTTGCTTGTGGTCCTCCACCGATGCTGCCTCAGGGACTTCCAAAGAAATGTTGCTTCCTCTAACCCTGTGCTTTTTATGCTAAGGAATTCTCCGGGAAGTCACATCCGTCCACACTTACTGGTATTTTCACTGATGCTTGAGAAATATCGTATGGTATAGCAGAGTACAGATAATGATGTTGCAAAGAAACTGAAGCAAACTCTAGAATTTTTCCTTCTTTTTCTTCAATGAAATTCTGTCAATTGTCTTTTAGTTCACCAGTTATGGGTCTGTAATATATTCATGTATTCTCCTATTTATAGTGCAAATAAAACTATACAGACAGTCCTTTTTTTTTTCCTGCAGAGAATACTGCACTAACACACTGCTAAGATGAATGAGAGTCTGAGGAGTTCCAGGTCTGTAGAGCTATGATAATATTGTGTGGAATACCTCTTGCCAAAGTTTGCCTCTGCTATTGTGTGGGAGAGGCAAGTGCAAATCTTCTTCTTCTCTAAATATTCTCATGGTGTAGCTCTTTAAGGAATGGGATTGCTTTCCTACCTTAGAGTCAGTACTCACTTTATTTTAGCTGGACAATCTAAATAACTAAAATGGTTCACTACTTTCTCTGGAAAATTATAAATCTCCCAGAAACTATTATCTGTAGGAATGTGAAAAGCCCTCAGAATATCTGTGGGTGAATAAAATGTGTACCCTTTTTCTTTCTGGAGGTAATAGTTTGATGACTACTTTTCATTCATACTTTGGCTCAGGAATTTGGCTCTGTAAGTATTAATATGTTTTGATACTTCAAGAGCAACTAAAACCTTCATGCATAATGTACAAAATAATTTTTCCACATACGATTAAGAATATTTTTCTGTGCTACTTCAAAGAAAAAGATTTGTTTGTATTAGGGATAAATTATTCATTGTGGAAAGCTAGTTTATGATACCATATGAATGAAAGCTATCTTTAGTTTTCGTTTTCTCTTATGCCTGTGTTTTATTGTTATAATCCATGCGAATTCAAAACTACTGGTATTCCAAATATTCTCATTGGATTGCCAAAATCTCATGAGAAAAATAAAGCAAAACAAACAATTAATCCTAAATACAGATATAAGATTTAGTTTTGCGGCTTCATTTCCTATGCATAATATTGTCAGGTAAAATTGAGGGTAAGTCAGTGTATTAAAGAGAATTTGGGGAAAATGATTGTAATTAAAAGTGCATAAATATACCTTTAGCAATTTGTATTAATTGTGTATATTTTCTTGGTCAGGTCTAAATACAAGAGGAAACAATAGAAAACTATTTAGAGTCCTGTTTAGTGAAGTTGAAATCCTTTGAGTTTAGAATTTTATAGGCTATGATGGTGAATGAATGCCTTTGTGTAAAAATGCAATGTTGTACTGAGAATAACAGTTTCTCTTGTGCTTTTAACTCTGGTTTAATTTGTTTGGTTTGTGCCTCCATGCGTATATTAATTGGATTGGAGAATAGGTTCTAAACAGTGAGTTCATTGAAAATGTTTTAGGGATTCATTTTTGGGCAATTTTCAAATGTAAAATTTGGTGCTTAGGTTGGATTTTTATTATCTATGAGATATCATTATATAGATAGAGCATCAGAAATAGCTATGCCATGCAGCTTGGACAATGAAACATTTGATTTATTTCCAAGGAAGTTGGAAGGGAGCACCCATAAAATCAGTAATGCTTAATATTATGAAATTTATAAAAGAAATATAATTAAGTGTTAAATTTCAAGCATTTCAAAAAAAACAACCCCTGGAACACACACTCTTAAAATTTATTGTATTGTGCATAGAAAATAAAATTATAAGGCTGGTTATTTTGCCCCAATGTAATTATGGCCAATAAACTGAATATATTTGAAAAATTAGCCAAATGAATATGGCAATTCCTCTTTGCTAGAAAAATAAAATTAAATATCCACTGGAATAGTATGCTTTAGCACAGTGTGCTAATACAGTCTATGATGTATGAGTTTCTTTGAAATTGGCTATTTTCTTTGTGTGTTTTAACTCTTTTGGTAAACCAAAACTGGTTCTCAAGTTCACATGTTTCCTGAGTACCTAAACCTCACTGTCTAGAAATACTTGTGTAAATTTTGAAAACAAAAAGCTAATAACTTGCAGTTTGAAGTAGTCAACGCATCCACAGTACTCTTTATAGAGCTTTGGAGTGTATTTGATGAGGTGATCTAAAGAATGCCTCCTGCATTCATGATCAGACAATAAGACAATAAGTAAAATATACACACAAAATATATACTCTGAAAACCCTGCAGTCAGATAAAAGTCACAGTGAACAAAACCCTTCAGTCTTGAAAACCGGGGAAAATGGTAAATAATTTCTAATTGTTACATTTAGAGTCCTTGGTCTGTTTTAAGTTTAAATGTCAACAGGTAAATATAATACATAATTTACTAATCCAAGTTATGGATGAATTTAGTTCATTTTCTTACCTGAGTGAAAACGGATCATTTTCAGAATTGATGAATATATATTATACACTTTTCACAAGATAAAATTTTATCCAATTTCTGAAGAAACATCTTACCATTAAGATCAATTCCTTTTATATTTTATTAGCTTTTTAGTTTTGAGTGTATGCTCACACATGTCTACATGTCTGAGCCACAGAGCTTGTGTGGAGGAGAGAACACATCTGGTGGTAGTTAGCTCTGTTTTTCTACCACGTGGATTCAAGGGAGCAACTGTTGAACTCAGGTCAGAAGTGTTGGCCGCAGGTCCCTTTACCCACTGATCCATCTCTTCAGCCACTCATTTTACATTTAAATCTAAAGTAGTGTGCTTTTGCTTTGCTTCATGCCGAATCCTGTGTCTTGAAAGTTTCTAAATTCTCTGACTTTTTTTTATTTTAAAAAGTTTGTCTCATAGCAATTGTTCACAATAATGGGATGGTGTTTGATGCTTGATGTGTACTCATTATGTAACGTCCAAGTCCAGGTATGCATATCAAGTTCTTCATACGTTTATTATTTATCTGGGGCAAAACAGCTCAATTCCTGTCACTCCCTTCTTTTCCTAGACTCTCACAACCTTGGTCATAATCTGTATGATCACAACACACCCATGGCTAGTGTTACATGTACCGAGCAGGTTATATTTAGGAATATGTGTGTGTGTGTAAATACATACATGCATGCAACAACAATTAGTGGAAAATAGGACATGAATTTGGAGGAGAGTGGGTATAAGTAAGGGTTGGAGGAGGGAAAGGAAAGAGAAATCTTGTAATTAAAATTTAATCTTAAAAAGTACTTATGATGACCTTTTCCAAACCAGTTTATCTTGAGATGGCTGTGTTGTAATAAAGGAAATGAATGATACTAAATCATAACCAGACTCCACATTCAACAGATGAAAGGGCATTAGAGACACCTGACTATCTAAGTAGTAGATTTCTTAGAAGTATATACATAGAGAATTCAGAGACCATTTGGTCTTATTTTTCCATTTGTTTTTATTATCACAGAGAATGAAACATAGGCTGAGTGACTGTTCAATGTCACATCACTAACTTGTGATGGGTAGTTCTATGATTGGACCTGTAAATTTCCCCTTATTTTGTGATTAATCATTAGCCATCTTAATGAACAATATTCAACAGGAAGGAATGTGCTCTTAAGTTCCCTAAAGTAAAATGGAAATTCCTGCGCACATGAAAAGAATGTTTCTATAGGCACATATGTACTTCCAGTCAAAGCATTTTCCTAAGTCATTTTTAATATATTTTTCCTACATTTATTTTCCCAATGTAATTTTGTATGTTAGTATTCAGTGAAACAAGAGGCAATTGTCATATCAGACAGAATTAGGAATGGCGTTCCATTTCCATCGTAAAAACACTCGGTTTGTCCAGTAAGGAGAAGCAACAGCAGCAACATTGGACTTGTGAGTTCTGGATTAGTCCCAAAGAGATTCATTGGGTTTAGAAGTGTCAGATCAGAGAGACATGGTGGATTTGCATTCTTCTATGAAAGGGAATTTTATAGCTGTGGCTGCTGTAGGTGTAATTCAGGCGGGAAAAAGCAAAAGGAACCAAGCAAAAGTTACTAGGGCTTTGCTGTTTAACGTGAATACATACATTGGAGTTTTGAAAAGGACAAGCTATTCAAATGAGCAGCATATATCAAAGTTAAGGAGAAATATGCTAATGAAGGGCAGGATTTATGTCTAATTGTCCAAATTATATAGATGCCTGGCATACAATTTTGCATAATTTGAAAAGTTGATGAGGAGAATACCCATTAAGACATCTCCTGAGTTCTTCTAATGGCGTGGGATTATTACCTATGGTATATTTTGGAGTGCTTTAATAAGTCTTAACTTAACCTCATCTAAAAGCCTGCCTTTCTGGTGCTTTCAGCAAATACACTGAGAATTACCCAGGACTCTGCCCAGCTCTGGCTTCTTTGTGTTTCACATCCTTTGACACTCAACAGCTTTAATTAAAGTGAAGCTAGAGATTTCTTAGCAGAGGGGAGAGTGCACTGTGGTTATCTGTGTTTATTTCTGGCCTTGTGACATACTGGTTATGTGTCTGAAGGAGGAAAAGGAACTGTGCAATGGCTTTTCAAACTGGGAAAAAGCCAGCGTGGTATCATTTAATTTTGGTTTATTTCATTTTTGACCATCAAACTGAAAGACTATCAGTTGATCAGAGTTTGTGTCACTTACTTTAAGTAATTTCATAACACAGATGACAAGAATGGAAAAGGTAGGCACAGACAATCAAGCTGGAGCATCAGTTAAGTACAATGCCATCTGTTGGGAAATCAATGTTTTTCACCAGGTTTCCATCTACAGTAACTATAATTAAAGCTGAAATATCCTTAAAGCATTCACCCCCGCAAGGGCACCAAATTGCAAATGTATCCAAGAAAATAGATCAATGGAAGGTAATTTCCAACATCATTCTTGTTAATCAACTGCAATTAATTACTTTAAGTGGAACTCAGTTTTCAAATTTCCTGTGTCCCTGCCAATGTGAAATGCATGCTGGTTTTATATTTGTGAAAGTTTTAAAACCTTGATTTTGTTGATTCTAATTGCATCTCAATAACCTAGCCTTCTCTTAATCTTATTTTCATAACATACTAAGTTTGATACAGTCGTGTTTTATGAAACATGCAAGTAAAGTAATATAAAAGTTTTATTAAGGTAATATTACCCAAAATACATTTAAACCCTTAAATTTTGTTGTGGAATCAATAAGATTATTATATTCTCAGTTCAATGTAATAGGGCCAGTCTCATGAACACAAATTTTATAATTACAAAGTATGCTTTGGAGATAAGGATTTTTCTGTCTCCCAGCAAATACAATGTTAGCAAAATCTGAATGGTTTCACTTTTATCCTTACTTTATCAATATTTTATTTGGTGTGGCTATATATAACAAGTCTTTGTAAATAATATTTTTATGAACTCTCCTGAGAATTTCAAACTATGACTTGTGCTCATAACTCCCAGCTCTATCCCATACCCTATCCACCCAAAGTCCTGTTCTTTCTATTTTAACTTTAAAAATCAGTCTGATTTGTGTTCTCCAAGTACTCGTGGGTGTGGGGTCTGCCCTGGAGCATCATCAAAAAAGCATCGTTCCTCTCCTTAGCAGCCCATAGCTCCTCAACTAAGGATGGGACATCATGACCACCTTCCTACCTTCATTTCTGTCTCCTGTGACCTTTTGCAAGTCTTACACATGTACTGGACCCAAACAAGTTCAATCCAGACAGAGTTTCTTTTTAATAATACTTCATTTGTTTTTTTGAAAAATTTGTACACTTACACAATGTATTTTGATAATGTCTATCCATCGTTGCAGCCCAGATTGCCCTTGGGTTCCCCTTCCTGTTTTCCTCTCAATTCCACATCCTCTAATTATTTTGTCAATGATAACTCCTGAGTGCAATTAGTGGGCCCATAGGTAAATGGGCGTGATTGATTCTGGCTCACTGATGTTTTTCTTAACATTACTCTTTATTTTCACATGTGTTTTATCAATATAATGCCTTGAAAGATAAGCAGTAAGCCATCTACTATTTCGAAAGACTGAGATTAGAGAGTATTATTAAAATATGTAGTCAAATGACTTTCAGCTGTCACAGAAGAGAGCAAGAGCCACTCAGTGACAGTGAAAGCAGAATCACCTATTTCTTTGGATCTTGCATTGGAGGAGATCATCCACTCTTTTCTAATGAAGGTGGATTTCCAGTAAAAAAAATATTAGAGATGCTTTCTTAGTATATTTTCATGTAATCAATCAATTCTATCTTATTCCACGGGGAAAATAATTAGAGAGGGATAGAAAAAGGATATGGAAAATGGGAGTTTTCCTGAACTGTTCCTCTGATTGGAAGACACTTAACTGCTTTGGGCAGTATATATCAGCGGAATGGAAAACACATGTACACAAAAAGTTAACATAAATCTTCATAACATTATATCCAACTGTCAAGAAGTGTAACTGACGTTAATGTTTGCAGCTGCAATGAAGACAGAAAAAAATAGCAATGAAAAAGGAGTACCATTAGAAACAGCATCTTGGTTGAACCTATGTAATGTTATGCTAAGTGAGTTGACCCAAACAAGAGACTACATATTGTATGATTCCTTTTATTTCTTGAAGGGAAAATTATAGATCAGAAGTAGATTAGTAGTTTCTTGGGGCTCAGGCTATAAAGGATACTGCTAACTGTAGACAGGCAAGAAAGACTCAGTTTAAGGAGATGAAATCACCGTAAATGGGATTTATGGTGATCGCTCACCAATTGATTCATAAACTTGGAGTATAGGAATGTTGCAATCTATACAATGCATCTCAGCAGTGTTGTTGATAATACCAAGGGTGCTACCTTGTGTTAACCTGCTTCCTAGTAATTGGTGTTCCACATGCTATGGGTTCTGGCCAATCTTATGTATAGTTGGTCCACCTATCAGAGGAATAATTTGGTATCTCATGACATGAACAGTCAATGCTTTGGAATGCCGGCCAAATGACTCTAATCTAATGATGAGTCATGAATTGAGAAAGTTAGGGGCCCTCATTTAGAGGCCCCAACACAAATTTGTGTAACATTTTTTCCAGTTGGATTGCATCTATACTCTTCTCTCTTTTGAGAAGATTAATTGAAAATTTAAAAAGAAACTTTAGATATTTCTAAAGTGAGTAGTCAATTAAATTTAATGACTTCTAAATCCATCCATGAGAGGGAACAGAAGGAGCAGAAGAAAGCAGGATACACTCTTCTCATTCTCTCACTAAGGAAGACTGAGGATACTAAGTAATGTCATTCTTCTGAAAAGGGAACAATTGAGATCACCAAAAACCAAACAATAACAAAGAGAAAACTTACTCTAAGCAATTTTTAAGAACACTTGTCTGAAAACGACTCCAGAAATGGTAAAGAACTGTGTATCTACTGTCTGCCTTCTAGTACAGTAAGGGACATGGTTGTATCTTGTATTGAAAAATGCTCCTTTGCAACTTGGTTATATATTGTAGGCATCAGTTTTGTCCTTATTCCTGAATAACTATTGTTTGACTGTCCAAATTGTAATTAGTAAGTCCATAAAAGCTATAATAGCAACTCAATACTTTCAATATTTTTTTCTTGAAAGAATTGCCATAAAAATTGCATTTCATTGTCTTGAAAACAAAAGGGATGGAGGGAAAATTGCACAGTTTACATTAAATAAATAATTATATGACTACAATGTACTACTTGGTAACCCAAAAGAGTAAAATTAACATTGGACACATGATCTGAATAGAAAGATCCTCCTCTCTCCTTTCCAAAAATGCTTTGTGTTTTGGATGCAGGGCTATGTGATTTGGTGGCCGACTTTCTTGGATTGCTGTCAAGCTGCCAGTATTTACTGCATTTGGGGGTTTTAGCATGCTCGTGGGATTAGAAAGATCCAGCAGGAGACCCACTTGCAGAACCATGGAGACACCAGCACTAAGAAGGATGTGTAATGGAGTAGCTTTGTGGCTGTTGTGAAGTGGATAAAGCACCTTTCAACAATCTCGTATTATAAAAGATCTGCTTGACTTCTTCCAAAGCCCCCGGTGCCAGAATCCAACAGCCTGGAACCCTCTGAAAGCATCTGCCAGGAATTACATCAGATTCTACTGAGAGAGTGCAGAAACACACCAGCAGCGCATCTCAGTAGCCAAGAGACAAAATACTGGAAGACATAAATATAAATTTAGCAACTGTCTGGAAGGAACCATCCCGTTTGTCTCCTTGACTGCGGCAGAAGAAAGGTGCAAAAGAGAATTGTGTTGTTTCTTTATAGCCCTATGTCAGGAAACCTTGTAGGCAAGGGAGCCACAGTACAAAAGAAATGGAAAGGAAAATTAAACTAGCAGAAACAATGTAGAGTATAAAGAAAGTAAATGGTCATTTTTGCCAATAAAAACCAGATTTATGTGATGATGTGAGTCCACTAAATCTTCCCGTGTTTTAATTTCTTAGTGTGAGAAAATCAAGATAGTCTTAATTTGCCAGTTTTATTGATGGCAATATGGTTGATTTTTGTAAAAAATTGAGAAACCTGTTTTAAAGAGAAGCAATGTGTGCACACTTTTCATATTTATGCACAGTTCTGTGTTACTGTGTAAAACAGTAAACAAACACATATTTACTGGGGGATGTTAGTCTATCCTGAATATATTTTATTAAATCAACCCCACCTGCTTAATTCAGTAGGTATTTATGGCCTTTTATTGGTTGTTTTGGGGAAAGTAGATGAGGATAAGAGATTATTTTTGAAATGAGTGGTATAAAATGTGTCTTGTGAAAGACGGACTATCAGATACTGTGACAACACATGTCTCCTTTCAGAGGACAAAGAGGAGAACAAACAGTGCCTACCCTGGGACATAGTGGCTCTTTAGGCCACTGTTGAGTGTAGAGTTAAGTTGAGAAAGAATATATGAAGTCTGGTAGGTACATCAGGCACATCTAGAAAATTATTTCCTTGAATTGGAGACAGATTAGAGATCTCTCTGCTGTAGATGTTGATATGGAAAACTTTTTAAACAGTTTGACTTCCTATTCCATGCTCTATGTTCCAAATATTCTTTTGCAGAATGGAGAAGAAACAGGAATGTGATAGGTAAAGAGATGTCGCTTTAGTTACTACAGCCATTAGACAATGGTTCATTGACTTTTGATGGAGTTCAGATTGTCTTTCTTAATGGCCTGTCCCTGCTTGTCTCCCTCCATTTCTCTTTTCTTAAGCATCCCATCTTCTCTTTCCTTTTCTTTTTCTGCCTCTCCCCTCTTCCCTCCCTCTCTGCCTCCATCCCTTCTCTCTCTCTCTTCCTTTCTTCCTGCTAGGAATGTAAACATGGTCCTTGGCTATATTAGAAAAGAAAGAACCTTATTATTAAGTTAGTTACTTATTGGAATAAGAAACCTTATTATTGAGTTAGTTATATCTCCAAATATTTCCCAATAGTTTTCAAAAAAATTTAATGATATCGCATATTTTCTTCTGTGAGATTTAAAGTTAGTTAATCATGTGCTCCACACTTCAAGCACCAGTAAATATATGAAGCCTTCCTGCCATCCCGTTGCTATCGTCTTCTCTATGAATTTAGTCCATTCTAATAGAAAAATAAAGGTTATCAAACAAGAAGGGTATTTCCTGATCTCACCTTCCTGTCCAGGGATGATAACTTGGCATTTATTTTGATTCTTGATCACACACACACACACACACACACACACACACACACACACACACACACACACACACACACGGGGTACCATGTAATATCTTGATGCATGTGTAACTTATGTAATATTCAATTAAGTGGAAATGTGTTTTCCCCAAAAGATATTTCCTTAGAATGAGACACTCTTCTCGCTTTTCATAAACCTGTAGTATTGTTATCTCTAGTCAGCTTTCTGTGAAACAACACACTTGTTTGTCCTTCTTTTTCCTTTTTTTAATTTGAATTAGAAACAAGCTTGTTTTACATGTCAATCCCAGTTCCCTCTCCCTCTCCTCCTCCCCTGCCCCTCAACAACCCCCCCATCCCATCCCCTTTCTGCTCCCCAGGGATCCTCAAAGTCTGTCACACCATTTGGAGCAGGGCCTAGACCCCCCCACACACACACCCATGTGTCTAGGCTGAGAGAGCATCCCTCCATGTGGAATGGGTTCCTAAAGTCCATTCATGTACTAGGGATAAATACTGATCCACTACCGGTTTGTCCTTTTTCTAACTGTAACTTAGTATTCATTGGTTATTGACTTAGATTTCACATCTGAGCTAATGCAGATTTTGTCTTTCTGTGCATGACTTTTTTCACTTAACATAATGAATTCTGCTCCACCTGCGTCGGATAAATGATAGCATTTTACTTCTCATGGTAGAATAGGATTGTAGTAGGTATTTCTCCCATATTTCCTGTTGACTAGTTATTCTGAGTTTTCATTTGCCTGTTGTCTATGGGCCTAAACTTCTTTGAGAAATGCTTAACAGCTCATTTAAAAGAGGATAGTTTGCTTTTTAAATATAAATTATTGTTATGCTTGCATTATACATTTATGCATTATGAATATTAGTCCCTTGATAGAAAATGTATTTACAAGTTCTATAGACTCTCTCTTCTGATGACCGAATTTGCTATGCTGAGCTAATTTGATAAAAACCCATTTTTCTGTATTTCCTTTGGTTTCCATTGCTTCAGATGTGTTTGCTCCTAAAACCTATCCACTCCAGTCTCTCTTATATTTCCTTTCCTTTTTCATTGATAGTTTTAGTTCTTGCATTGAAATTTTAAATCCATTTTGACATTCTGCCCGGTAGGTCTATTTTCATTCCTTTGCATCTGGATAAGGACAATGTGCTGATTCTTGAGCAAGGCATGCATGGGAAAGACCAGTCCTTTAGATACACATTTCCAGGGCAATTGGGCAGCCACCATGCAGAACAATGAGCAAAGACTCTTATCACTCACGACGTCATTACGTCTCTGTTCTCAGCCCTTCCCTAGTGTGTATGTCAGTCTAGAAGTGTTTGTTAAGCTGTTGCATTTTTAGAAAATCATATTCTGATATGATATAAGTCCTAGCTCTGTCTTATTTCCTTCTGGAAGAAAGCTGACAGTCAGATTTTTTTTTTTTTTGTAATATAGAGCCACAAATTAATTTGTTGACCAGAGATCTTCAAAGGAGGAAATGTGACACAGAGAGGCAATTATTTTGCAAATTCATGTTAATTACAACCCATTTCTTTTTATTTCTTCATTTGAAGTTCTTAGGTTATCAACTCCAGGATCCTGCTTTAACCACAATTGAGACAAAATGTACAGAATTTTCAGACCACTGTTGACTTTAATAAGCAATGATTTAAGTCAGTGGCAGACCAAAATGTTGTTGTCCTCAGTCTCCTTAATTTGCAAAGTATGTTAATGTTTCAAGCAGGTAATTTTTGAACATAAATCTAATACAGGAAAAACATGTAGCACAGAAAGTTCACAACAAAGAAGCAATTGCTTGCCCTATTGTAGTTGAACATGTTCACAGCAACATAAATTTCAGGATCAATTATGCATTTGTATGTAGATGTTTGTATATAACAATGAAACAAACTCATTTTTTAGCAAACAGGATTTGCAGTATGACCATAGGCCTTTAATAATCATAAGAGGAAGGACTTTTTAATAAGCAGGCAGAACTCAGCATAGTGAAGTCAAACTTTAACTCATTCTATTTCTACATAGTCCCGTAGTTTCTAGGCAGGGGTTTCTAACATAGGGTGGTGACAGGAAGTCACTATGTGAACTAGAACTCAAAAATATTGCCTGGCACCAAGGGCTGCTAAAATGATTTGAATGGGACCCAGATTTTCTTGATCATTTCACTTGGACATATTTTAGAGAAGTTGCTTCTTTCTATTTTACCTGTTCTTTGGCCTATGCTTCCTCTAAGTTGTCTTCCTCTACCTGGCTTCTTCACCCCTGATGCTATTGGAATAGCACTGGAGACTTTGGATTCCCATCATTTCTGTCTCAGTTTTACTGCTGAATTTTGGGGCAATACCTTTTTTTTTGAGCTAGGTTTTGTCTATGTTTACATTCCTTAGATCAATTACTGGACCCGAGAGTCATATTTTTCATGCTAATCAAGCGTGTTTTGTGGTATTTGTTGAGATGAGTATCTGCAGTCTTCATTTACATTGAAAGGACCTATTGATTACTAGAAGAATTTCTCTTTCCTGGAGAGGAATTTCCAAGGTTAATTGTGCTCTTTTTGTTTCCACTAGAAGAAGAAACACAAAATGCTGCTATTGTCAGAAAGTGACTGATAACACTTTGTACACTGCAACTTGCTTTTTCCCCCGCTGTCATCCTCATCATTATGTCCAGCATAATTGCTAATACTTGAGGTCCCACTGCCTTCTATTTTCATCTCCAGAACACTATAGTCAGCGCATTATCTTGGACTTACAGTAAACCTTATTTAGCAACAAGTTTCAATACAGCATTGATTTACTGCTGAACATTCATGGGTCTGCTGTTTCCTTAGATATGGTTGTTCTTTTTGTTCAAACAGCATGACCTACTCTCGGGTACACGAGTCTGGGTCTTGTATGTGTCTCTGAGATTGGTGTTTTCTCCAGGGTCGGATGTGTTTTTTTTCTCAGGGAATCAATCCCTTGATAACTGACTTTATCAAGGCTGGTAGTTACACCCGCCACCTGATGAGTTTCCTGTCACTCCCCTTTCCTGCACCTGTTGCATGTAGCCCTGGCTAAGCTGTGCATGGTCATGAAGGAAGCTAGGGGGGTACAGAAAGGTTTACTGGGACTTTGAACTTCTGCATGGTTTGATGGTTCAGCTGGACATGAAGTAGTTGTTTTTCGGGGGGGGGGCATTGTAGTGATATTGGTGACTCATCTTGTAAGTAATCTTAATAAAGTCATCAAGAAAAAATGGTGGTCATTCGCAGTAAGAAGACCCCAAATGCTGCTATAGTGTGTGTGTGCATGTGCGCGTGCGCGCGCGCGCGCGCACGCACACACACACACACACACACACACACACACACACACACACACTCTTCCATAGTGGATAGTTAAACACCATAGTTTTTATTGGTGATGTTTATTGGTGTGTCCTGCATGCTTATATGGTAGTGCGTGTATAATCCAGCTACATAATAAGAACAGGCTTAACTATGATAGAAGAGTTATTTCAGCAATCCTGCTCCTTGATTTATGTGGTCAATTTATGCCTCCCATTTGTAGAAAGGCACACACCTAGTCTTTTCTGTAAGACATTAATCTAGGTGTCAGTCTGGCTGTGTAGCACCTGAGCTTACTCTCCCCAAAGAAGGCTTCGATGACAGAGCCGCTTGCAGCGTGTTCTGGATCAGTGCTCATAAGGAACAAGTTTCCTTGCTGTCTTCCTTCTGCACCAAAATGGCATAAACTGTTAGAGAAACGTGTTAGTGGAAATTATGGTGGTTTGTAGGAACTCGGATCACTTTCGTGAATAATAGAACAGTGCTGGTGAAAACCAAACCTCTATTTCTTAGTAGAAATGGACTTCTTTTTCTTTCATGGCATAAATGCTATTTGATGCTTTTTAAGTTCAGACATTTCAAATAGGAGATATCTAAGGAAATTCTTTTTGTGTAGCTGTGACATTAAGCTTCCTTTCCTCATATGAAAGGCAGAACTAATCAAGTTATGGGATTTAAGGCTGTGATTTTGAAGAAACCTAATGGCTTCTATAGTACAATTTAGCATTTTTTTGACATACCAGTTTTTTTTGTGATTGACACTAGGAAGAGTTGATATCTTTATTAACTGTCCCTTGACTGTGACGAAGGTGGCGTGTTAGAGAAGCAGTCGCAGCTCTGAATGAAATCAGTATAGTAACAGGGTTACCTTGCTAAGGAAAATCAACCCTTCTTTGGAGCTAGAGTTGGTATAACATAAATGGGAAGATAATCCTGTTAAAAAGCATAAGGAACTCAAAGGAGAAATGCGGGCAATAAAAGACTGTAATCACTTATTTTATGATGCAAGCAGTTCCTTTGTTTGATCACAGGAGAGCACTGTTCATCTATGAAACATTTTGTTTCAAGGGAATGCGTGGAGCTTTTGTGGTCCAGAGGAGATTTGATGTGGTAAATTACACAGACCCTATTACTGAGTCATAACCATAAAATAGTTACACATTCTTCTCATCGAAAAG
Organism: Cricetulus griseus; assembly: GCF_003668045.3. NCBI lineage: Eukaryota > Metazoa > Chordata > Mammalia > Rodentia > Cricetidae > Cricetulus > Cricetulus griseus. The sequence continues at coordinate 7,977,825 of NC_048603.1, read as the reverse complement.
ATGGATAGATATATACAAGATGCTCTAAGTTATTGGTGCATGTATCTTGGAGTCAACTGGCAAGGGTACCTATATCTGAATATTTCTGGTACAGAATTGCAAGACTCTGAACACTCTCAACACTAGGCAAAATGCATTTTTTTCCCAGAAAAACAATGAAGTACATCAGAATTTATTTTTTTAGGTGTTTCATTTGGAAACAGATCTCAATTAATCTTAAGCCTATAAAAGTTAACTTAAAATATTAAGCAAATGTAAATGTCAGGCTGTGAGCTTGTGACTTAGTCAGGTAACATTGTAAGAATAGGATTAGTCGAGTGTTGGTGATGCACGCCTTTAATTCTAGCACTTGGGAGGCAGAGGCAGGCAGATCTCTGTGAGTTCGAGACCAGCCTGGTCTACAAGAGCTAGTTCCAGGACAGCCTCCAAAGCCACAGAGAAACCCTGTCTCGAAATACCACCACCACCACCACCAAAAAAACCAAAATAGGATTAAAATTTATGCATTGCTTTCCAAGACTCAGACGATTTTTGGAAAAATGGAATGATTTTTCTAAAGTATAATTAACAAGAGATTTGATTATCATTCTAACCAGCTATGGACAAGCAATATTATCCCTAGGTTTATTGACATCCATTATGTAAGGATGTTACATTAATGCTATGTCAATAAATCAGCAGGTGTAGTCGAAGCAGAAGTTTATTTTATTGTTTTATACTTACCCCACTAAACACTGTTGGTAGAAATGAGATCATTCCATTCATTTTCCTTACATACTTTCTAAAGTTAAATCCAAACATGTCTGCGTGTAGAGTTGGAGAGGGCCAGAAATTTATCAGCCCAGGCATCCCGTCTCCCCCTAAGATGTGTTCTGCTTTCTTCTTACTTCTTTCTTTACCCAGCATTGAAAGACATCCAGAGCTTTCAAAAGATTTATTTTACCTCTAAGGATGGGTGTATGTGTGTGTGTCTATGTGGGTGTGTGCAGATGAGTGAGTACTGGTGGCCGCAGGGGACAGAGGCCGGATACCCTTCTGGAGTTGGAGTTAGATTCAGTTGTTAACCTTCCTGGTGTAGATTTTAGGCATCAAACTCGGGTCCTCTGCAAGAGCAGTATGGACTTTTTGCCACTGAGCCATGTCTTCTGCTCTTGCTTTCATGGTTTTAATCTTTTACATATAAATGTATGCATTGATGTTTTATTTTAAAGTCAGATAAATAGATAAAAATCTATACATTACCTCAATGACCTTCTTGTCTGGTAACATGCAAGAGGAGGGCCTATCTTTTTTTTTTTACGTTTTATTTTTTCTTTTTTTATTTAAATTAGAAACAAGCTTGTTTTATATGTCAATCCCAGTTCCCTCTCCCTCATCTCCTTCCCTGCTCCCCCACCCCGCTGCCCCCCTATCCCTTCTCCCCCTTTCTGCTCCCTAGGGAGGGTGAGGTCTTCCGTGAAGGATCTTCAAAGTCTGTCATATCATTTGGAGCAGGGCTTAGACCGTCCCCCATGTGTCTAGACTGAGAGAGTATCCCTCTGTGTGGAGTGGGCTCCCAAAGTCCATTCATGTACTAGGGATAAATACTGATCCACTACCAGAGGCCTCATAGATTAACCAGCTGAGGAGGGCGTTTCTTACATGCTGTCAAGCACACATGTGCAAATAAGAAATTATTATCTGATTCTACTAGAAAATATGAAGCTTCATGTTAATTTATGACAACCACTGCCAAAGTCTTCTCCTTTCCAGGCTTCATGACTATTTCAAGGTAGTGTCCATCCTGGAGCTAGCAGGCAGTGAGCCTCAGGAAAGTTTTTTTTCTAGCTGGATTTTCTTCAAATACTCTATTAGCATCATCCCACATATTTGTGAATTTAGATTCACAAATCACATATTTGTGAGTACACAGAGCGTTAATTTTCAACTTTTACTGCAGCTGTCTCATCATGGGTGTATATAACCAGAAAACAGTAGATGAAATTATCTACACAGCCTGGAATTCCCATTTTCAGAATGAAGACCTAGTCCTTTTTGTTGTCCCATGGATAATAATGACTTTCCGGGCATGACTCACCCCTGAATAACACTGCAACATTTGGATCTGGAAATCTTCAAAGTTTTGGCCCATAACAAACATTACTTTTTAAGTTAGTATTTTCTTCCTTGACTTCATTTTGATTTTCAAAAACAATGAAGACTGAGATCTTCTAAACATATTCAATCAAATGGATTGAGCTTTATGGATGAAAATCCTTCTTGGTGTAGGCTTCTTGCTGTGCTTTGAAACTTTTAAGAAACAGGGTTAAGCTGTGTATTTATTTTATTTTATATTTTCATTTAAGAAACTGACCCAAGCTTGTGGGAGCTCAGGAACTATGGACTGACATCTGCAGAACCTGCATAGCACTGAACTAGACCTTCTAAATGTGAGTGACAGTTATGTAGCTCGATCTTTGGGGGGCCCCTGGCAGTGGAAGCAAGACCTATCCCAGGTACATGAACCCAGGTTTTGGAGCCTATTCCCTGTGGTGGGATACCTAACTCCTCATTGATTCAGGCACAAGGGGCTTGGTCCTGCCTCACCATGGTATGCCAGACTTTGTTGACTCCCTAAAGAAGGCCTTACCCTCTCTGTAGAGTAGATGGGGGTATGGGAAGGGCGAGAGAAGGGGCGGGAAGGGAATTGGGGTTGTATATAAAATGAGAAAAAATTAGAAAAAAAAGAAAAAAAAATGGTAAGGTGGGAGTCCATGTGTTAACTCTTGATCCAGAACTTTAGTGATTAATTTATGTTAAAGTGGCTTCCCTTTTCATCCCTTGCACACGACACCTGTTGTTTGCAATGCTTTGCTTTCATTTGTCTAGTTTTAAATGTTCAGTGTCGACGGGCTTACAGCGTCATACGACAACTGACAACAATGTTTTTTGTTTGTAGTGTCTCACATGAACGCCACGAGTTCATGAACTGGATTGAATAACGGGCTCAGGTGCGAACTCGGTGGCAGAGCCCTTGCATTACATGTTTTAGGTCCTCAGTTTGTTCCCCAACTTCCCCGTCCTTAACATAATTAAAAACAGACCGTGCTCCCACTTTATTAAAATGATTCTGCTGCTCAAGGGTAAATAAGAAGCCTGGAGATTTAAACTCGGAACTTTTCATTCAGCGGCTGAAAAATATGTCGCGAATTCTAGGTCAGCAGCTATAGAGAGGCCGCAGCCTCGCTGGCGACCAGTTAGTCACAGAACCCTGCACTATCGCCGTGGTTAGTTCAGGCTCTGCATATTGTCACCACCCCAGCTATTCATTGCTTTCCTTCTTCACTGTGTCCTCCTTTGAAGTTTGGGTGGGTATATTTCAGTAGTGAATCTAAGTCAGGTGCTTCTGAGCCTATGGCCATGAGCTTGCAGCAAGGGCTTAGGCCACTCAGACTTTGTCATGTATAAGGGAGGCATATCTGTCCCCACGGAAGATCTATGCCATCTCAAACCACTCACCTGCTTTCCTAACAGCTCTTGGGGAAGGGGTGCTGGTGGTTAGGACAAGCTAAGGAAGAATGAGCTACGCGAAAGAAACCCTACCCTATGCAGTCTCTCCTCTTTCGAGTCCCCAGTGTTAATGTCAAGTAAACATCTTAGTAGTAATGATCCATATTATCACACTTATTTTTAATTATTGCCAATTTTCAGATGCAACCTTTGATAAGTGAATGGTCATGTCATTCTAGAAGACAAAAGAAAAAAATACAAAAGGGCAAAATCGCCAAACACAAAAGCAGAAATAAACCTCAAGGAATGAAAGAAGTAGAAACAGCACCAGAATATAATCAAGTTTTACTGAATATGGAAAAGCTTATGCTTTGGGGGCATAAGATGTAATACATTAAAAGCCAACATGCAAGTGATCTTGTTAGGTGGAAGAAGACAGACAGCCCCTTCCCGCATTCAGTGAGTTAGCTCTGCTAAGCAAGACTCTTCCTTTGAAATATAAATGGGCCTGGCTTCTCTTTGAAGTTGTTCACTGACACCCAGGTGTGGGCTCTGAAACAACTTTTAAAGTATTTTCAACTCCAGTCTCAGTTTCTCTTCTTAGCTAAGAGGTGGCAGAAAATAGGAGGGGGAGAGGTAGGAGGGAAAGAAGTGGTGAGTCAGCTGGCATCCTTAAATCCTCTGGAAACTCAAAGCAGAGTTCTAGGTTGTCAGGTCCCTGGCCAATGTTGAGAAGGTTTCACTTGTTCCCGAGTGTTCCAAAGTCATCCTATGATCATACTGAACACCAGGGCAGGAGTGATTTTACATCTGTGGTTGAAAGGGTTCAGGCATTACATTACCTCCAGAATCCACTCGGGCAGTACCCTGGTCAGCCCAGGATTCCATGGGAACTAAGTCTGGACGCAGGTGCAAAGGATCCCTTTAAAAGACAGACCCTGCCCACCTGTGCTCTCTTCTTTTGCCTCTCCTCTCTCTCTCTCTCTCTCTCTCTCTCTCTCTCTCTCTCTCTCTCGTCTTCTGCTCTCCCCTCCCCCACATGGAATAAACTATGGTTAACGTGCTCTCTATAGTTTATGTTCCATTACACTGGTTGGTTTCCATCTCACTGTTTTCTAATTTTTAAACTTTTACAGAATAATAACGGTGGTAACGTATTACCTTCTACAGCTTGGATCCGGAGTGCTCCTCAGAGGTCTGTGCATTAAACTTTTAGCCCCCAGCTTGGCACTGTTGTTGGCTGGTGCAAACCTTAAGTGGGGTCATCCTCTAGGTCAAATAGACATCCTTAAAGGTGAACTACACCCCTTCTTCCCTTCCCTTTCCTTGCTGGCGGCGAGGGAATGGTTTTGCGCCATGAGCTCCCACCATGGTGTGCAACACTGTATCAGACCCCCAGACAATTCATGGACCAAAGCATCACAATTTGGAGTAAACATGTCTCGCCTTAGAAAATGGTCATGGCGAGTGATGGAAGAGTCACAGTACAGCAGTCTGTCGTATTTACTTTTTATGTGAACTGTTGAATATGCTGGCATATACATGACCCTGAAAAACAGCGTCGTAGTCTGTGTTGCTGAGGTCTGCTCAGGAAGTGACCTGTTAAATCTTGGGCCTGGGCCCCCAAAGGTCTAGAGCAAAGGATGGTAGAAGCTCTGAGTACTTGTGCAATTCAGAGTTCATCTCTCTCTCTCTCTCTCTCTATCTCTCTCTTGCTCTTTTTTTCCTATTTAAACTGTGTTTGAGTCAAATTTATCCTAGTTTCTAGGACACTATCGTTCTCACATTGTCAAATAGTTCCCACAAGTCAATAAAGATGCAGCTGTAAATCTTTGCAAACTGTGCACTTTGCTATGGGTATAGACTTTTTTTCTGATTTGATAATTCTGAAATATCACAGAATATATTTCTCTGGTGATATTATGGTCGTGACTATCCAACCTGCTCTATTGGAGATGACTGGCAGCCGTACGATCCCATGCCACGGATAACTAGAACAGTGACTTCTGGTGACAAACTTATTTTAAATTCTAGTTTCCAATAATGAATCTGATCTCCCCTGTCTTCTCAGGAGATGAGTGCAGTTCAGATACTTCTGGAGAAGTGTGTTTACTTGACTATAGGGAAGGCTTGAGGTCCACCATCTGCCTGTTTAGGCTTTCAAAGTTCCTCCCAGGGTTTCTGTTGTACAGAATTCTATTTCAGAAGATCAGTTCTACAACGTTGGCTTAAACAAATGATTACAGCTTTGTTGTCTTTTAGAAATCATCTGACTTCTTTTGGTCTTTACTCTATCCCATTTAAAATTGACTTCCAACCTTGGAAAATACACTGTAAATATTTATAAATAAATAGTATAAATGAAATATGGGAGAAAATGAAATTAAGATAGATTCCAATCAAGCGGCACTGGTAGTTTCTCAGAATTATCAAGCTGTTACGGTTGAATCAGGTAGAAGGGCCTATTAAGCAGATGAAGACAGCAGTAGCATGACGTGACACAGGTGTCTGTGAGTCACCACAAGTACATGGTAAAGGTTTGTTATGTGTAGGAAACTCCACACTGGATAGCCTCATGTTCCAGATGCAAGCATATGGTATACCTCACTGATGTGTTAGAATTTAGTATTTTCTTTCTTTTTTTAAAAAGATTTATCTATTTATTATGTATACAGTGTTCTGTCTGCATGTAAGCCTCTAGACCAGGAAAAGGCACCAGATCTCATTATGGATGGTTGTGAGCCAATATGTGTTTGCCAGGAATTAAACTCAGGAACCCTGGAAAAACAGCCAGTGCTCTTAACCACTGAGCCATCTCTCCAGCCCCCTTCATGGGTCATGAAGTTGTTTGAATTCATTACTTCCTAGACTGGAATAATACGAAATTTATTTCTGCATTTCTAGCCCTTATTTTCATATATTTTTGTTTTGTTTTTTGAGATAGGGTTTCTGTGTAGCTTTGTAGACCAGGCTGGCCTCGAACTCAGAGATCTGCCTGCCTCTGACTCCCGAATGCTGGGATTAAAGGCATGCACCACCACCACCCAGCTATTTTCATAATATTTTCAAGCTTGATTCACTAAACGAAAAGTTCTCTTTGTTGTCTTTTACTCGGGACGAGTGTTTTCTTAAACAATATTACTCGTATAATAGATTATTTTTTGGAGAACTAAGCATCCGAGTCAGACATTGAAATGAAACTAGAGATAGATACCTTTTCAGTCAGTCATGGAAATGAAACTAGAGAGAGATAACTTTTCAGTCAGTCATTGAAATGAAACTAGAGAGAGATAACTTTTCTAAGTTTACTCAAGGTGATATAGAAGGGGAGATTCTTTTTTCATCTCAACAAACTCATGAATCCCCACTGTTCTCAACGGGTGATCATAAATCATTAACTGTAAGCTGCTTTTTACTTTTTTGTTCTGTTGGAACAGGGTCTCAACACAGACCTCTGGCTGCCTTGGACCTCGCTGTGTAGAATATCCTGGGTTTGAACCCCCCAGAAATCTGCCTGCTGCTTCTTCCTAAATTCTAGGATTAAAGGCAGTACTACCACACTCCACAATGCATTGTTCAAAATTCCTGTCTATGTAGATAGACTGCACTAAGTTAGTTTTATAAGTAATATGACAAAAAAAAAAACAACTTAAGGAAGGAAGGGTTTATTTGCCTCACAGTTCGAGGACACAGTCATGGCAACAGGGGCATGAGGCAGCAAGTCACGGGTGCATGAGCAGCTGAGGAACAGATAGATGGGTGCTTATGGACAGTTCGCAATTCCCTTTGGAATCTATTGTGGGGACCCCAACTGTTATTAATGATGCTGCCCATATTCAGGGAGTTCCCTCCCTCTTCCGCAAAACATTTCTAGAAAAAAAAATATCCTCACACATAACATTTACAGAAATGTTTCCATAGTGATTCTATATTTAATCAAGTTGGCAATGAGCATTAATCACCACGTACACCGTACGTGTATAAGCATACATGCATATATATCCATATGTAAGCACAAATATGCGTGAATGTATATAGCATATATAATTGTTTCTAGGTCATTTGTCTAAGATAGAGCGTAGGATGCGTTCTTATTTGTTTAACATAAATACATGTGATCAAATATATTCTTTAAATAACACATTTATATTTTGACAGATTATCATTCAACTTCAGATAAATTCAACATTAATGATTCGGAACAAAGTATAGAATCACCAATGTTCCATGATTTCTTTTTTCTTTTTCTTTTTCTTTTTTTTTTTTTTTGGTTTTTCGAGACAGGGTTTCTCTATGTAGCTTTGGAGCCTATCCTGGCACTCGCTCTGTAGACCAGGCTGGCCTCGAACTCACAGAGATCCGCCTGCCTCTGCCTCCCGAGTGCTGGCATTAAAGGCGTGCACCACCAACACCCTGCCCAATGTTCCATGATTTCAATGTGACTTATGATCTATCACATGTCACTAAATCCTCTCCTCGGATAAAGCATTTTATAACTTACCATTCTGTATTGGAGGCAGCATGCCCGAAAGACAAGTACCTACTAAAATACATTCTGATAGTGATAGCATTGACTAAAATTTTTCTGTCAAGCCACCAGGCTGTTTATCACAAACCTTTATAGGACCTTGACTGTTGCTTTGTTAAGTTGGTCCTGTAAGTTTGGTTCTGAAGGGCTAACACCATTTATACAGCCACGAGTCCATCCATAATTGAACCTAAAATCTCTCTGGAGTAGGTTCTGTATTCTGTCTTGCATCTCTTGGTTGGTCAAATCTATTTTCTTAATGAAACATGAATGAACAGAGGAAACACCTAGCAAGACTTCTGGGATTAATAGGATAATGCTACTGTGTAATACATATTATTAAAAAAAATTTCCAATACCCATATCTTGGCCCCATGTGTATGTAAGTGTACACTGAGTAGATCTTCTGACTACCTGGTAGAGGAGGAATGTCGACAAGGAGTCCCCACGGATCACCCGTTTATTTTCTTCCCTTCAACAATTTGAGAGTTGTGAAAAGCTAGCCATGGCGATTTGCATAAAACAGTTGCTATAGTAACCTTTGAGCATGATCCTAGAGGCAACCTACTAACTGCAACCTTTTTCTTTACGAGAGCAATATAATTTACAGGTTATGAGAATTGTGTGTCACTCTTATCCTCAAGGTGTTTGGCTACATTATGAAGTCAGAATAGCTTAACTGTGAAATCACAGCCCCTTATGAAAGACAAATTTTTCTGAGAAAATAAAAAATTGATTTCATCTTTAGTTTAGACTGTTAGAGAATGGGATCTGAAATGACATTAATGCTATTTTATATGCCCCAAGATTTTACCACAGCGATACATTTTCCAGTTTGAATTTTTTACTTTTCCCACTTGAATTTACTTAAAACTGTCTCATTCCACTTTTCAATGCTATTCTCATAAAATAGTCAAATGGAGAATCAAATTTTGAGGCCTTATAATTTATAATTCAAAGAAAACGAATGTGTTTTACCCATATCCATGTATTTTAAGTCTCATATTTTCACCCTGCCCTGATGTTGTATAATAAGCTTTCAATATAAAATCAGTAAATTAGGAAGTGAATCCCTTTTAAATTTTTTCCTGAGATTATGTACTAATTGTTGCTTTAATTCGGGAGACTCTCATTCTCAGATGGGCAATAAAATGTAATAGAAAGATACCTTGTAATTGAAAGGAGTATATTCCTGTCTCCCAGGTAGGATGGAAGATTTCTAATGTCTCTGCATCTTTGGTTATCAGCTGACCTGCCTTCACACTGGAGTACCTTGATGAGTTGTTGGTTAAAGTTATTTGGGGAGAGGGACTTTGAATTGAGAAAATGGCTCTGTATGATTTGCTATAGTCAATTCTGTAGTGCACTTTCTTGATTAATGACTCATGTGTGTGGGAGCCCAGTTCAGTGTGGGCAGTGCCACCCCCGGGAAGGTGGTCCTTGGTGATGAAAGAAAACAGATTGAGCAAGCCGCAGGGAACATGTCAGCAAGCACATCCCCCAGGGTTTCTGCTTCTGTTTCTGCCTCCAGGTTTGCGCCTTGAGTACTAAACTTTACTCCCTCAGTGATATAGTCTCATCTGAAAGTTGTAAGTTTAAATCAAGCCTTTCTTCCCCAACTTGCTTTCCCCCAACCCCTGGTATTTTATTACAGCAATACAAACCTTAAGATAAAAATTGGTAGCAGAATTGGGGAATTGCTGTGACAACCTGGACACATGGTTTGGGGGAGAACTATGGAGAGACTTTGGAAATTTGGGCTGGAAAAGCCATCAAGGGGTTAATGGATGATTAGTGTGGGAAATTAGAATATAATGCTGAGAACTGTGCAGAGGAGAGATGCCTGACTTGTAAAACTTCAGAGAGAAGTAACTACTCTATCAGGGATTTTCTTATGTTATTTGCATTAAGGATCTATGGTGTCCGCTCAGCTGCAGCTTAGTAATTGGCGATGGTTAACAAGGGACCAGAAGCACTAAAGTAAAATCTTTGCATTGATGTGACAATCAAGCCTGGTCAACTTGGGTTGAAGAATCAACCGTGATTATGAAGAAACCAGCATCACAGAAACAATGCCTTCAGGGAATCATTCATGCTGGCCACTCACCTCTGTAATGCGACAGGGTTGCCTTGGTCTTATTGGTTTTGGCATGGCAGGGGGCCTGGAAAGCAGCTGAGGTTTGGAACTGTGAGAAGTCAGGGGAGACCATTGATGAAGATGCTGTCTTAATTGCATTAGTAACCCCAGGATGCAAAAGGCCATTGAGAGAAGTTAAGGCTTGGCACCATGCGCTATGGTCAGAGTCTCTGAGGAAAACTAAGTAGAGCATATTGTTGGAGGTACAACCAAGCTGTAGTGGAGACTCCGGCATATTGGAGATACCAATATGGGGTGGCCAACCAGGACCACATCAGGTGTAGAGTGGAGCTTGCTTAAGTCACAAGATAAACTAAATGTGCTGTGGTTGGAATATCAGGAGAAGTAGAGCTTCCTGGGCCCCTTGGAACCCCAAAGATTTTAGATTCCGGTTGTGAAATACTGAACTTTTTACACTGCTGACATTTAGGATTTTTCTCTGATTGTACCTGTGCTTTGGATTTTCCTTCTTAGAACAAATGATATGTAACTAATTTTTAAAAAAATTTAATATATATATATATATATTTTCTGTATTCTTCTCTCATAAAATACATCCCCACCTCAGCCTGGCTTCCTTCACCCCAACCCCGGCAACCTCACCTCTCCCCCAGATCCATTGCTCTTTAGTTTCCCTTCAGAAAAGAGCAGACCCAACACAGCCTAAGAAGGTGCAATAAGACGAGGCACAAACCTTCATATCATGGCTGAAAGAGGCAACCCAATATGAGGTGAAGGGCCCCACGAGTAGGCAATCCCTCTGTTAGAAATCCCACAAAAACTCCAAGTTAAACCACCAGAGCACATATGCAGAAGACCTAGGGCAACTGCATGCAATCTCTTGGTTCCTGGTTCAGTCTCTGTGAGAACCCTGCTTCAGTTGATTCCGTGGGCCTTGCTCTCCTCATGTCCTCCACCCCTCTGGCTCCTACAATCCTCCCCTCTCTCTCCACAGGGTTCCCTGAGCTCAATCTAATGTTTGAATGTGGTCTTTACATCTGTTGCCATGGGTTATATGATGATGATCATGTGAGGACCAGTGGGCTCAGCACCCATCTACAGGTAATTTATTTTGTCAGTTGTGTTTGCTTCTACCCTAGGTTTCTGAGCAAGATGTGCTGAGACAATGGTAGCTTAGAGATTTTTTTATGTTATAGGAGTTTACAGTTTAGAGATTTGGGGATTTGAAAGAGACTTCAGAAATTTTGATTCACTAGATTGTTTTTTTTATTTTTTTATTTTTATTTTTATTTTTTTAGAGACTGGATATTTTATAGAGGCTTTGCACTTTAAGAGACTTTGGATATTTTAAGGAGATTATGTTTTAAATGTTTGAAAATTTAAAGACTGTAGAAAACTTAAATTTTGAGAAGTTACCTATTGAGAATGTGATAGAAATAGAAGATCTTTGGGAAAATAAGAAAGTTATAGTTTAATAGTGATGTCTTTGTGTATCAAGATGACCTAGGGTCAGTTAGTTTTGTGTAAACTCTACATAAGCTAGAGTCACTTGGAAATAGGGAATTAATTAATTTTTATTTTAAAATAAAAGATGATCATCTCTGCATATATAGTTGCTGTGTTAATACAGTAAAAAGTCTTTGTATAGACCTTGTGCATGGTGTTGCAGCTACTCTGAGTTCATATATGCAATTGCTCTGCATGATAAGAAAACCCTGGAGTCATTTACGACCTCTTACTCTTACAATCTTCCACTCCTCTCCTAGAATGGTGTGTGAACATTGGTAGGAGGAGTTATGGTAAGATGTAACAGGACCAAGCATCCTTCAGATCCTTGTTCTTTGCACTGTCATTAGCTGTGTGTCTATTAAACACCCTCTATTACAAATAGAAGTTTTTATGTTGAAGGATGATGATAATACAGTACTCCATGTGTGTAGTGATTCAAATGACATATCCTTCATAGACATATATTCCAACATTTGAAGGGTTAGTGGTGCTGCTTAGCAAGATTTTGGTGTGCACCCTTGTTTGAGGAAATCTGTCCCTGGGAGAGGCTTTGAGATGAAAAGCGTTGCTCTACCTGTAGTTTTCTTTCTCAGCTTCATGTATGCAGATGAAGATGTATGCTCTAGCTTCCTGCTTCTGTTGCCAGGCCCACTCTTTGCTGCTTGTTGAGCGTTGCTATGTTCCCTGCCAAGCCACAGACATTCAATCCAATCAAAGAGTGATTGGTTACTTGAATGGCATTTGTGTACTATTGTACTAGTGGGCATGGTTCGCCAGGCCAGTCATTTTTGTAGATTTGTACACAGCTGAGTAAGTCTGAGGATTATTTTCCTTCTACAATGATATGCAAACTCCCTATTGGTAGCATGAAAGCTAGTGTGCTGATTTCTAAGTTAAATGATGCAAGTATGTGGTGTCTTCAACAAAGAGGGTTTTATGCTTATGTTCAAGTGACAGCCAAGAGCAAGAGCAACATCCAATAATACTTGGGATGTTCTGGGCCCTCACTAATCTAAATCTCCAGTAGAGATTTAGATTTAGAAACCATTCCTGGCATGAGAATTGTAAACTGTTAGCCTAACAGGTCTAGTAGGGAGATTATTAATCTGTTATTATGGGATAGACTTTAAAAATTTTTATATGTTTATTTTCCAGATGAACATATTCATATTTCCTATATATGTCTGAATATATATTAATCTTCTATAGTAGTAGATTTCCAAGACTTTTTCAAAAGGTTTGCATTAGTTAATCCTCCCGATATCTTCTCTTCTACCAATCCCTCCCATCATCCATCCATATTAAACCCATATTTTCCTAATATTTCCTTTTGTCTCCCTTCCATTGAAATATCCATCCACCTTCATGGAGCTTTATTGGTTTCCTGACCTATATGGTTATTTCAGATGGAACATACATACCTGGAAATTCAGAACTAGCATCCAGAAATAAGAGAAAATACAAGACATTTGTCCTTCTGGGTCTGGGTTTTCTTCCTCAGGATGGTTAGTTCCTGCACCATCTATTCGTTTGTGAGTTTCTTCATAATTTTCTTATTTTTACTAGCTGCATAATACTACATTGTCTAAATGTACCACATTTTTATTGTCCATTCATCACTCGGTGGACATCTAAGCAGTTTCCACTTTCTGCATACTGGGATAGAGGAGCAATGAGTATGAAGAGAAGGTATTTTATAGTAGAATATAGAGACCTTTGGGAATGTGTCCAAGAGTAGTATAGCCAAATATTTGTGATAGACTATTTCTAGATTTTTGAGGAATCTCCACACTGGTTCTCATAGTAGCTGCACCTGTTTTCACTCCAACCAACAATGAATAAGTATTCCCATCCTACCTTTTCTCTGCAGCCCTGTTAGCATTTGTTTGCTTTCATTGTTTCTTTTAGCCTTAGCTATTTTGACTAGAGTAAGTTAAATTTTCAAAGTGGTTCTCATTTGTGTTTTCCTAATGGCTCAGGTCTCAGCTCTATATACACACACACAACAAACAAACAAACAAACAAACAAAAACAAACGTACAGGCAACTAAAGAACCTGGAAGGCTAGGTAAATAGTCTTACCCTAGTGAGAATGCACCAATTGATTTTCCAAAACCAAGTGGTCAACTCTGAAAATGTAATTATTAGTAACATAATAGAGACTGAGCAGATTGTATTTTGGAATGTACATATATGTACATATACATAAAGTAACAATGAATGAAAAAGGAGTCTCTGGAGGTTACAAAGAGATATATTTGACTGCCTCGAGGGAGGAAAGGGATGAGGGAAATGATGGAGTTGAATTATCATCCAAAACATAAAAGAAATGTAAACAAACAAAACCGTCTAGTTTTCCGTCTCCAGATTCCCGGAAGAACAAATTACTGCCATTTAAAGCAAAAGAACTTAGGGTAGTTTTTTTTTTTTTAACAAATGTACAATCAAAACTTACGAATAAGTCTTTCTCTACTTAGAAAAAATAAAAACTTTACTTCAAAAGTTTTCACCTGTATTAGCAACTCCACCATGAAAATCTCCTCTATTTCACATTCTGGTAGATGTAATATAAAGGTTAATTGGGAGTCTTAATGAAAAATGGAACTTCTGACAAAATTTAGGTTCCCTATAGTGATAATTAAAAAAAAATCATTGATTTTTCTTCCTATTCACAGACATGGAACAGAATACAGGCAAACAAACAGGCAATTTGTAAAAGAGAAGGTTATTCTTGATTGTAGTAGACAGACATTTTAAAAATAAACACCAGTCTAAAAGAAAGGCCTTAGTTTGAAGGGTTAATAAAGTATACTGCATTTGACTACACTTAATCTACAAGCTAAGACTTTTAAATTAAGAAACCAACACAAAAATGTACATCTATTCCCCCCTGTTTTTCAAACACAAGATATGCTAGGTTCTAAAAGTCAGAAGATGGACCAAATGTATTCCGAACCCATGATTGTTTTAATATGTGTGGAGGAGTTGTTTTAATAAGGTGGAGGACGGAAAGACGGATACCATGTGGGAAAATGTAGCTCAGAGTTAAGTGCAAGTTTTATGGCGGTACCGAGCAGAACTTGTAATTCATCAAGGTTCTGCTTGAGCTGGTTATGTGTCAAATTAACCGGAAATGATTAGCGGTTGTTGAATGTAATGGTTTGGCAAGACACCAAAACAGTGACTCAATTAAAAGAAGCAATTTTAGCATATGTTTTGGTTAATGAGGGATTATTGGTCAAATGCAAAAATTTTCAGTGTGCCCAGAGTTCAGAATAAAAAGAGTAGATGGCAAAAATTATTCAAAGACAGAGGGTTTTCTGAAATTCTTATCCATTTGAAGGAAAGAATTCAGCCAAGAGGCATGGCCATTTTTAAGCAGATGTTCATGTGGCAAAGAGAAGTACACACCAGCAAGCCTGGATTAGTGTGACTCAAAAGCACTTAGTTTTGCTGGTTTACATAGACCATTCTCGTGCATATTTAGGTGATGAGTAGCATATTCTTGAAGTACGGTGACATGATAGATTCCATCACTTTCCTTTTTAGTTTCTATCTCGATCCAACCCTAAACTATAGCAAGGGCTGTGGGCAAAACCGTAACACAAATGATGCCAGTTGTTTCATGATGTACTCTTTGTACAGGACTCTCAGTGTCCTGGTGTAACAGCTGGGAAAGAACCTGACACATTTATCTGAGATGTAACAGGAAGAGCTTACCTGGAGCCTTAAGGACATTTATCCACTAAGGGGCATTTGGATCATCAGTATACACAGTTCTTTATTAAGCAATAAGTATAACAACATATTCATAGTGTCTGGAAGGATTGTTCACAGCATGAATGACTTAATTGTCTGACTTCCTGGGTAAAGCATCATCTATGCTATTTGGTTACCTGATTTGACAAACTCGATTTGGTGATTGGATAGCATGAACATGGGTGTTAGTGAGGAGGCTTGAGAAATCTATGGGTCTTCTTGGAGTGGATCAGTACTTATCCCTAGTACATGAATGGACTTTGGGAGCCCAATCCACATAGAGGGATACTCCCTTAGCCTAGACACACAGGGGAGGGTCTAGGCCTTATCTCAAAGGATAAGATAGACTCTGAAGACCTCCTACAGAAGGCTTCACCCTCCTTGGGGAGCAGAAAGGGTATGGGATAGATAGGTGTTAGTGGGGGAGGTAGGGGAGAAGGAACTGGGATTAATATGTAAAACAATCTTGTTTCCAATTTAAATTTAAAAAATGGGAAAAAATAGTCAATTAGAAGCCAGCTATATCTTGTGAGTTGTTTCCATCAAGCTCTACACAGGAACATTGCTCAGTGTTGATATGTGAGCATGTGACGAAACAGACCTACCACCCATCCATCATGGCTGGGGAATTAAATGACATTTCCTCGAATTCTTTCATGGTTCATTATCAACAATTCTTACAGCGTTTAGACTACATGTCTTGCAAAAAGACCTGCTGGCTAAATGGGACTCAAGACATGCTGCCCTGAGACTTCACTGACTCCTATGAGTTGGATGATGTTTTCTCTGCGGTAGCTGGCTGATCCATATTCACAGTTGTCTTCCTAAATAGTAGTGAGTAAATCTTACTGAGGAAAAAAAGAAAAGTATTCATAGTGTGACTAATTATTGGATACAATTACAGTTTATAAATTCACATTTTAATGCATGTGTACATTTGTTTAGAACAGACACAAAGGGATGCAGATTTGTTGCTCAATTTTTTGTAAATTAATTACCAATAATATTTCATTAAATCACATATTGGAATATACATTTAAATAACCTACTCGGAACATGCATTTTAATGTGGTATATTTTAACCTAAATTTAAATGAAGCAATTTCTCTTGGAGATTTTCAGAAAAAAAAACAAGTATGAGACGGGTTTATATTTAAAGTTGGCATAGTTTTTTTCTCCCTCTTCTGGGTGTTCTCCAGATGTTTGAGAAATACAGTCATAATAGTTAACATGATAATAAGGGTTGCAGTACTTCAAACGATTTTAGTCCAAAAAGTCCTAGGTATTTTATTTAACCAACTTAGAAATAGGAAACAAGTTTCCAAAAGGTTAAACCAACCATAGCTCTGTTGCCAGTAAGAGAGTCAAGATTTGAAGCCATTCAGTGTGGCTTTCGAGTTCTGCACTTTGTCATTGCCAGCATTAAATTTTCTTACTCTTACTGAGAATTTCTGGACCCATCTGACAATATGAGATTCATTCAACTATTTCAAAATATGCAACTGTTTTGTTATTTTCCCCAATTGAATTATTCAGGTAGAACTGATAATGGTCAAAACTTCCTGTTTGGAGTGTTGGGAAGGAGTGAATGGACGCTGGAGATTGAACCTGGGGTCTCATTCATGCTACATTTGTGCCATATCACAGAGCTATATCCCTGACAATTTTTGAGCTATTTTAGTATGTCATGTATGGGAAGCTTTAAGATAGTTTTAGATAATTTAGTCAAGAAATGATTACCTCAATGTCAATGACAATAGATATGTATGTCATATATATATATATATATATTATATATATATATATATATATATATTAAACAATTTAGATTTGGTTGAGTTTCAGTTCTCTACATTATAATAGATGTATATGTTCTTTACTGCCTAAATTTACTTAATGTTTTTAAATAGTACATTGTTCAATTCTTAACACAGCTTCTTGGACACCTGAAGTTTTATTTGAGAATAAATACTTTTTATTGTATCATATACTAATAGTAGTAAATTCTAATGGTCAGTCTTGTGCAAGAC
Source organism: Cricetulus griseus (assembly GCF_003668045.3). Classification (NCBI taxonomy): domain Eukaryota; kingdom Metazoa; phylum Chordata; class Mammalia; order Rodentia; family Cricetidae; genus Cricetulus; species Cricetulus griseus. The sequence goes on along the minus strand of NC_048603.1, from coordinate 7,960,412 downwards.
ACTTTTTATTGATTTTCCTACTGTTTCATTTATATAGGCATGTTGTATAGAGACTGGCGACTCTATCTCCATGTGGATATGTGGCATACAAAGAAACAGGATAAATTATCCACCCCAGTTAATTAAAACCTGTGCAGATAACACCTAAGGTATTCTTAGTGCTGATTTGTTTATTTTCCAAGTAAGCTGTAAGCTTTAGATGTAAAAATTCGAAGCACATTTGTGTATAATTTACATTTATTTCGTTTATAAAGGGGCTAGTAAATTGAACAAACACGTCTGAAGAGCATCTACAAACTGAACAACAGACAGATAATTAAGTATTTTGATCAAGTTTAGCAATTATAATTTGCTTTCGAAATATTCAAATACTTTAAGCTCGTGTGTGTGTGTGTGTGTGTGTGTGTGTGTTGTGTGTGAGTGTGTGTGTGTGTGTGTACATATGTATGTATGTGGTTGCAAATGCTGTGCCATTTAAGTGGAGATCAAAAGAGTTGGTTCTTTTCTTCCATCTTTCTGTTTCTCATGCGTAAATTCAGATCAGTTGAAGCATCTCAGTTGGCCCAAACCAGGATTTTAACATAGATTTTGTGACTCTTACTCAAGTACTGGAATTGTAAGGCAAGCACTTTGCCAATGGAACTGTCTTTCTTGCCTTGATTTCGACTTTTTATAACATTCCCCATTTAATTTTACTCAAGAGATTTATATGGCTAACAATATATACTTTGTGTAATAAAATGGAATAATCTTCCAGGTTGAGGAATAATCCCACTAAATGTGACTTGCAAAACTGAAGTGCTTTTAAGTTCTCTTGCCTATTCAATGTTTTAGCCGCCCCCCAACCCCAGTAGTCACTGCTCCAGATGTTTTCCTTTAGTTCTTGTTTTATCCATATGTGAAAACTGATTTCAGTAAAGAGTAGCATCACGACACACCAACACAATGGACTGATGGGTGTGTGAGGCATTGATAGTGAAGGAACCAGCTTCCCTTTCGGCAGCCATAACGGTCGAACATGTGCTTCTATGACCTTGTCCCAGACACTAGAAAGTCAGATGCCTGTCTCGTGACAAGGAGCCAATCAGAAGTTAGCTGGTGGCGCTATGCTTTACGACCCTGGGTGTGCTTTACCGACAAGCGCACAGCAATGACATACAGAGCATAGCAACCACCCTGGGAGGGCCTATGGGCCATAACAACCAGTTGACCAATCAACACAGGGCAAGCCCTCCAAGGCTGGAGGCACACTAATCGGAAGCCTGTGCATACCCCTAGACACTCCCCTTACGCTGCCCTACAAGATCTCTTGGGAGCCCCTAGGAGCCGTCTTTTCTAGCCATCCGCCATGGCGGGTGGGTGAAAGACCCGAGCTAACATGGGGTTAGCTCGTTAAATTACAATAAAGCCTCGTGCAGTTTGCAGCAAGCTCTCGAATCTGCCTGGTGATTGGGGTGACCTCGAACGTGGCCTGGGACCCCGGATACTTGAGTTTTCGGGGGTCTAACAATAGTTATGAAAGGAACTATCTATTGTATAGGTAAACCTGGGTACCTAATAAAATCTTGTCTAATTGGGGGCATTATCTACCACAGAGATGGATGGATATATATATTCTCATTAATTTCACCTAGAACTTTTATGTTCTTTGCTTACTTCTCCATAAACCTTTTACAGACTCAGCAAGAGATTTCCCTGTTAATCTCCAGGCTATTGACATTTAAAAAAAATTGAATTCTGATAGGCAGAATAAATAAACATGATAACTGTCTAATACTTGCCTGCAGGTGATGTTTACATAGATGTAAGCATGCCACATGCAATTTGCATAGCTTGTCTATATGAAGCACTTCTTGTTAAGTAAAAATAATTGTTACAGTGTTTTTAGTTATTTACTGCATATACTGTAACAAAATTTCATTTGCAATAGAATGCCCACGTGTTTATTAGAGTTATGGTAATCCATAGTCAAAACTAGATTCAGAAGATTTTGTTACAAGCAAAACATGACATATATCCTCTGTTTTTCCTTTTCCTTTCTCAGTGGCTAAAATACTTACATAGTAATTCTGAGGTATGTAAAAAAACATGAAGAAGGTTCCACAATGGAACAAAAAGAAAAGATACAGGGTATTATCACCATGGAGTCCTGGTATTACTGAGAGACGTCTCACATTCAAAGAATTGTATAAATCTGCCTTAAGCCAATTGTATTTTTGTTCTATGTCGTAGTAGTCTAGATCATATCGTATGTTATGGAATGGACATCCAATTTAGCTAAAGAGGCTTTGGTTATTAATCAGCTATAGTCCTATCTCATTCAACCCTGTACTAGTTCCTGCCTGAAGATAATTGAAGAAACATTATTGTTGCTTATTAAGAGATTATTTTATGTCTGTATTTACCATGGAAAAAATATTAACCTGCCATTAACCAGGCTATTAATAAAACAGAATTCAATTATTCATTGAGTAATTCGGATTAATTGGTAAGTACATGAAAACAGATTGTTTGGATACTAACATACAAATTTCAGCCCTCGAGTCCTGATAGTTTGAGATCTAAATAAAAAAATGTTAATGTTAATAACAGAAATAAAGGTATGGTATCTAAACATTTACTGCTGATGTCCAGAACTGGTGTGCTCCCAAATGCTCACAGAGTATTTCATCAGGAGAATAAAAGATCATTAATCAGCACTTTGCTCACCAGGGTTCCGGTCATGATTTCTGTTACCTAGTTAGAGAACGAAAACAGGAACGGTTTTAGAGCCAGGATCTCTATTTCTAACCTAGTGTATTTTTATTGGTGTTAAATATCCCCTATATGCTCACTTTTTTGGACCCTTGCCTCTAGATTGGTTGCACTATTTGGGGAGGTTGTTGGTGGTTGTAACCTTGCTTGGAGTGTCATAGCCCGGCATGTCTCAGCCCCAAACCACAGAAGCCACAAGGTTCGACCTGAGTGGGGGAGCGTGGACTTGGAAATTCCTAGCAACGCAAAGGCGATAAAGACCAGAACAGGCATCTTCTCATCTTTACAGAGCTCTCAGTTCTATGTTGCCAAACTGGAGTCTCTTCTTTATTCAGCATCTTCCTGGCTGTAATCTACCCATTCTGCCCTGACCCTGAGACCATTTCTCTCCCATCTTCCTAGACCCTATCTTCAGATCTCTCAACCATCTCCCCTCCTGTGGACCCATACCTCCTATCTATCCTTTTTCCTCCGCCCTGGTGCTTAGTCCTGTAGAGATGCAAGACTAGGGGACATTCTCCTCTGAGGCTATGCATTCAACAGCAAATCAGCTAGCATCTGCAATACAATGTAGACCTGAGCTCTGGAGTTTTGGACCCCAAGAAATCCTCTAATGGCACAATATTCAGCTTCTGACACTGGAAAGAACATGTTTCTGTCAATGGACTTTCAGAGGTTATAGTCTTCACCCATTTCCTGTTTACTGTTTTTATGCCTGTGTTTACTGTTGGAGATGTGTCCTTTCTTTTTCCTGTTCCGACTGCCTGTTTGTGCCTTGCCTCCCCTGTGTTACTGCCTCTTCCCCCTGGAACCATAAAGCTCAAGCAAATTCTTTCTTCCCTAAGTTAGTTTCGGTCATTGTGTGCCAACATTAACCAATCTGTGCAACATCTGGTAGTATTCTAAAACGTGACCTAAAATTGTCTGACCCTTGGATTTTTTTGATGTGTAGACTAATAATTGTTAGACCCCCTGGAAAGCTCAGGCCTCCAGGATCTCAGCCCAGGACCGTGGTCACCCCAATCACCATGTGGAGTCGAAAGCTTGATGCAAACTGCACAAGGCTTTATTGTTGTTTAACGAGCTAACCCCATGTTAGCTCGGGTCTTTCATCCACCCGCCATGGTGGATGGCTAGCAAAGACAGCTTGAACCAGCTGCCGAGAGATCTTGTAGGGCAGCGTAAGGGGAGTGTCTAGGGGTATGCACAGGCTCAGGATTGGTGTGCCTCCAGGCTTGGAGGGCTTGCCTTGTGTTGATTAGCCAACTGGTTGTTATGGCCCATAGGCCCTCCCAGGGTGGTTGCTATGCTCTTCAAGTCATTGCTGTGCACTTGTCCATAAAGCACACCCAGAGCCATAAAGCATAGCGCCACCAGCTAACTTCTGGTTGGTTCCTTGCCACGAGGTAGGCATCTGACCTCCTAGTGACCAAGACAAGGTCAGACAAGCATGTGTTTGGCTTTTATGGCTACCAAAATGGGGAGCTGGTCCCTTCATAATTATTGCTTGTATTTTATAGAAGTTGCAGGTCAGATTGCACTTTTTATTTGATCACCATTTAAAGTTTAGATTGCATGTATCAAGAGAATTATACAACTTTGGATTTTCTAATTCCATGGAGTTCAGGTTTTAAAGGATATCTTTATGTTTCTGTTTTCTTGTTTGTTTCTTTTTCTTTCATCTTTTTTTTTTTTATTTTTGTGAGTTCTGTTTTTTAGAGACAGGGTTTCTCTTTATACCTTTGGTTGTCCTGGGACTCGCTTTGTAGGGCAGGATGTCTGTGAACTCATAGATTACTTGTCTCTGCCATCGAAGTGCTGGGGTTAAAGGTACATGCCACCACTATTTTGTTGATTTTTAGCTCTGAGTTTGATTATTTTTTGCCATCTACTTCTTTGGGGTGTGACTTCTTTTTTGTTTTATTAGAGTTTTCTGGTGTGCTCTTAAGGTACTACTATGAGATCTGACCATTTATTTTTATAGACATTTAGTGTTGTGAACTGAAGGGACCAGCTCCCCATTTTGGCAGCCATAACTGCCTAACACATGCTTGCCTGACCTTGACTTGGTTACTAGGAGGTCAGATGCTGGCCTCGTGCAAGGAACCAATTAGAAGTTAGCTGGCGCTATGCTTTACGTCTCTGGGTGTGCTTTATGGACAAGTGCACATCGATGACATGCAGAGCATAGCAGTCACCCTGGAGGGCCTATGGGCCATAACAATCAGTTGGCCAATCAACACAGGGCAAGCCCTCCAAGCCTGGAGGCACGCCAATCCTGAGCCTGTGTGTACCCCTAGACACTCCCCTTACACTGCCCTACAAAATCTCTATGCAGTGGATTCTTGGCGTCTTTCTTAGCCATCCACCATGGTGGAGTGATGAAAGGCCGAGCTAACATGGGGTTAGCTCATTAAACAACTGCAGTAAAGCCTCCTGTTGTTTGCATCAAGCTTTCACCTCCACCTGGTGATTGGGGTCGCTGCAGTCCTGGGCCGAGATCCTGGGGACCTGAGCCTCCAGGGGTCTTCCAGAACTTGCCTCTTAGAACTGCTTTTATTATGTCCCCTAAGATTGGGCATGTGCTGTATTCATTTTCATTCAATTATAGAAAGTCTTTAATTTGTTTACTTAGTTTTGTCATGACCCTGTAGTCATTCGGTAGTGAGTGGTTCATTTTCCATGAGTCTGTAAGTTTTCTGTTATTTCTGTTATTGATATCCAACTTTGATCAGTGGTGGAGAGACAGGATTCAGGATGCTGCTTCCATTTTCTTGTATCTTTCGAGATTTGATTTGTGTATGAGTACACGAACAGTTTTTGAGAAAGTTCCATGAAGTTTGGGAAAATGTACTGTAAATATATGTTGAATCTATGTGGTGTATAACCTCTGTTAGCTCCAGCATTTCTTTGTTTATTTTTTTGTCTGGATGATCTGTCCATTGTGGGATATTAAAATCTCCCAATATCACTGTGTGAGGTTCAGTTTGTGATTTCAGCTATTTCATTGATTCTTTTATGAACTTGGGGTGCCTTTGTGTTTGGTGCATAGATGTTAAGGACTGAAATGTCTCTTGATGTATTTTGCCTTTGAAGGACATTTAGAAGCCTTTCCTATCTCTTCTGATTAGTTTTGGTTTGAAGTCTACTTTGTCAGATACTAAAATGGTTACTCCAGTTTGTTTCTTAAGTCCATTTTCTTGGAATATCTTTTTCCATTGTTTTTCCCTGAGGTGATGTCTATCCTTGGTGTTAAGATTTATCTCTTGGGTCCAGCAGAAGAATAATTTTTGCACATATTCTGTAAGCCTGTGTTTTTTCTTCTTTTTTTTTTGGTGAGGGGTGGCTAGTGGTGGTGTTGATACCATTGATGTTGAGAGTCAGTAATTAGCAGTTTGTTGATTTTTGTCAATTTGTTATTGTTGTTGGGGTGGCAATGGTGATAGTGTGTGTGTGTGTGTGTGTGTGTGTGTGTGTGTGTGTGTGTGTGTGTGTGTGTATTTCCCCCTTTTTGATTTCCTGGACTGGGGTTAGTTTTCTTGGTTGTGGTTAGCATCTGTAGGTTTAAGTTTTCCATTTGCATTACCTATATGGTTGGATGTTTAAATAGATAGGTTAAATTTTGTTTTGTCATACATTGTTTTATTTTCTCTAGTTATTGGCATTGATTCTGGGTAAAGTGTTCTGCTCTGGCATCTGTGGTCTCTTAGAATTTGTTGAATGTCTTTTCAGACCCTTCTTCCTCTTAAAGTCTTTACTGAGAGTCAACTATTGCTCCAATAGGTCTGCCTTCATAAGTTACTTGGTCTTTTTCCCTTGAAGCTTTTAATGTTTTTCTTTGTGTTGTGCTTTGATTATTATGTGCCTACTAGGATTTCTTTTCTAGTACAGTCTATTTGGCTTTCTGTATGCTCCTTGAATCTTGAAGGGTATCTCCTTCCTTAGGTTAGATAAAATTTCTTCTATGATTTTTGTGAAAAATATTTTCTTTGCCTTTGGCCTGGGTTTCTTCTCCTTCCTCTACAACTATTATTTTCAACTTTGGTCTTTTCATAGTGTCTCAGATTTCCTGTAAGTTTTGTGTCAGGATTATTTCAGGTTTAACATTTTTATTTAACTGAGGTAACCATTTCTACTATTGTGTCTTCAGCGTCTAAGATTCTCTCTACCATCTCTTGCATTCTGTTGGGGAAGCTTGCCTGTGAGGTTTCTAGTCGAGTTCCTAAGTTTTCACCTCCATATTTACCTTAGTTTGAGTTTCCTTTATTGATTGTATTTTCACTTTCGAGTCTTGATTTCATTCCACTGTTTCTTTTCATAGATTTGTTCATTTTCTGTTTAGCGGTGTCTCTCATAGCTATATCTACTCTTAAAGGCCATTCTAAAGTTCTTGATTTATGCTTCAGCTATGCTGCAGTTCTCAGTGCCTACTGCAGTAGGTTTGCGGGGCTCCAGTGGAGACACATCGCTCTGGTTATTGTTGGTTGTGTTTTGATGCTGGCATCTAGGCATCTGAGTATGGGATGATTGTAATCTGGTCTTGTCTTTGTTGGGTGAGCATTTTGTTCCTTGGTTCCTGTTTCCTCTCTTGTTCTTAGCATGGTGTGCTGGCTGGTAAGGAATTTTTTCTGCAGTTCTCATAGGTGTGACCACTTGGGGTTCCAGGTAAAATCTGTTTCTAGGTATTGGATCTGGGATTTAGGAATGGTGATAGTGTTAAGAGAAGAGGAACTGAAGTGTTCTATGGGATGCAGTCAAGGTGGGTGTTCCACTAGTTTCTGCTTAGTGTTCTGGGAATGGGGATGGAGTGAGGAGAGGCCTCAACTGGTATTATGCTACAGAGTTTTGGATGAACCTGGGCGACTGGATTTGGAAGAAAGGAGAGAGGTTGAAAAACTGAAGTTTGTGTACTTTCTTTGTGGGCCTACTTGCTTCTATGGTAGGCTTGGCTGGAGCATACCATAGTATGCTTGGTTCCCAGTTAATGCCTGTTTGGTTTTGGGCTGGGTAGCAGGATGAGTGGAGAAGAAGTCTGGAGGAGAAGATCCGAGTGATCATTTGAAAATGGAGGCAGGCTGTGTAGAGTGCACATGGTTCTTGTTTCCCCAGAGAAGCACCAGGGAAACCAGGAATGTCAAACATGCAGGCTTGTCTCTTCATGGGGGAGGCGTTTGCCTGTTTTCCACCCAGAAAGCTGGGAATAGATGTGGTTCATAACCTGGTTATTGTAAGACCCCCTGAAGCTCAGGCCTCCAGGATCTCAGCCCAGGACGCCGGCCACCCCAATCACCATGTGGAGGCGGAAACTTGATGCAAACTGCACGAGGCTTTATTGTTGTTTAATGAGCTAACCCCATGTTAGCTCGGGTCTTTCATCTACCCACCATGGCGGATGGCTAGAAAAGACAGTTCAAACGGACTGCAGAGAGATCTTATAGGGCAGCGTAAGGGGAGTGTCTAGGGGTATGCACAGGCTCAGGATTGGTGTGCCTCCAGGCTTGGAGGGCTTGCCCTGTGTTGATTGGCCAACTGGTTGTTATGGCCCATAGGCCCTCCCAGGGTGGTTGCTATGCTGTGCATATCATTGCTGTGCACTTGTCTGTAAAGCACACCCAGAGCCATAAAGCATAGCACCACCAGCTAACTTCTGGTTGGTTCCTTGCCATGAGGCAGGGATCTGACTTTCTAGTGACTAGGACAAGGTAAGACAATCACATGTTCAGCTGTTATGGCTGCTGAAAGGGGCAGGCATCTGACCTCTTAGTGACTAAGGCAAGGTCAGACAAGCACGTGTTTGGCTGTTATGGCTGCCGAAATGGGCAGCTGGTCCCTTCAGTTATCTTTGCTATCTGTAGGGTCAGACCTCACTGCAGTCTTCCAGACAGTTAGGTTTGTTTATCCTGGACTCTTCCTCTCTAGATCTTGAGTGTTGCTTCTAGGTCAGTAGAATCTATCCTTAGGGGAAATGTCCTTTGTACTCTTCAACAGCCAAAGCAACTTGTGTTATTTGTAGGGCTGGGCCAATCCTGACTCCCACAGGCTGTTATGTTCATTAGTCATTCTCCCCAGACCCTTATCTTAAGCTCTGTTTCTGGGTCAAGAGAACCCATCTTTATGGAAGAGGTCGAATTTATTTTGTAAAGAATTTCAATGTAAACCTGTCTTAAGCTTTGTTGTACACATGAGATTGAGTTAACTATCATCACGAGACTTTTTCCAAAATTGTGCTATGCTTACATATGGCTGAAGTAAACTGCCTAGTGTCGTACTCTAAAAGTTTGAACCAATACCAGCTGAATCCTTTTCTGCTTGATTTCTTTCTTGTCTCAAGTGGATCACAGTTCTGCCCATCTGGTGTTTTCAGAGACACCCCCACAAGAGAGGAGGGGGAAGTTGCAGGACGTGGTTAGCTAGATCTGGGGTTGACAGTGGGGGACTGGGTTTGGAGGAGAGGCTGGAGAGGTGAACATCCACAGTTAGGCTGTAGTAGTCTGAGGCTTCCCAGGGAGCCCCTGCTGATTAGGAGCTGGGATCATGAGATGAATGGGGGTGGAGGAGTTGGAGGAGGTCTGTGTGATCTGCTGGCCCTGGTGCAGAGAGGGAGAGGTGTTAGAGCAAATTGTCTGCAGTGGGGCGGGGGGGGGGTGAGACTAGGGATTTGGATGTGGAAGAGAAGTGCAGATCCGTGGTAGCCTACCTACTTCCCTGAACTGAGGGATTTCCTTTTTACAGCAGCAAACAAACAAACAAACAAACTAGTAAAGTGACTGTTTTTGACACACAGAAAGGTAGTAAGTCTTGTTGATTATATCCAGATAATGTTTAAGGCTTTTTTTTAAAAAATAGCTATTTAGAAACTTTATACATGTTTATAATGGATTTAATTTCTGTACCCCCATCCTTGCCTTACTATTTCCTTCCAATCCTCACCATCTTCTCTTCCTCTCACCATGACTTTAGTCTTATTTAAGAATCCATTGCTTTAATGGGGTCCATTTGTGCGTCCAATGGGTTAGGACTTCCCACTGAAGCTTGGTGGGATCACCAGTAGGTGGGACACCAAGGCAAGTAATTCCCCATTCTCTGAATCTGTCTGCAGCCAATAGTTCAGCAGCAAGAGGTAGATTTTGATGACTGTTAACTGGCCTACCCTGGTGCAGATCCAAATTGGGGATTTAAGTTCATGACTGCAATGTCGTATCTTGTCCAGAAGAGGGCATTTCAAAGCTCTTCCCCTGCTTGCCAGATCTTACAGTCTTTCTGCCCTTTGTTGCGAATACTTAGAGGGAATGCTGTAAATGTCATTTAGAACTGAGCTCTCCACTTTCTCTTCCTCTTCCTCTTCCTCTTCCTCCTCCTCTTCCTCCTCTTCTTCTTTTTGGTTGTTCAATCCAGGGTTTCCTGGAACTCACTTTGTAGACCAGACTGGCCTCGAACTCACAGAGATCTGTTTGCTTCTGCTTCCCAAGTGCCAGGATTAAAGGCGTGTACCACCACTGCCTGGCTCCTTTCACCTCTTTTTACACCGTAAGCATGCACCGGTCTCTGTACTCACTGCTATTCACTGGAAAACGGGGCTTTTTCAGTTAAGGCATAGAGAGCGGTCCCTGTCTGTGGATATTGTGAACATTAGTATTTGGAAGGCAGTTTGACACTATGCATGAGTTTATGTGCTTCATGCTTGTGCAATGCACATAGAGACCAGAGAGGGTGTGGTCTCCTGGAGTCATTGGCGATTGTGAGCTGTCTGACATGGTTGCTGGGAACCAAACTTAGGTCCTCTGCAAGTGATCTTAACCATTGAGACATCTGTGCAAGCCCCCTAACTAACAATACTAAGTTCCCCAATCAAGCCTCTAATCTGCTCTGGAGGGCTTGTGAATAGCTTTGCATTACCACGTATGGTTCTGAACTGTGTGATAAGCCTCAAGTCCAATTACAGAGCTATTAGTTTTCATGGTCACTTTCATGCCTCTGTTACATCAGTGTGAGCGTTTTGTTTTGCAGGTTGGTATCATACTTCATAGGGTTCAGAGACAGGGAGGACTCTTGGTTGTTTTCTTCCCCCATAGCCTGCACAGTACTTTCTAGCACTCCCTACCTGGCAAAGAGGAAGTTTCTAGATAAACTCCAGCTTGATTTCTCTGTATTATTCATTGTCTTCATCAATAGGGTTTTACCCTCTGGATTTTGTGGTCAACAAGAGTAACAACAAAAATGAACACTACATTGAGGCTTCTGGAGTCACCCTTTCTACAGACTCACAAAGAAGTATCCCAACCTGATATTAGGGGTTTTGTTTAATAACTCATGGTTTCTATGAACAGATTTTTCCTGTCATGCAGGTTTGCACCCTTTAGATTCTTTTTAAAAGATGTTTATTTTTTTTTTAAATTTGGGTATAGATAGAATTCCATATAGTGTTTCATATGGATTTCATTTTATATGACCTTTTTATAACCCCTGCCCCCATCTTCCCCATGCTCCCATGCCCTTCTTGCTAAAATCCTATGGTCTCAGATTTTCACTATGTATCATAACATGGAACAAGAAGCATTTCCTTCTCAAGTCTTTAGTTAACCGGGAGTTTTCAGAAGTTATAAACTTCTTCTTTTCATGCTGATAGGGATGGAACTGAAGTCATTTGTTTCTTGGATCACTTATTGTTTTACCTATTCCCCCCTTAGGAATTCTTTCTATTGTTTGGTCTAATTTTACCTTGCTGCAATACCAAAGTGTATATTCTTTCAAGCTGACCTACCCTCACTTTAACTTCTTTAAAGAAAAGGAAGTGGCCAGGGTGCTATTACATGCCACCTCACTGTAAAACCCAGTTAACATCTCCAGCAATTCATAACTCAATGCTCATTTTGTGTAAAACACCATTTTCTTCTTCCAGTATCTCTACACAAACATAAGTCTTTTATACACCACAGAAGGAGGACTATTTATTTACAAGTATAGACTACCTTTGAAAACAAGAAAAAAAAAAAAAAACAACAGGCTTTGCAATAAAACCCGACTCTGTCAAAGTCCCAGTTTGACCTGTCCCATAGCTCTGTGTGTAGTCTGGTTCTGTTGACCTCTGCTATTGGATTTACTCCAGCTATGAGCCTTCTTTTCCTCTTTGGTTGCTGTTTGTTAGGGATCCAGGATGGAAGGGTAGTAACAGATACACTCAAATACTTCTGCAGGCATGATCTAACTCGTACGTGGATAGTTAAACTAATCCCGTGGAAGGGAAGATTAGAATTGTGTCTACTAAACACTGGGGAAGTAAGGAAAGCATGAAATGCATACTGTGTTGTCCAGGTATATATAACTTTAGTGAGAAGAAAGAATAATTTCAAGAGATTCAAAACCAGCTACATTTTATCATTGCTTAAAAATTATCAAGGGTAGCTAAGCGGTTTCACAGAGAAATGGTGATTGTTCCAGGTAATTCATTGATTAATTACCCAGAATCAGTCATCCCATAATATGTCTATACATCCCAACATCATGTTGTGTGACAAATTCATTCGTTTTGGACAAGTTCAAAATGTTTGCTTTCCATGTATTGATGGTAAAACCAAAACTTTCATATGTTAACTTATTGAATTCCAGGAACATTACTACATATATAGAATGATGGGTGGGTTCAGAAAGGAAAACAGTAGTGTTCAAAGGGATGTAGTTAAGTAAATTTAGCAGTGAAGACTAAGCTATGGAGCCTCTACCTTCACCACTCTGTTATATTGTCTCCATGAAAGATATATGTAAGAGAATAGGGTAAGGAGGTTCTGCTATCTTCTACAGATTTCATGTTTGAGACCCTATTACTTGATCTATAATGCTTTAAAAATCATTTATTGGAAATGTAATAGAATGGTTGGTAGAACTGAGGGAACAACTGAAACCCTGAGGGTTAGCATTCTTTTATTTACTAAATTAATATTGCATTGGCTTCTTCTTTGAGTATGGTTGACTTGGTTCTAGTAGGAGTAACTTGATTTTGTAAATTTATAATATTTCTATATAAATTTATAGAAGTCGATGAACATGATTGTGTAAAGCAAGTGGTTATGGGTTAGGATAGGAGTAGTTCTAATTGCCTGGCTCAGTTTTCTTTTAATTAAAATATAATTACATTGTTGCTTCCTTTCCTTTCCTTTCTCAATCATTTCCATGACCCCTCACCTTGTTCCCTGTCAGATTCATGGTGTTTATATGTATTTAGTTGTGTGTGTGTGTTGTGTAGATATAAAATGTAACTTTCTCAATCAATTTAGTGTTACATGAATGTATATTTTTTAAAAAAATCTGTGATCACTGAGTTAGGCTGCTTACCTTACACGACGTGATTTCCTAATATATGATATGCATTCTTGTCTTTTATAGTATATTCAATTTCAAAGTTATTTACTTATATAAAATTCCTTAGCTAATATGTATACAAATTAAGACAGATTGGTTCTTCATTTTCTGATTTTTCCTTAATTTAAAAGCTCCTATTTTAAAATATGCTTTTGGTCACTTATTTAAGATAAAAGAGTTGGAGTTGACATGTTGACAGAAGGGCTAACAATCAGATTAAACCACTGTGCTGTATTTTATTTTATTGGGTTTTTGAGATAGGGTTTCTCTGTGTAGTTTTGTAGACCAGGCTGGCCTTGAACTCACAGAGATCCACCTGCCTCTGCCTGGAGAGCACTAGGATTAAAGTCATGCACCACCACTGCCTGGCTACCACTGTGCTGTATTAAAGATATGTACTGTGTGAATTTTTATCAAGATTGCATAGTAAATTAGTTTAGAATAGTAGATTGTTTCCCTTTGCTTGCTATTTTCTCATAAATATTACCTATCACCAAGACTCAGCTGTAGTCTTGCCAGGTATTCAATGAAAGTATATTCCCATTTGTGAAGTCATTTCCATTAGAAAGCATTCAGAAATTGTATGCATTTGCTAATGATGGCTTGAAGGTGGACAGGCGATCGTTTTGAAAGCTGAAGGTTTTCACTCTTCCATTGAAGAGAAGTGACAAAGACATCATTCTAATGTCACAAGTAATGGAAATCTTTCCTGAACCTGGGGGAGGTCAAAAGCAGTTTGCCGTAAGAAAACTGCATTTGCTGAATCAAGGTTTTCAATCTAATTAGTTTAAAGGCTCTAGGTCTACTTTATGACCTTTAGAATAGTTATCCATTTAAAATATTTTTTGCCCCTTAGACCTCTGTGAACTCTCTTAAGCGTCTGACAGATTTAATATATGAATTCACTCAAGACGTGTGTTGTTTTTATTAAATTTCTGTCTCAAATGATAGCACTTCATTTGGGAAGAGTAGAGTTAACCTAAGAATACAGCCTATGTTTGGATACCATCAATGTATTTTAAAATTCATCATCCTCAGGGCACAATAAGACAAGATCATGGAGAAGGCAATTGCAAAGAGGCTCAAATGTCTTTAGTTCCAGTAGCTTTGGGATTTCTGAGTTGCTCAATAAATTTTTACCAAACTCAGACATCAAAGTACAAAAAAGAAAACCCCATAACCAGAAACCAGTAACACATCAGAAATGCCAAAAACTCCTTGACTCTCTGAATCTAATACATTCCAATACATTGATACAATGCACAGGTAGACTTACCCTTCGGACTTTTTCACTTCCGTGTCCCGTGTGTACTCTTGGGAGACACTACAAGGGGGAAATAGGAGTAGCTTGGAATGGGGGAGATGAGAAAAGGAGAATGTGAAGAACAGACTTTGCTAAAAATGTCATTATATGCTGCTTAGATACAGATGTAAACATAGCTAGCATTCACAATTTTTTTTGATAAAATCACACAAAGTCATTTAATTTTCTAATTCCTGTTGACTACAATGTTTTAGACCAAGAATTTAGAACACTGGACACACTGCCTTGATGTTTTAAAAAAATGATTTGAACGGAAAGCCTACAGTAGCACTGGAAAGGTTCATGTGACATGTGACGTATATTGTATTTCCTGAAAGTTGTGTGTGTATGTCACATGCATGACTTAACCTGCTGCATAGACAAGATTGCTGTGAAAAAAAGGCCATGCTCTGTGAATGTGGTCCACTTGTTTATAATAAAGTGGCTCTGTCTGATGCCTCCAGTTATTATAGCATTCATGGAATCTACTAAGTATTACACGTCCTAACTGTGTTTACCCCTTCAATATTAATAAATTTATAACATATTAATCTATATAGATTACATGTCATTACCCTATGCATTCATTCCAATCTTTCCTACCTGTGTTGCTATCTAGATGAATGATATTAGCATCTAAATGAGGTCCCACAAGAAAGACCAAGCTATTGATTTTATATCAAAGAACTCTCAGCAAGACCCAGCTACTGAAAGGTCTTCACTGTTCTCCATAATTGAATAACTTTCAATAGACAGCTTTCTTGAAAACAGTTTTTGGAATCTATACAAAATATGAAGTCAACTCGTTGAAAGATCAGAGAACAGACCGGGTAGCCAGAATTGAGGGCAGAACTTTGAGGTTAGCTTCAAAAACTCTTCCATTCTGTTGTGACATCATTTTGTGTGTGTGTGTGTGTGTGTGTGTACAAATGAGACAGAGAGGAGTAGTCATGAATTGGTACAGTTTACCTCGACAGTCCAGCTTGGATTAGAACAAGCAATAACCCACATAGGAGAGAAATGACTCATATTTCTCTCCGCCACTTCCTCAAGGATAACTTCTTACCTGCTTTTACAGATTTGATTCTGAGAAGGAGACTAAGAAACAGACAAGTAAAATACAGATTTTAAAAGTGAGGACATGAGGAAGCAGCTTTCAGATCCACAAGAGAAGTAACTGGTTCAGACAGTCGACCGAGAATCTAAAGACCAGGAAGATATATTCCACAGCTAATGTATGGGCATTGCAATGAAAGAACCAGAGAGCTCACAGTACGGAGACATTTTAGTTCTTGCAATTTGTCAGATCAAATATTAAATATCCATTGATCTCTGGTTTGCAGTGATCTTTCAACTATATTCTTCATACTCTAATTGTTTCTTATTTTACTTTGTATGTGTTATACATATACATACTTGTTTGCAAATGCAAGAATCTGCAGAGCAGTGTATACGTCTTTATGTCTGTAACAGCGAAGATGAGAAGTTGATAGGGGGTGTCTTATGTCTATCCCCACCTTACTTTTCAATAAGGATTCACTAAACCTGTAACTCTATGATGAAAGGGAACCAGCTGAGGGACTAGTCTTA
The DNA here is from genome assembly GCF_003668045.3 of Cricetulus griseus. Taxonomy (NCBI): domain Eukaryota; kingdom Metazoa; phylum Chordata; class Mammalia; order Rodentia; family Cricetidae; genus Cricetulus; species Cricetulus griseus. Next base: position 7,944,409 of record NC_048603.1, on the reverse strand, counting down.
GCATTCCATCTATTCTTACCTCCCCAGGACTGGGGTTACTGTTATAGGTGGTCTGTGTGGGTTTTTTTTTTGTAAGTGCTGGGATTATGAACTTATATTCCACTATTCATACAGCAAGTGATTTACCACTGACACATCTCCCCAGTCACTGAGAAATGAAATGATAACATGTGACTTAATCATGGGACAAAGTCTCTCTCAGGCACATTTGGATGGTTTCAAATTTTGGGGAAATTACCTTTCTATATGTGAATGTGAAAACTTGGTTCTGTGTAGTGAGATGAAAGCAAAACAAAAATTGAATAATTAGGACTACATTAAAATAAAAAAGCTTTTACACAAAATGGTAGTGACTACAATAGAAATAAGAATGTGACAATTTGAAGGAAATATTTGTAAACCACACATCATATAAGTTACCAATATCCAACGTCTATAAAAATGCCTAAAACTCCATAGAAGACACATTGGAAAGTTGGCTAAGGATCCAAATAAATGATTCTGTATCAGATATCTGACGAATGTACCATACCTATGAAAAATAATCATCTTTAGTTTTCATGGAGATAATTAAACCATTATGAGTTTCAAATTCTTGTTCGTTAAAATAACTATTATCAAATAGTTGCCTAAACATCACCTGAACAGGTACCAGGCAAAAACAAATGGTAACTCTGAAAGGTGGAATCTCAAAGAGCCCCATACCTAGAAGAAGGAATTCAAGGAATGAAACTAAGGGATGCTGAGCAGGAGAAACAGTCTTTCTCAGGGAGAGATTCAATGATTGGTTATCCAATGCCAGGTAATAAAAAATGAAATCATATACATATGTCATTACATATATATTATTCAACCTTTAAATAAAGGAAATCTTATGTTTCACAATAAAATATTTATATGCCTAGAGGACATTGTGCTATATGAAAAAAAAGCATATCCAAAAAGAAAATATTTCATGATCTCACATGTGGAGTCCAAAAAAAAAAAAAAGAATCAAACATATTAAGATGGAGAATAAAATTGTGATTCTGTGTGGGGCATGAGTAGGTCAGATTATTAAAAAGTAGTATTTATGTAGGCTCACAAATATAGAAATTTTTTAGCAACTTGGCAATTATAGAGAATTGTGTCCTACTGGAGAGTGCAAATGAAATGAGTAGATTTTTGAAGAGAAATCCACAAGGAAATACACAAAAATTAGAGTCAACATGAATATGTAAAATCACATATTTCTAATTGTTCAATAGAGTGACTATATTATTTTCTGTATTCAAACATGATGGCTTCTTTAGATTACACAATAAAGTTATTTCAAAAATCATATTTTATGTGCAGCATGCTTTTTTGGTTTTGGTTTTAAGTTGACAGTAAAACTATATATATTTACCGAGTACAATATGAATTTTTAGAAGTAGATAATACATCATGGATTATATAATCTAAATAAGAAGCATACATTTTTATCCCATGTAATTATCAGGTTTTGGTGATAGCACTTTATATTCATTATCTAAACATTCGTGAAAACACAGTTAACTATAATCATTATTTTATAATACTTACCTTGATATAACTTCTCCTGTCTGAGATAAATTTTATAAATTTTATATACTTAACCAGTATCTCCTTACATTCCCTTCCTCGGGGGCTCTGTCATTTCCTCTGGGTCTTCACAAACAGTTTTTGGGGTTTTCCAGTGAGTGAGGTCAGGTGGCATTTACCCTTCCGTGTCTGGTTGATCTCATCAAACACTTAACTGTTCATATATATTTATGTGCAAACTATTTGTTCATCATATTTGAAAAACTTTATAGTTACATGACCTAGTAAAGTCTTTGCCTTTCTGTAGAATGGAATGTATGTAGAGAAAATGTCACCCATTTCCTCTTGTTTGAATCATTTATATATTCTACTGTTTGTCAGAGACGTGCATATTAACACACCTTGTATGTTGTAAAAAGATATGTAATAAAGGCATCTGTTAAATATCTTTAAGAATAAGATAGTAAATTTAGAAGCTAAGCCTTTCTAGAGCATTGAGTTGTACTTGTGGTTTTAAAAATCAGTGATTTCTTAGACCAGGGCTTTTGTAAGCCTTAAAAAAAAAGCTTAAGGTTATACAACTAGATAGACCACTTAGAAATCTAGCCAACTGCGGCTAAGGTCAGTGTTTAATGTTGCTTTAGGGTATGATGTGGGATGACAATAAAATAAAAAATTGTTATGATATGGTAAGAAATTTATGATTGCCTCAAAGGTGGAATTGTGCAAATAAAGGCTACAAAATTCTCATTGTGTTCTGTAATTACACAGAAAGGCAGCCCACTGTTGAGATATGAAGAGCATATTTGAAAATATTAGCACAGGGTCTCCTGAGCAAATTGGGAGCATGGGGGAGGGGAGAGGGAGTTAGGAGAAAGAGAAGGGGAGAAGAGGAGGGGAGAGGAGGACATGAGGGAGCAGGAAGTTTGAGTATGGGGAAGATAGATAAGAGCAAGAAAAGAGATACCATAATAGAGGGAGAAATTATAGGTTTAAAGAGAAATGTGGCACTAGGGAAATGTCCAGAGATCTACAAGGATGACACCAACTAACAATATAAGCAATAGTGGAGAGGCTACCTTAAACACCCTTTCCTGATACTGAGATTGACTACCTTATATGCCATCCTAGAGCCTTCATCCGGCAGCTGATAGAAGTAGAAGCAGATACCCACAGCTAAACACTGAACTGAACTGGAATCCAGTGACAGAGGAGGAGGAGGGATGAGCAAAGGGATCCAGACCAGGCTGGAGAAACCCACGGAAACAGCCAGTATACCGAAGTATTGCAGGGTTGGTGTTTAACCAGTACAAAAATTCTTAATGTTGAGACTTCATGGGTGTAGCTTCCCTGACATTTGTAGGAGATGCAGCCTCCTCTGGCTCTTACAATTCTCCTGTCCACTCTTGGAGGATGTTCCTTGACCTGAGGTGCAGGCGTTATGTTGCCAACACCCAAGAAGTCACAAGTTCCCAACTCTGAATAAAGATCTACAGGCAACTAAGGAAAGCTGAGAGTGGGAAAAATAGTTTTTCCTAGGGAGGGACACACCAATTTGTTATCTAAAACTTCATAGTCAGCCAAAAAATCAAATACATACAACTAACGTTATACAGATTGAGCAGATTTTACAAATTTAGGAATATATATGTATAAAGCATTAAGAGCTTGTAGATTATGAATTTGAAAAGGAGAAAGGTAGAAAAGGTGGAGGAGAAAGTGACCTAATTATATTTTAATTTAAAAATGATGTCATTATATTTTAATTTCAAAAACTTATCAATGTGGTATTTTAATTTCTCCATCTCTGGTAAATGTGTCCTGATATATGGAATGATTGGCTTTGGGCTAGCAATAAAATATGAGACTTTCAATAACCTCAAGAGGCTTTTAGGTTTGTCTACTTGGCAATGAGGGAATGGGGGTTTCTAGCCTGGCCATGAGTGAAGAAGATACTATATTTTAATGTAACCAGTGGCTGGTGAAGGCTAAAAGTGAAGAAGTATAACAGAGCAGTCGTGATAATGAACAAAAGTGAATCAATTCAAGAGACAGTCAAAATATAGAGCCAACAGCCTATGGTAGTTAAGTAAATATTATGGATAAGTATACACCATGTTTTTTTGTTAGTATTCTTTTTTATTAATTTATTTTTTACATTCCAATTCCACTTCCCCTCCCTCCTCTCCTCCAGCTTCCTCCACTCACCCCCACCAACCATCTGTTCCACAGAGAGGGTGAGGCCTCCCCTAGGAAGTCTACTAAGTCTGTCCCATCATCTCCTTGAGGCAGGACCAAGGCCCCTCTCCACCCCACACCCCTGTGTCTAGGCTGGGCAAGGTATCTCTCCATATAGAATGGGCTTCACCAAGTGAGTTTGTGCATTAGAGTCAGATCTTGGACCCACTGCCAGTGGCCTCATATGTTGTCCCAGTCACACCATTGTCACCTATATTAAGGGAATCTAGTTTGGTCTTATGCAGGTTCCCCATTTGTGAGAGCTGAGTCAGTGATCTCTCACTAGCTGGGGTCAGCTGATTCTGTGGGTTTCCCCATCATGGTCTTGACTCCTTTGTTCATATTATCACTCCTCCCTCATTTTGATTGTACTCCAGGAGCTTGGCCTATTGGTTAGTTGTTGATTTCTGCATCTGCCTGCATCTGTTTCTGGAAGAGGGTTCAAGCTTCTCTGGGGTTGTGGGTCTTTTTCTTTATGTCTGGTGTCCACTTATGAGTGAGTACATACTATATTTGTCTTTCTGGCTTTATGTTACCTCACTTAGGATGTTTTTTTTTTTCTAGTTCTGTCCATTTGCCTGTGAATTTTAGGACTTGATTGTTTCTTACTGCTGAGTTGTACTCTGTTGTGTAAATATACCACATTTTCTTTATCCATCCTTCAGTTGAGGGGAATCTAGGCTATTTCCAAGATCTGGCTATTACAAATAATGTTGCTATGAACATAGTTGAGCAAATGTCCTTGTGGTGTGAATGTGCCTCCTTTGAGTATATGCCCAACAGTGTATTGCAGGGGCTTGAGGTAGGCTGATCCCTGATTTTCTGAGAAATTGCCATACTGATTTTCACAGCGGCTGTACAAGTTTCACACCCACCAGCAATGGAGGAGTGTTCCCATTTCTCCACACCCTCTCCAGCATAAGCTGTCATTGGTGTTTTTGGTCTTAGCCATTCTGATGGGTATACACCATGTTTTAAAGATTTTATTTTTGTGAACTGCTACTGAATATTACATTTAACAATAAAAATAATGTTTTCAGATGATATTCTTGAATAAAGATAATTTACATATTTAAAAATAAAGCTTATGAATCACAAACTAAAATTTGGAACTATTGACTTTTAATTAAAAGTAAATCTATCTAAGCACATGAAGTCATTCAAATGACAAGAAAGAACCATAGCAGGTAACTAATGAACACCTATATAGCTAGAATGAGAAAAAAATGGTAGTGTCCTCATGCAATGAAAAGGTGTTTTGTAAAGTTCAGTGAAACTGAATGAGAATTTAAACAGAAAATAAATATGTAAGGCTTAGGATATAGCCTAGTTAATGGAGTATCAGCTTAGCTTGCCCCAAATCCTGGGTTTGATTCCAAGCACACAATAAATAGACTGGGCATGGTAGCATTTACCTATAATCCTAGCACTTAAGAAGTTTGGAGGCAGAAAGAAGTTACCCTAGGTTACACAGAGAGTTCAAAGCTAGACTGGGCCACAGTGAGATCTTTCTCAAGAAAAAAAAGCAAATCATTAATAATAATAATTAAGATTAGTTTGGATTTAAAATATATCACCAGATTTGTATCCGTAGACTATTAAAGAACCTGTGTTACAGTGTGTGAAGTCTGTGTAATGGTAAGTTAAATATGGCTCACCTCTTACTACACTTAGCCTTCCTACCAACTGACAGAAGGCATTACCAGGCACTTTAGAGGTGATCTTCAGGGAACTTAAGTGGTCTGCCTCGACACTACTGCCATCCACTTGCATAGCTGGGCGGAATTCTGGTCCTGTTCCTTACAAACATGCCTTTTCTGTTCCATTAGCCAGTTTCTTGCTGAAGCTAATTTTGGCTGTTATCTTCTACTGCCTTTTCTGTCTCATCATCTGGAGAAACTGAGCATCATCAGTTAGAAGAAATAAGATGGATGAGGAGTAGAATCCTTAATATTGGACAGAGCAGCAAAGGTTGAGGAAAACACATTTCTGTGGAGGTCAGAAACAGAGTCACATATTTAGTGCTTTTCTTGGAAGACAGTATGCAAGGCTGCATTTTCCGGCTGTCCTGAGGTCACTCTGGTCTGCCAGAGTGATCGTCTTGAATAATGTATATTTGGAGGTTAACATCTTTCATACTGAAACGTTTAAAGCATGCGAATCAAATTGAAGAAGTTTTCGACAAACAATTGCTTTGCATTTTTGTTTACCAAAGGCATTTTAAATTCATGCGTGATAGTGTGCAATTTTAATAGGAATTATGAAAATATTCCCAGATCTCCGCAGGTGCTGTATTATTGCAATGTCCTGGCTTTGTACCCAGTATTTTAGTGTATTTAATGGGATTTTCATCTTCATCATCCCTGCTGGGGAAATATCAGAGCTGTCTCCCAGGTTAGGCCACCTCTGACTACGTTACTGATGTCAGGTAGTTAGATGTTTTAATCAAAATGTAGTTTAATTGGAAGTTGCACTCAAGGGGGAGAGCAGGTTCAACCATTTCCATAGCCCTCGTCTCTCCTTTACTGTGAATTCAGCAAGCAGAAGATCCCCTTATCCAGCTAAAAAGAACAGAGGGAGTGAGGCGTGCCATTGAAAACATGGAAAGATGCTGTAAATTCCATCTCCACGCAGTGTAATCTCTCCCTTCTCTATATCCCGAAGAGACATTTCCCACTTTATATTGTTCCTTAGCTCTGCAGCAGATTTGTGATGTTTCCTTATCTCTGTGACCGATTCATACTGAGAGCATTATTATGTCATGGCATTAGTCATACTGATACTCTCATTGGAGAGAGTGATGCTTCACAGAGTGTGTGTGTCTGTGTGTGTGTGTGTGTGTGTGTGTGTGTGTGTGTGGGCGCGCGCGCACTCACAGCTCAAGATTCTTGAAAGCTTTCAAAAAAAATTTTTTTTTCTTCGCACTGTCACGCGTAACTTTCTCTCACACAGGCAGCGGCTGCCTGACAACTCCTCTTGCTTCTTTGTGGAATAATAAAAGTATACGTCAGGGTTGTGTTCTGGAGGAAATGGAGAGAGATCAATATGGGTTGAGGACCATGTCTCTTGTCACATCACATAACCTTCATCCCAATTTCCCGTCTTGCCTAGCTCCTTCTCAAACAGATTCTAAGAAGCAAACCATATTGTTCAGGAAAACAAGTCCTATTACCTTTGCACCAATTATTGTTGTACCCTAGAACACCTTGATATGAGCGTGTGCACGTGCCTACCTACCCGAAAGTTGAAAATTTTAAAGGAAAATACCCTATTTTACAATAAAAACAAATGTCAATTATAGAGCGTTGTCTCAATTCTTAATACAATCCTCGTCACTTTATGATAAAATTTGATTCTCATTACTTATGGTTTAGCTGCTGTGTTTATTTCCATTTAATAGTTTCAAAAGCCGTGAGGGCAAAGTAGGCAATTATATTGCTCAAGAGAATGCATCATGTCGTGGCAGTATGGGAGCTGGCAAATACCACAGCATCAGGTCCTGACAGAAGATCTGTGACCTTAGTCACATGACAGGAAGAAGCAACCAGGCTATTGCGAACCTTCCTCATTCCACATGAACAAAGCACATTCTATCATTCTAGTTATGGTCTGACCCTTCGTCATATAAATCCATTTCAAAATTGAAAATACTCAATTTTTTTTTAAAGCCTAAGTCAAGTTATAAAAGATATCTTCGTTTTTATTTCTGGAGGAAAAACAAAATTAAATACATATGCAGAGTGAAAATTAAAGAGCAAACAAGCCTATCACAAGTATTTTCATGGAGTTTATTGAGACTATTTTTTAAATACATTTTAAATTTTCTTTCTTCTTTTTTTAAATTTATAGGATTTATAGGAAGTACTTGTGTGAGTTGTTGTTTTATCTTGTAATAGTTTTGTTTTATTTCTTTGCTTACAAATATGCGTTTTGTCAGCTCTGTCAGATATAACTTGTATTTGAATACTACATGTATTTAATGTGTATAATTCAATAATGATTTTGGATATAATTGTTGGAGGATTATAAAATTTATTAACATATCGGTCCTTCAAAATCTCATTTTTCAAAAAGATTTATAAGAATATGTAAGAAAATTTTTGAATTTAGATTGTCAGGATAAACCACTAGCTTAATATTTCTATTTAGAAGTCCCTTAAATAATTGGAAAATTCCCATATCCCAGTGATTAAATGACTGAAGGAATATGAAAAATTCACAGGTTTTGATGGTAGTGTATCATATAGAAAATCAAGGTATTTTAGTGAAGTACAAGACTTTAGTTAGGTATTAGATAAAATCAAGAGGATTACTTTAAAATACTCAATCTATCAAGTAAAACTGTATTTCCAATTTAAACAGATCAAGAACAACATTTCTTGCCTTTTTAAAAAACTTTGCTTATTTTATTTAGATTTAAATGTAATTTTCATTTGAAGTTTTCATTTTTAGTTTCTCTTCTATTTGTCTTCCTGAAAGACCTTGGGCAAAATCGTTGTCTTGCTTTTGTAACTTTTGGAAAGCTTAGCACACATATTTTATATCTTCAAATGCACACCCAAAGGTTCTCTTTTTTCCTCTTGTCTAATATTGGCAGTGCTAATGATACAACAACAAAAATAGATTAATCTTTTTTGTTTGGTGTGTGAGGCATGTCTAAATCACGCCTCCACACCACCTGGTTCATTAATTCAACTTGCTTATTATATTTGGACTCTACTTAAAATGCTTTCCTAGAAGCCATGATCTGTAGATAAGCTTTTTTTAAAATCAAGAATAAGATATAATACTTCAGAAATATTACTTCCAGCTAATTATTGGGATTATTTCTTTTCATGGCTTAATGATTCTTTATTCTCTTGTTAGGGTTCTCTGTAAATTAATGCTTTATTGATTCTTAAGGGACCATGTTGCTTTGTCATACAAAACCTAAAGATCAATTTTCTCTAAATTTTGTCATCAGAATGTCTATATTCTTCAAGACATTATCCCCCATCTGTAGCCCAAGTTTTCATGTAGCCTCAGCACACACTGTTTTCTCTCATATTTAATTCTTGAATAGTATTATAACATGGATTCCTTAAAAATGACTTATTTAGCCAAGCGTTGGTGTTGCACGACTTTAATCCCAGCACTCGGGAGGCAGAGGCAGGCAGATCTCTGTGAGTTTGAGGCCTGCGAGTGCCAGGGTGGGTTCCAAAGCTACACAGAGAAACCTTGTCTCGAAAAACAAAAAAGAAAAACAAAAAAAAGGACTTATTTAGGCTACAGGGAATAGGCCAAACTGTTAAAAATATTTGCTGCTCTCATAGAGGACCTGGGTTTATTTCTGAGCTCTGACATGACAACTCACAACCCACTGTTACTCAGGCTCCACAGGATCTGACATACATCCATCTTTATGGGACACCAGGCATGATGTCATACAGATGCACACATTCAGGCAAAGCGCTTGTATGTGTGTATTTGATATATATATATATATATATATATATATATTTAATATATATATATATATATATTTAATATATATATATCTTAAGAAGAAAGGGTTAGCTCTTTGTCTTTGCATATCTTGTTCATGTTTCCTATCTTAACTCATGTTGCCTTATTAATACCTTAGTTAGTGATTCAACTACAGATTTGGCAATGCCTTTTAAGAAATTCAGCTAACTTCTCTGCTCTTTTAGGATTTTTCTAAAATCCCACAATGTAGCTGACCTCCGCACTGGCTTATCTCAAATAAACACAGATTTTTCTTTTTCTCATTTCTCTTCCCTTTCTATGCAGCTGTTGAACTTTATAACTTTTTTTGTTCTCTTTCTTCCAAACTCTGATAAAATTGTCCTTAACCTTCCCTTTGACTCCATTCATAAATTCATTTTTACAGAGATGAAGAACACTGAAAGTCTTCCAACCCATCCTCGAGTGGAGTCTTTTAGGAGAATTGGTCTCCAAATTCTCTGAGGTTGCTACCATTATGGTCCAAGGGCGCCAGGCTGCATTTCAAGCAAGAAGTGGCATCACCCATATAGTGCTGGATTGAGTAGGGTATGGAGTCCTTTGCCCAGAGTCCAGAAAAGTGTGAGGCAAGGCAATGGTCATAGGATTGAAACCCCCGCTTTGAGATTCTGTGCGTGCTATGTATGGAATGGCGAGGTGAAATCTGAGTTGCAACGGAGAACTCAGAACGTTAAAGATGGAAGTAACATAAGGCATCCACTGAGAAAAGTTGCAGTCATGATGTAGGGATCTTGCACGAAAAAAATCACCTGTACCCCAGGCGATAGAGATGGAACGATGTGATTAACCAGGCCAGCTACAATCCAGATGGTGTCATCGTGAGTACTTCATTCCGGATGAACACAAGCTGCTTGTGTGGTGTTTGTTTTTTTTCCTTGACATCTTTCTCTTCACTCCTTTGGGCAGTGGGACTGCATCCTAGCTATCATCTTATATTGTAATTGTATAAGTTGCTTTTGCATTATGCATGAAATCACAGCGAAGAATGTGTCCTTAATCCCAGAAGAGATTTTGAACTTTTTAATAGTTCTGGGAACTCGAAGACTGTCAAGACTTCTGCAGTTGACCTAAATGCATTTTACATTAGATGATCATAAACCCACAGGAACCAGGGCCAGAATGCAAAGGACTTTATGTGAAATGTCCCCCCTCATCTCCTGCTTGGATACTTGGTTCCCAGATAGGGTTCTTTTAGAAGGTTTTAGGACTTTCACGTAGTGGGGTGTAGCTGTAGGTAGTGGGTTGCTCAGGATATAGGGGATTAAGCCTTGAGTTTTGAAGCCTTGTTCTGTTTTCTTCAGTTTTGATTTGCTTTCTGATTTGCCCAGGCATGTGCTCCCATCACAAGAGCTATGAGCTCCCCGGGGTGTGCTTTCCCCACCATAGTGGAGTGCATCTGTTGAAACCATGAGTGAAATAAACAAATCTCCCTTCCATTAAGTTCCTGTCTCCAGGATTTTATATCACTGGTGAGAAAAGTCACTAAGACAAAGGGGGATTTTTCTGGTTGTTTTAACATCCATCATTATTGAACTCAGTGATCAGCTCTATCAGGTAGCTACAAACTATCTTCATTTTTTATATGATGCATTGGAGGAGCAATTTTTTAAGTGGCACATGGTAACTTTCATGGTAAAAATGCTGACTGACATTTTCTAGTAAGAACTAAAGTAGTAGCATCATGAGGCTGATGGTACAGTATCTGTACAGCACCTGTGCTCATCTCCTGGTTTCTTTACAGCTATCTCACAGTGCACGATGACAGTGTCAACATTCGCCATGTGTCTGTGTTCCATGAATGGGGACAGTACAGGAAAGAAACACAGAACACACTTCTTTCCCCCTAAGGACCTAATGGGACATTGGAGTCCATCATGCGCTGTTGTTCAAAATATAAATTCAAAGCATACTCTTAAATGGGTTGTTATCTTTTCATTCAAAGCTATTACTAGAGAAGGAAGGAATTACACACTAAAGATGTCAACCTATACCTTCTAAAGCCGCTAACTATGATCAGTCAAACTTTTACCCATCCTTTTTCCAAAACACAGAATCAACTCACCCATCTTTCAAGAAACAGCCCCTAATCTTTGGTTAATGTATCCAGGATCAAAGTTCATTAAGAATGTGTTATTCTTGCCATTATGTCAAACCTCATTATCTGACCCACAATAAAATATGTCATTTAATGGTGCTTGCTGTAGCCACCAGCATGTAGTCATTATGCCCTAAGTGTTTTAATAGAGGCAGCTGCCATTGAGAAGAATAAGTTATAAACACAGACATTAATCACTCCTCCACCATAATCAGCACTTCAGAAATCACTAAGAGTTTCTTCCTGTTCCGCTTTGGAAGTTGGGTCACAGACTTTCTTATCAGCTCTTAGGGCTCCTGCATCTGTATCCCTAAGCCACATTTCCCATTTACACTAAATGTGTCCTCTTTCACTGTGTTCAAGATATTTTTATACGAAGGACTGGGAAGCTTATTCATCAGTTAAGAGTACTTGCTGGGCTTGAGTAGCACTAAATTTGGTTCCCTAATCCTAGCTCCAGCATTTCAAATGACATCTTCTGTTCATCACGGGCAAACTTTTATGTGCACAAACTCTCTCGTAAATACATAGAGAGAGTTCTTTTGATTCTGAGCATGCCCATTGGAACTTGCTGTTATTCTTGAGGGGAATAAAGAGCTTTTAATTTATTTCTTAATGGCTCGATTTTGTGACTTGGAGCTTGAGGGACAGTGGCTTCAAATGCTTGTGGCACCTTTCACAATATGATTTCTTTCTAAAAATTGGGATGATTTTCATGCATCCATTGCTAAATGGTTTCATGTATCCAAATGTTTTCTTTTGCAGACAATGCTTCTCAGATCTGTTTTTAATTTTTCCCTGACACCAAGATTTAAACACTTGACAGTGTTCAGATGCAAGAAAGCATCAGATTCCATTTCAAATTTTTTTCAATAAAAATTTTAGTGTGGCAAAAATGACTCCCTGATTGTTTTTTAGTGATGTAAAAACTTGATGCCACCCTTTAGATGTAGATATGGTTCTGCCTTAACTGTTAAACTCCAAAAACCTTCTAATACCTTATTTTTGTCTCCTAACATTTTCCTACATATTCTTTCTCTTCACCTCTTTACAGCCACTTTGACTTCTGAAGGTATTTTTCTTTCAGTGAACACATGAGTTGTCTATTATCACCAGCCACAGTGTTAGGGTTTGGAGATACTATAATTACAATTTTATTGCTATTTTCATGACTTGTGTATTTTCTGAGAAGACAGGAAGGCAAGGGATAGCCTGACTTTTGTTAAATATTATTTGAATAAAATCTACATGGAAAATGTAGTATAACCATTTGCCAGTGACTTTAATACACAGTTTGAATGTCCCTTTTTGGAAATGCTTGAAGTCAGAAAAGCTTCAAAATTTGGAATAATTTAGCTTTTAAAATAGTCTCTCTATATATTGAAATGCCTTGGAGATGGAGCATGAGTCTAATAAGAGCATTTTATACACACGAGTAGAAGGTATTTTGTTTGTTTGTTTGTTTTTCGAGACAGGGTTTCTCTGTGTAGCTTTGGAGGCTATCCTGGCCCTCTCTCTGGAGACCAGGCTGGCCTCGAACTCACAGAGATCCGCCTGCCTCTGCTTCCCGAGTGCTGGGATTAAAGGCATGCACTGCCTACACCTGGCGAGTAGAAGGTAATTTTAAGGGACGTTTTTAATATATCTTCAACTTGATGCCAAGTGTTCGTTCATATGAGGTCCAGTGAAGAATTTTGCACTTGCCACAGTTTATCAGCCCTGCTGGATGCCTCTAATACCACACATATGTGGCCACAAAGTTTCTGATAATGGACTATTTGGGTTTTGGCAGTAGGACTGCTAGTACTGTTTAACTACAACATATTTCTCACAGACCTAAAGAATAAGTTATCTGTCTTTAGTTTGATAAAAGCCTGTTGACCTTGGCAGTCTATTCATAATGTCCAAATGTCTGTGTAGTAATGAAGACTTCAAATTCTCATCAATTAATAATAAAATGTCCAGGGCTGGGGATGTGTATCTGTGTCCAGAGTGATTCATGCTCCTGCAGGGGACTGGGGTTCGGTTTCTAGCATCCAGATAGGTAGCGCACAGCCACACCAGAAATGTTAGCTCCTGGGTGTCTGGAACTCTCTTTGGGCCACCCCAAACCTGCACTCACATGTATACGCCACCCTCACACATACACGCAATTTCAAAAATAAAGGAACTTTTTGAAAAACGTGCTGTTCTACTTACTCATAATCAAAGCTCTTTGATTATCGAGTAAAGACTGTAATATCCCTTTAAATTAAATTTAACTTGATTAAATTCTATGTGCTTTCTATTACATTCTTAGTATCATGCTAAAAGACTACAATTACTGGTAGGTTTTTTTTTTTCCTCCTCTTTTTATCTTTGGAGCAACACACTAAAATTTATGTCTTAGTAGGGATCTCCTTATGAGCTAGAATTACTGTCAAAGACTCTTGTGAACAATAGTCATACCTATACTTCAGTTTGACATCTACGAATATGTTTTGTTATGCATTGTATATTCACTGGGTGTTTTTACACCTTAAGTGCCTTTTCCTTTAACCGCCTCATGCGGTTTCTATGGTTACATGCTCATTTCACTTCTATTTTTGCCTTAAGAGGCCAGACTGCTACATGTGGAAATAAAAGCCAGGCTCAAGAAACTCAGCCTTAATGGTCCTTCTCCAGCCTGAGTTCTTGATGTACTAATCCTTAAGATGCAATTAATTTGGTGTTAATGAGTCTATTATTCATTATTAAATATAATCCACTTACACAGAAAATTCACTTGCTTCTCTCTTCTGCTTTGAACACGGCGTATGAGTGGGGCCCCATTTGCTTGGTAACTTTCTATGTCTTACATAAGATTCTTGCCAACAATGCGAAGCGTCCTAAAAGCACAGTGTGCCGTCTGCTGTTCTTTTTTACTGTAAATCTATTGCTTCTTATTTTGTTAATACCAAACTTCAAAGCCATAGGTTTTTCACTGTTTTATTCTTTGTGACCCCAATCATGTATTTCTCAAACAATTTGAAGCTATTTTCTGATGTATACCACTTTAGCTTAAAGGATTAAAGTAAGCAAAAGTACTATAGGTTTAGTGTGATAAAGTCCTATAGTTTAGACAATAACAGTAAAAGCAAGCTAAATTAGCATGCTGATCCCCATGCAACAAGTTCTGACAATAGGAGTTGAAGTTTATAGGAAGCAAGACAGGCAATGAGAGGAGATTATTGCCTTTCCTGATCATGTAGAATATGCTGATGGCTAGATGTGGCATACTCAGAAGAATATTTTAACATTTCAGCTTGGGTCTGGACCCATGATAGTTGATAGCAATGGTAGACCTCTGACAATAAGCTGCCATTTTTTCCATGTGTGTATTTTATTTTTTAAAATGCATTATTTGAGAACATATAAATCTGTATAATGTGTTTTTTAATCAAATCCATGCCTTGTTCCCTCCTCTCCAAATCTTTCTACATAGCCCTGACAACTTTCCTCTCCCCATTTTACCAGCAATTTTAATTAGAGGGGGAAATAGTTGCTTTCCCAAACTGGCTTCTAATTCCTCCCAATCTTGGTGAGTTCTTCTTTTTAAAGATTTATATTTTTATTTTTAATGGTGTTCATGCTGCTGTGTGAGAGTATGTGTGCCTGACGACAGAGGCTGGGGTTATCTAGGGGAGTCAGGTCCCCCTGGAGCTGCATTTATAAGCAGTTGTGAAGCCTCTAATGTGGGTGCTGTCCATCTATGTTGCCTAAACTTGGGGAATATGTTTGCTCCTCCTGTTCTGACATAATTCTCTCTATTTCTGTAAGTTTAATAGTTATGCCACCTTTTTTCTAACCTTGGTTATTTATGTCGATTTTCTTTATAAGAATAAAGTTTTCCTATTTTTTTTGCCTTTCGAAAAAAACAATCCTTTATTCTATTAACTGTGTAAGTGCTATGCTACCTACGTCATAATCCTTATCATTCCCTTTCTCCTTTCTTTTACCTTGTCCCCAAGGAGTAAGTGTAGCTAATTCAAGTTTTTTTTTTTTCATTTCTTCCCTAATCTAAGGTTTATAAATACATATGTCTTTCAGGGCATTGATATTGTCCTGCAACATTTGGCTATCAATCATTTGCAGTAGTCTTCTTTGCCACACTGTTTAAGAATGCCTAGCTTCAAATCAACACATTTGTGAATTTTTAGTTTGTTCCTGTTAATTTTTGCCACCAGTCAACTGCAGTAAATTGTATTTTGCTATTTTTTGTTCCGATGAGTTTTGTTGATAATGTGATTTATGATATAAGATGCACAGAAACAAACAACTCCATATTTGTCTGTTACTGGCTGTGGTGTATGAATATGCTATGCTTTGAATATGACATGCAATAAAATTATACCCAAGTACATGGTGCCACGTGATAGTGAATGGAACCATATGAAACTATGAGGCTAAATAAATCTCTTTTTCTTTATGAAGTTATGAAGTGAGGTTGCTGTGTTGATTAAACCTAACTCTGGAACCTGTTTGGGGAAAGAATTTGTATGAGTTTGGCAAGGTAGGTTATAAAATGCTTGAAATGGTATATGTAGAGCTCAAAGGGCAATTTCCGAAGCAGGTCAGAACCCCAATTGCAAGGGAGAATGGGGTGATGAGATTTCAGGGGAAATGAGGATTGCATTAGGAATTGAACCACAGACAGGTCATTTTATACAGTCAAAAAATATCTATATTTTGTCCGTGCACTGAGATTTTGAATGAGTATTAGTTCAAAGTAATGCTCAAATTAACCTGAGAGCATAGATTTTAACGCAGTAGAGCATACAGATTGTGGTGAGGTTATTTTTACCTGCTCTCTTCCATATTATGAATGAAAACTGGCAAAAAAAAAAAAAACCCCTCACCTTTGAAAGATCTGAAAAACACATGAGATTGCTGCCTAGGAAAGGGTCAAATTGACAGTTGCAAACAAATATAGTAGGGACAAGCACCATTAGAACCAAGCCAAACACTTTGCCCTACAATACGAGGAAAGCTATTTCTTGGGCACCTTGGGCATTTGGTAGACCTTACTTATAAAATACTCCAGGGCACAAGATCATAGACTTATTTGCAATACATTCTCTTGATAAAAGAGAACTTTCCAGGTGCTTTGCTTGCACAAAGTTATATTGGGAAAGTCTTTGCAGCTCCATTCATCCAGGTTCTCAGAATCTTTAACAATGATCACCAAGTCCATGGGTGCTCAGCTACTGCAAGCCCACGGAAGAACTTGGCATTTCCCACATAATGATGGTTTTATAGGCTGATAAGTTTCAAACATTACGAGGCCATGAAAGCTTGTTCCAAGAGCTGGAATAAGACGTGAAAGGCCAGGGAATGTGTAACAAGTGCAGGCCCTGAGTCAGCGGGGCATGAAGCTATGAGAGCTAAATCCAAGATACAGTATAGACCTTGGGAAGATGGAGATGCCAGCAACCTGATACTTCTGATGAAGAGAATAGCAGTGAACAGAATCAGCCTAAGAAATAGGCCGTGTAAATTGCCAGGCAATAGGAGTTGGGCTGAGGTATGCAATCACAGTTGAAGTTTAGTAACCTGAGACTAAATTGGCTTACGCTGTACACACAATGACCTAATAGTGTACCTAGAAAACAAGGACCCTCAACTGAATCGCACTGCACCCTGATGCAAATAATGGGATAGGTTATGTGTCCCTCATACCTCTTTAGTTAGTGACCTTTTGTGTTCATTTCCCTCCCCAGAATTTTCTGGAATACATAGGATAATGGGAGAGAGAAGCCTCATCCAGCCTGCATTGGTTTGAGATATGCAACAATAGGTAAATTGCCAATAGCATGTCTTCAGAATTAACTCCCATGAAAAAAAAATCTCTTAGTAACTATTTTATGCTACTTAAGTGGTTGCTCCTCTAGTCAAAAGCAGGTGAATTAAATGAAAAGACATGGTCAGGTTATCTATTTCTCCCATGTCTCCATCTCCATCCCTCCCTCCTGGAATGTAGGTGTTCGTTGTGTGCCAGTGGTTCTTGGAAATAAAGCTCCTTCCTTCCTTCCTTCCTTCCTTCCTTCCTTCCTTCCTTCCTTCCTTCCTTCCTTTCTTCCTTCCTTTCTTTTTTAAAATTTTACAAGGGCTCCTAGTTAATTTTTTGAATCTGAATAGAGACTCAGTCAGGCCTTTGTACTTTTAGCAACTTTGGGTTTATTTTAAATTGTTGTAGGTAGACTTGAAATATTCCTGTGACTATAGGTGTTCAGGGGAGATATTACATTTTGAATATGATAAGAAGTGTTTGCTACAAGTTCATGTTTTGAATGCTAGT
Source organism: Cricetulus griseus (assembly GCF_003668045.3). Lineage (NCBI taxonomy): Eukaryota > Metazoa > Chordata > Mammalia > Rodentia > Cricetidae > Cricetulus > Cricetulus griseus. The sequence goes on along the minus strand of NC_048603.1, from coordinate 7,926,695 downwards.
TTCCAGATGGTAGTCATATTTTGGGAGGTTTGGAATTTTTAGGAGACAGTGCTTAACTGGGAGAAGAAGCTATCAATGGCTACTTGGGGGTTATCTTTCTAGTTCCTTGTCTTTGTCTCACTTTCTGTCTGTCCCCTCCCCATCTCTCTCATGACCTAGTGACAGCTTCTTGTGCCACACACTCCTGTCATGACCATACCCTATTTAAGTACATGAGTCAAATTGTCACCGATTCAACTCTCTGCAAACAGTTATTTTGGCTAAAATAAATAGTTGGTGCCTCTGTTTCTGTCTGGTCTTAGGTTGGATTTGTACAAAAGTAAGTAACCCTGTCTGTTGGGCTTGGCAGGCTCGCTCGGCTTCCTGTCTCGATCGTTTCCTTCCCTTCCCTATTGATCTTCTGTCTTGCTGTTATCAAGAGTAGGGTGTTGATGTTTGCTCAGTTGCTGGATGCCTTTGACTGTTTTCCAGAGTTTTGACAAAGTTGGTTCAGTTTGTACCTGTTTCTTGATGTTTCGGTGGACAGCTGGTGTTTGTTGCTGGCTAGTCTGACATTCTGCTGATTCACTGCCTATAATGCTTTTGAGAAGTTTTACTGTGCATCTCCCAAAGGGTTCACAAAGATGCCTAGGGGAACATTTATAACACTTAGGAGATAAGAAACTATCATGTATAATAGAAATCAAATAAGGACACTGTATATTAGAACAAAGCTACTTTGGTGAGCTTGATTTTCTCTTTATGATATATTCTGAATATAAACCTGTTTTGCCTTTGGTGAAAAGATATTTTATTTGAGTGACAGCAATGATGAAAAATTAAAAAAAAATCCACCATACAGTTAACTTCAAATGCATGATTGTAAATCTCTGTGTAGAGGGCTCTTACTGATATTGTGCAAATACAGTCAGAGTACATGTGAAATGGCCCAACAAATAAAGATTTCGGGGAGTATATTTAGAAGAATGATTAACACAAGCAAATGATTAATAACTCCTGTAGTACATTCTTATAATCCTACTACTAACAGCATAGTGGAAATGAGTTAGGGAAAACTAGCTATTAGGCTCAATATATTGGGTTTCCCAGTAAGAATCTTAAGATTGATTAAGGAAACGTGGATTTTGGGGCGTTCTTTTGGATTTGCATGTTTAAGTGAGCACAGTATGTTAGGAATTCTTCCAAGGAAGAAGTTCTAATAACACCTTGCTCTAAAGTAAGCTTTCCTGAGGAAGGGTCTGTTTCATGAGTGAATAAATGGATGAATGAACTATGGTTCTAAGGACTGACCCCTGGGCCATTGGCTTCTTCCCAGCAGGTTGAGATATCTTACCTGGCATGCTTACAACTGCCAACTTTAAATTCCTCCCCTCCGTTTTTATTTAAATTAGAAACAAGATTGTTTTACATGTCAATCCCAGTTCCCTCTCCCTCCCCTTCTCCCCTGCCCCCCACCAATACCCTACTTATCCCCTTTCTGCTCCCCAGGAAGGGTGAGGCCTTACCTGGGGGATCTTCAGAGTCTGTCCTATCCTGTGGATTAGGGCCTCAGCCATCCCCTGTGTCTAGCCTGAGGGTCCATTCCTATGCTAGGGATAAGTACTGATTTACTACCAGAGGCCACATAGATTTCTGAGGCCTCCTCACTAATACCCATGTTACAGGGTCTGGATCAGTCCTATGCTGGTTTCCCAGTTATCAGTTTGGTGACCATGAGCTCCCCTTGTTCAGGTCAGCTGTATCTGTGGGTTTCTCCAGCCTGGTCTGGACTGCTTTGCTAATCACTCCTCCTCCTCTGCAACTGAATATTGGTTCAGTTCAGTGTTTAGCTGTGGGTGTCTGCTCCTACTTCCATCAGCTACTGGATAAAGGCTCTAGGATGTATATAAGGTAGTCATCAATCTCATTATCAGGGGAGGGCATTTAAGGTAGCCTCTCCACTGTTGCTTAGATTGTTAGTTCCTGTCATCCTTGTAGATCTCTGGACATTTCCCTAGTGCCTGATTTCTCTATAAACCTATACTGGCTCCCTCTCTTATGGTATCTCTTGTCTTACTCTCCACTATTCTTCCACCAACTCAACTTTCCTGCTCCTTCATGTCCTCCTCACCCCTCCTCTTCTCCCTTCTCATTCTCCTAGCTCCCTCTCCCCTCTTCCCATGCTCCGAATTTGCTCAGGAGATCTTGTCCCTTTCCCCTTCCCTGGAGGACCATGTATGTCTCTCTTAGGGTTCTCCTTGTTCCCTAGCTTCTCTGGCGGTGTGGATTATAAGCTGGTAATCCATTGCTCTAAGTCTAGAATCCATGTATGAGTGAGTACATACCATGATTGCCTTTTGTGACTGGGTTACCTCTCTCAGAATGGTTTCTTCTAGCTCCATCCATTTGCCTGCAAATCTCAAGATTCCATTGTTTTTTTGTTTTTTTTTTTTCCACTGAGTAGTACTCCATTTTGTAAATGTGCCACATTTTCTCTATCCACTCTTCAGTCGAGGGGCATCTAGGTTGCTTCCAGGTTCTGACTATTACAAATAGTGCTGCTATGAACACGGTTGAACAGATTGAACAGATGTCCTTGTTGTATGAATGTGCTTCTTTTGGGTCTATGCCTAAGAGTGGAGTTGCTGGATCTTGTGGTAGACTCATTCCCATTTTCTTGAGGAGTCACCATACTGATTCCCAAAGTGGCTGTACAAATTGGCACTCCCACCAGCAGTGGAGGAGTGTTCCCCTTTCTCCACATCATTGGTGTTTTTGATATTAGCCATTCGGACAGGAATAAGATGGTATCTCAGAATTGTTTTGATTTGCATTTCCCTGATTGTTAAGAATGTTGAACTCTTAAGTGTCTTTCAGCCATTTTAGATTCCTGTATTGAGAATTCTCTATTTAGTTCTGGACCCCACTTTTTAATTGGATTATTTGGTGTTTCGGTGACTAGCTTCTTGAGTTCTTAGTATATTTTGGAAATCAGCCCTCTGTCAGATGTGGGATTGGTGAATGTCTTTCCCTAGTCTGTGGGCTCCTGTTTTGTCTTGTTGACTGTGTCCTTTGTATTACAGAAGCTTCTCAGGTTTTCAGACAGTACTGATGAGAAAATAATTAATGATTCATCACTGTTGAATTCGTGTGCCCAATGAAACTCTGCCTACCATCTGATATCCATGGATTTGATAAACACCATGGCCATACCCACTCATACTGCTGCATCTCTTCAGATCTGTGCAGACCAGGATTCCTTCCAGGGCATCATGATGTAGAGATACCTAAGTTCTTTCTAAGAACCCCCTCTCCTCTTTTTTTTTTTTTTACTCCTGGATGGCATTGTCTTCCTACTACACACCATAGTAAGTGTCTTGGCTCTTGCTAAAAAGGGACCTTTGCATTCATATAGATCTGTCAAAGTGTCACCAAAACAAAAATGCCATCTTTTTTGACCAGCCATATTCTGAAATACTCTACTTCATTTTCCATTACATGGGGAATTCACATTTTATAAAAATCAGATATACAATTTACAATAAATAGGCACATTTTTGAATATATATGATATATGTGTAAAATCATATGTGTTCATGTTTAGAGTGCATGTGTACATATGTGTACATACATAATATGTACATCAGAGGCCAGCGACTTATTCCTAGGCCACCATTCACATTGTTTTCTGAAGAAAGATCACCTCACAGACCTGGAGCTTAACAATTATTCTATGCTGGTAGAGAGTGAACCTAAGAGGTCTGTCCCTTACTCTCTAGCATTGGAGTTGCAGACCCAGGAAATTCTTTGTGAGTTCTGAGGATGGAGTTCAGGTCATCCCATTGTATAGAAATCACTTCTGTTTTTCTCTCTCCAGCACTTAATCTAGTTCTTTTTTTTTTTTTTTTCATATAGACTCAACATGGCTTGGAGTTCAGCATTAAAAAGTGGTGGGAATTTTGGAGCATTGAGAGTTGACACTGCCCCTATATCAGAACTAGAGGAACTTGTGACTTTAGATGTGACTAGAGCATAGAGGCTAGACAAAATCTTAAAATAACGTGACAAGGAGCTTATATTCGACAAAGGAAGCCACAAAATGTTTTACTTAATGAAATGACATAGTCTAATGATGTTGCAAAAGTGCATCAGTGATGGCCTTTAAAACAATGACAGAAAGTTTATTTAACACAAAGTAAACTAAATCTATCATGCTCAGTCTAGATGATCACAGGAAGCAGGAAGACACAGGTCCAGACTCAAAAGCATTTAGCAGAGAGATACAATAGGGTGTACAGGTTAAGATGGTGAATTTGATGCAAAGGACTGGGTAGGTGGCTTTGCCATGTCAAAAATGCAGAAGCTTGTGGAAACACCATATCTCAGTTCATTTTGAAGTTTTAAGGTTGTCATGCCTTAAGACACTCAAGCGCTGGTGTTGAGGAAACAGTTAAGTGTGAGAACATTTCTTATCAGTATAAAAGCTTTTCTATAGATGAGATCACTCATGATAGATATATTTGCCCTTGATTAAACTTGCGCTGTAGACCAGGCTGGTCTTGAACTCACAGAGATCCGTCTGCCTCTGCCTCTGGAGTAAATATTTTTAATAGAAGGAGAAAATATTCAATTCTAAAATACAGAACTCGAACTTTAGTTGCAGAGAACAGGACGCTATTGAATGGGTAGGATCTGCCTTACCAAGTAAGTGATCGATTCATGGATATGGTCAGCTTATGTTGAACGGCATGAAAAAAGTTGAGAAATTAATTTCTATTGTTCTGTATTTGTGTATGTGTGTTAAGTAAAAGGTAAGTAGCTCCCAAGAATAGATATTGCTACATGTTTTAGTCATTTATTCAAAAGTATAATATTATTAAATGCTCTATAGTATATGTCTCTTGGAAATACCATCACACAGGATTTACAGTTAGAAAAAAAAATCTCATGGATCATACAAGCACAAGTAAATCCTGCACAATGCCATTGTTTGCTGACAACTAGAAAAGTAGAAAGACAGTAAGCTGAAAAACAAATGATACAGTATAGATTCATAAAATCACACTGTGAAACCAGTAACATTTTTCTGCATTTGCTTACGTATGAAGAACATACAGTAAATAAGTTGTTAAGACTGCAGATTACTTATTTAATGGTAAAATTAAAGTGAGAAAAAAGGAAGATGATGTAGTGAGATTAAGAATGTGAGCCATGCATGGAAAGCAGCGTGGTGAGATTAATGAGGCTTCTTTCCTTTCCTAGAGTTTCAGTGTTAAAATAACAAGCAGAGATAATTAGCATATACATCACTTTAAATTTTCATCATTTCTTTATGGATTTTCTAATTAATCTAACTCACCATTCATTATTCAATGTATCTGTGAATCAGAACCTCCTATTGCGATTCGTAAATGTTCACAAATGTGGTATCTCTCAAAAATGAAATTTATGGTCAAAATAATGATGGCGGAAAATAAGAATAAATCACTGCTGCAAAGAAAAGGAAACTCATGATGGTGATGATGATGCTTGACTGTACTCCCAGCTTTCAGGAGGTTGAGGCAGGGGGATTTCAAGTTTGAGAGAAACTGTAGTGGTGGTTCATTTTAGGCGTCAACTTGTCTACACTGAAGAGATCCTAACAGCATGAGCATGTGAGCTGGTGGATTGCTTAGGAAAATCCATCCTCAGTGAATGGGTACTCGCTAATTGTTAAAGTTTCATTAAGAAAAAAATGCAATGTTGAGGAAATGGTGACCTTCTCTCTTGCTCCTCTTGTAGACGACCCCTTGTGCTTCTCCACTAGCACCTGGGAATTCCAAGACCTATTGTGTTCCAGAGCTTTTGCCACCATATCCCAGGAATTATATATATATATATATATATATATATATATATATATATATATATATATATAAATATATATTATATATTTATAATAATATATATATTATTATAATAATTATAATAATAATGTAATATATATATATAAAATAATATATATAATATAATATAATATATATATTATATTATTAAAATTATTATATATATAAATTATTATATATTTATAATTTTATAGATATATAAATTATTATATATAAATTATAAATATATATATATATATATTTTATTATAATAATTATAATAATTATAATAATATTATATATATATAATATACATATATATTATATATATATATGGTCTTTGGCCTTTCTTTTCATGGTGCTGTGATTAAAATAATTCTGACAACACTTAAGGGAGATAGGGCTTATTTTAACTTGCAGCTTCAGTTTAGAGTCCATGTTTTCAGGGAACTCACAGTGGCAGTAGCTTCAGGTGGATAGTCACATCATATCATAAAGTGATAGAGCAATGATTGTCAAGGTGACAACAGCCTCTGATGGAATTAAACCATCAGCCTCCATTCTGCAGCATCGGAGTTTGTATCGCCACATGTTGTTGGCATTTCAAGGGCTCCACTTTGTGGGCCACCTGCTGATGCACTAAGACTTCATAGTCACATGACAATTTCTTTAATAAATAGTCTCTCTCATATGCATCTCTCTATCATTGGTCTGTCTCTGCGTGGAATCCTAACAAACACACATTGTTGTCAATCCTGACACTATTGGGGTTTAGGTTTAATCAGTTCACGAAGTGAAAGTGACCTGTCTGGTTGCAGAAATAATTGGAGATCTTTGGGAACATCAGGTACATAATTGTCATGGGGGGTTCCAGATCAGAAAGATTTGTGAAACAAAAACATTTGGTGTTAATTGCTGAATTGAAGAATAGATACAAATAAGTAAAGCGATGCATTGGCTTACAACTCTTGTGATCCGTCAACACTGCATTTCATTATTTAAATCAAGTAGAAAGTGTTTTAATATTTGAGGCTGATTTTGTTAATTTTTAAGATTATAACAGAATGTCTGCCTTCTCTTTCTTTTCTACAAACTCGCCCATATATCCCTCCTTGTTTATGTACATATATATTTTCCTAATGTTTATTTATATATTGGATATTTTGTCTGAATATTGATCTGTGCACCCCATGCATGCCTGATGCAGGCAGAGGTGAGAAGGAACCATCAGATTCCTTGGAGTTCCAGAGAGTTGAGAGCTGACTTGTGGTTGCTGGGAATTGAACCCATATCTTTTGAAAACATAAAGAAAATATTTAAATAGCCCCATCATTTCCAGTTTTAATTATGCATTGTTTGTTCCCATTATTTTCAGGATTTTACTCAGATAGCTTTGTTTTGTGTTGGCAGAGATTTCTTTAGCCATAGAAGTCCAGAGATGATGACAAAAAAGTCCCTTTCCAGAGAGCTAGCTCCCAAATTATCTAGTTATCACTTGAGAGAAATCAGACTCTCTGGATCCTTGGCAGTAAAAGCTGTCACACTTTAGAGTAAAATGCTCAAGAAAAAGTATTTCCTTCAAGTATTGCTTATTGCTCCAAAAGCCAAAACAACCATTTTGATTAGCTGATGAATAGAAAGTGTTTCTACAGTTTCTCAAAGGCTGTTGATTATGTCACAAGGGTAGCATTTAATGTTCAGCCTTTTCGTTATGAATTGTGTTTGATCAGTCCAGAAGAGGTTAAGTAAATATGACTACATTAACAAGATTTCTCCTTGCTGTAGAATGTCTATGCATTTTTATAGACATGCATGTGTCAAGGATGTGAACTCTCTAAACATGAAGATAATACTGTAGAGAGCACTTAAAAACACAAGGTATTTTATTCTTGGAGATCTTGTTATAAAAATTCAACATCTTCCTTCAAAGAGTCTCCTGTAGCCTAGGTTGGCCTTGGCCTTACTACATAGCTGAAGACAGCCTGGGATTTCTTATCTTCCCTGCCTCCTCTGCCTCCCACATGCTGTCATTACAGGTACACAGTCCTCACTCAGCAAAAATGCATTTAAGACTGCAATCGAATGAACACATTTATTCAAGGTCTTTTTACATAGGATTTTTTTCTTTCCAACAAAACCACTTTTTGGAGTTTTACAATACTCTATCCCCTTTGCTTCATCGTTTCCATGTTGTTTTTACTTTCCTTGTTGCTATACCAAGGTACCAGGCTAAGCAACTTAAGAAATAAAACAAGGGTTTATTGTGGTTCACAGTTCAAGGGTACAGCCCATAATGGCAGGATGACAAGAGGGTGAGGTAGCTGGTCCCGACGTGCTTTCAGTCAGGGACCAGAGGGAGGGCATCTTCTCTCTCTCTCTCTCTCTCTCTCTCTCTCTCTCTCTCTCTCTCTCTCCCCCTCTCTCTCTCTCTCTCTCTCCTTTCACCCTCCCTCTACTCTTTCTTCAGTACAGACCTCTGGCTCATTAAACTGAACCACCCAAAGTTAAAGTTATTCTTTCCACTTCAATTAATTTATGATAATCCATCACAGTCATTCTGGGAGTCTAGCCTACTATAGATAATCCTTCATAGTTGTGCAGACACTTGTCTTATTCATGATTCTCAATCCTGTCATTTTGAAAAACAACATTAACTCCCATATGTCCATTGTTATATCATGATTATTTTGTAATATTTTACTGATCAATTGGGTTGTTTTTAGAAGCAATAAGATGTTGTCTAATAGTCTATAAGGTTGAGTGTGTATATTTATATATACAAATATACCACAGACTCTTTATATACAATGGATACATACATACATACATACATACATACATACATACATACATACATAGGGGATTTTTGAGTCTACCTACATTTGCTGTCTTTGGAGAATATGTGCCTCAGGAAAAGAAAGATGAAAGATACCATTTTTTCTCATAGCCAGGTGGAAAATAAGTGTTTGCTTCCACTCATGCAGTGTCCTGTGTTGACAAATGATATTTACTAGAATTCATGCAATTAAGATTAGTAGCATTGCAGTCCAAGTCCTCAGGTGACTATGAAATAGACTTTGCTTGTGTGGCTTGTGCCCAAATTTGTCTTTTGAAAAATAAGCAATAAAACAATAAATTAAAAACTCAATAAAGTGTCCCTTAAGGAACTTAAACGTTCTTAAAATATATTCTTTTCATATATAAATTTGGTTAAATGTTCTAAATTGTTCCTTAGCATTCTAATTTCCATGCATATCAGAGTGTCAAAGAGGATGTAATTGTCTTGGGGGTGGAATTGCATTTAGCTAATGTAAATATTTATAAATCTCTTTGTAACTTCCTGATAATTAAAATAATTCACCAAGGGTACCATATAAAAGTTTAAAAATATTTACATGGATTTTAAACCCAAGAATATTTCAGAACTATCAAAGAGTGAGAAATAAATTTACCTCATAGAACTCTGCAGCTTAATTCTATTAGGCAATTTATTTCTTAATGGCTATTTCTGTAGATATTTGAATGTGTGTGTGTGTGTGTGTGTGTGTGTGTGTGTGTGTGTATGTGTGTATATGGGAGATAATAGTCCATAGGTTCTTTTTGGTCAACATCTAAAAGGCTAACTATAGACTTACACAATAGCATTAAATCCAGTGGTTCATGCTGATGGCTGTGTATTAAATTGCTGGTATAATTTTTAATAATAATAAATGAGGCCACTTAGACATACATATTAGAATCTTAGTGAAGGTAAAACTTTGCCCAGTAAAGCATTTCATTTCATTGTCCTCAAATTCATTCTATTTTACATACAACAGATTCAAAACAAAAATCTATAAATATGAAGAATACAACTGAACTGCATAAGGATCATTCTTCCTAGCTGTGTGTGTTTGCAAGTGTGAGCATCAGGTCTGACACTGTGTCACATGTCACTTTAAAGCAATGTTCTGTCTACTCAGCACCTTATATATACCTAACAACATTTTTTTTAATTTTATGGAATTAGAGCTGGAATCTAATTCTGGAAAATATCTTCAAAGACAAATATGAATATATTTAAAAACTTCATCATAAGCCACCTGAGTCATGAAGTCCAGAGTCTTTCAATGCAATTGATGAGTAGGTGATTGTCATGATCACCTTGCTTCTATGGAATTTGAAAACAATACATTTAAAAAATATAAAGTCAGAAATGTTAGTCATTCGGATAATGTGTAGGTCTGATGTAGAAGTTCAGTTGATATTAAATGCTTATGTTACACGTCTGCATGTAACGAAAACTATCTGCCCACTTTGTTCTTTGGTTCTGCCCTGTATGAAGCTCTGTAGAGTTCTATCTCAATCATGTCGACATTATGAATATGTATGTCCACATCATCATAGTCTAAACCACTATCTTTACAATCTGGCTGTGTCCCTAGACCACCTTCCTCGGCACAAATCACTTGTTTCAGCCACTCCATCATCCACTCTTCTTTCTCTTTAAGAAAAGTCTCATTTCTGCTTTCTTTGGTCCATGTTTCTCTGGCTAACACACTCACTTACTCATTTTTTCATGAATAAACATTGTACAATTAGAGAGGAGCAACTAATTTTAGCAGATCATCTCATAAAGGTCAGAACAAATTCGATGAAAAAGAAACAAAAGTTGGGAGCAACTTGTTTAAATGGATTGTCAGTTTATAAAGTTTAAAATATATTTCTCCATTGGGGATAGGAGCATGTGCCACTTCCCCCCACCCCTCAGTACTGGGACCCTATCTGGCTAGCTTGTACCTGTGCAGACCCTATGCACAGTGGCCCAATCTCTGTGAGATCATGTGAGCGTCAGTCCTGTTGCATCTGGAAGACTGTTTCCTTGGTATTTTCTATACCTCTGGATCTTTCAATCTTTCTGCCTCCTCTCTGTACATTGTCCAGTTATGGGTTTGTGTGGTAGCTCCATCTACTGAATGAGGAAGCTTTTCTGATGGTGCCTGAGGCAGATACTGTTGTATGGGTGTAGCAGAATGTTATTAGAAGTCATTTTATTGCTATGTTCGTTTAGCAGAGAAATAGTATTTGAATTGCCTTTAGACCCATGGCCTAGCTAGTCTTGGGTTCTTGGCTACACAAGCAGTGTAAGGGATGAGTTCAGTCTCATAGAGTACACCTTAAATTCAACCAGAGAGTGGTTATTCACCCCCACAACATATGTGTCAAGTGGTACCAGCATATCATACAAAAAAGTCACCATTGTAGATGAAAGGGTTGATGTTTACATTTCTCCAGTGGCAGCATGGAGTTTACTCTCCAAGAACATGAAGAGTAGAGGTGAAAACATAGTTTGGCACCAGCTCAACTGCTCCATGCCTTAGCATCAGTTTTGGGGGAGCAACCAACAGCGTTGGTAATAGCCTGAGTTATTTGGGATGGAAAAGTTGAGGGAGAGTGAACCATGAACAGAATACATTATACGTAAAAAAAGTTAATTTACGATGAAAACTGTAAATATGAATGAAAAATGGAGCATAGAATTTAATATCCAAACTATTTGCTTTCATTTTGACTTTCACCTAGGATAAGCTATCATTGGTTACATGATTCTATGTACATAAACAATATATGAGAAATGTCTATTGCCTTCATTCCACTAATAGTCACAAGTAAACATAGTCCCTAACCATTATTTTACCTTGAAATGTTTGCATATTGTAGCGATTTGAATTAGACTGCTTCCAATAGGTTCAGGCTTAGCACGTATGACTTTGCTATAGGCAGTAACATCACTTGAGGCAGCTTTATGTTTAAAAGTTTCACTTTGTTCTCACTTTGCTCTCTGCTTTCTGCTTGCAGTTTAAGAGGTGAGATCTGGCTGGGTATGGTGGTGAACAACTTTAATCACAGCATTTGGTACTCAGAGGCAGTTAGATCTCTGTGAAATTGAGGGCAGACTGCATTACCTAGCAAGTTACTCGCCTGCCAATGCTACATGGAGCTATCCTGTCTCAGTTTCCTTCTGCTCCAAACAAAAAGGTGTACTGTTGCTGAATATTATTCTAAGATGAGCTACATTTGTTTAATGATGCAAAGATGTGTTTCAAGAGAAGCTGGCTAGAAATAAGCCATGCTAAGGCAGCGCATTCATAAGTAAAAATAAACCTCCCTGTGTGGATTAATTTGGGAGATGGTCTCCCAAAAGACCAAAGAATAAGAGTAAGTTAAAAACCCATAATAATGTATCTGTAGCCACAGTTCCCCACTGTGGTAGTGATGGATACTATCCTTCAGAAACCAAAAACCAGAATCAACCCTTTCTTCTGTAAGTTCCCTTGGTTATGGTGTTTTATGACATCAATAGACAAGTAGCTAATACACATATTAAAATATTTTCCTTTTCTTAATTCTTGAGAATTGGTACATCTCTTAGGAGCACTACAGATATGCTTGCAGGCTAATCTGGTAAAAGTAATTTCTCATTTGAGGTTCCTTCATTTCCACGTGATTCTTGTTTTTGTCAAGTGGACAAAAAGTAGATTGCACACAGGGGCATATCTTTATGTAGCTGGTAGCTCAAACAAACAGGTGAGTGATCTAATGAATCCCGAAGTAATCTTGTTTATTGAGATGCAATATTTGTAAGTTGAGTTTGAAAGGATATAAGACAAATAACTAGTCATTTTAAGTAGCTAAGGACATGGTACATTTTGTAGAGAGTTTGAGTGAATACAATTCCCTGAGTTTGATGACAGTTCTATGTAAACTGGGCATGGTGATATATATCTCTGAATCCAACATTTAGGAGGTGGTGATAGGAATATCAAAAGTCCAGTCTCATCCTTGACTTTGTGGCCTGTTAGAGGTCAGCCTGGGCTCCAGACATTGAGTATTTTAGATTACTACTACAGGTGACAAAAATAAACACCATTTGTAAGCCTTCATAGGAACAGACCAATAAAGACTCGGAGCAAAGAAGTCAAAATAGAGTGTCGTAGTGGAATCACAAGGATAGAGAGTGGAAAAAATAGAGATTTCTAAGTGAGATATGATGGGTGAGTCTGATTGAGGGGGGAGTGTGGATGATGCCGAGAGAAATTCAGAGAAGAAGAAAATGCACAGTCCTGTGAAAAAGTGCATAAGAGGAAGCTAATTAGAGAGAGATAAGAAGTATTGATGATACTGCTGCGTGTCTCCTTGGTATTCTAAAACCAAACCGCCTTATCTCTTGTAAGCATACCCGGAAGGCTTCCCTTTTCTTGCAATTTGGAAATATTTTAAAATGAGGACTTAATAAATTATTCTGAACATTGTCTCATCAAGTAAAATTTGATTTTACAGTTGACTTGAGGACGAATAACCTATAATTAAAACCTAAAATGTAAAAAAAAATAGTTTTAGACAAGAAGAGCATTGGCAATATTAACAGTACTTTAATAGTCAATGACCTCATGTACGATGAGATATCTTAGCCATCAGATGGTAATTTGGGGGGCATGATTCTGTGAATTATAACTTGTGCTTCTCTCATGGATGTTTAAAATCTTGCTCTCAAAGGAAAATAGAGGAAGGCAACATTTGTAGCTTGTGTTAATTTCCATGGTGGAACTCTCTCGTCATGATCAATTTTAAGACACAAACATGATATTGATGACATGAAGTTGGGTGAGGAGAATGTGCATATAATTAATTCTGAAAGCCTATACATCATAGAAAGTCATTTCTTTATAATTGGCTATGTGTCTATAATATTAAGTAATAAGTAAGAGACTTCCTGTTGGGGTAGTTTAACCACATGGAAGCCCAGATTTGAGTTATCCACTTCTCTCCCTGGGTCTTTGATCTGTCCATGGTCTACATCTGTAGACTGTCAGTATTGCTTTTCTATTGTGTATGTCTGATATTAATGTTCCTGAATCTTGTCTGTCCCAACAACAGGGCTTTACTGTATATCCAATGAATGACATTAAAAAATGGCATGGGAAAGGAATGAAGAATATTTACAGAAATCTTTAACAGACTTTTACAAGGGGAGAACTTACTTTACTTAACTAGGTGATCTAGATTAGCATCCAAAGCGACAATTGGATATGATCAACATATATCCAAACATTGTCAAAATTCTTGGAATTTGTGGGTTGTTTATGGTAACTTTCAAAGCTTTCAATAATGTCTACCACAAGTAGCTCTACCACATCTGAGTGCTCTCTCTCTCTCTCTCTCTCTCTCTCTCTCTCTCTCTCTCTCTCTCTCTCACACACACACACACACACACACACTTTATTCTAGATGAAGGGAATAGAAGAGCACATACTTAAGAACAAAATGATACATGTAACATATAGTGTAAAAGCTGATTAAGAGAGAAGTACAAGGCATACTACTAAGGTTGGTTACATGACTTTCTTTTTTTTCTTTCCTCCTCCTCCTCCCTCCTCCTCCTCCTCCCTCCTCCTCCTCCTCCTCCTCCTTCTTCTTCTTCTTTTTCCGATACAGGGTTTCTCTGTATTGCTTTGTAGCCTGTCCTGGCACTCGCTCTGTAGACCAGGCTGGCCTCGACCTCACAGAGATCCACCTGCCTCTGCCTCCCAAGTCCTGGGATTAAAGGCATGTGCCACCAACGCCCAGTGGTTACATGGCTTTCTTAAAAGTAAGCCAAATTTAAACAGACTGAATACATAGTAGGACAGTGTGTTGGGTATATGGTTTAAATGATCTCAAGGCATATATTAAATTGGTTGCCTGGTCTGGCAAAAGTTCGGCCTCTTATTTTCAGAGGTCACGATGGAACAGTGGTAAGTCATGATAGTTCCCCTGCAGGCTTTACTGCAGGAAGGGAAATGATCAAGTGGAGATAAGAATGAAACTTGGGTTAGCTGATTTTATTGTAACAGGTGCTGGACCAGGACTTCTAGAGCCTGGCCCAGATCATTTTACTATAGCCATAATGAAGCATAGCACATTTTGGGGAATAAAATGTATTCAGATAACAATTAACTCAGTCCCTAGTGCATAACAGTTTAACACGTTTCCATTGAAGCTCTTTATGAAGTACTTATGGCTTTATCAGTAAAATAGTTGCTTGTTGACTTAGAGACAATGCTCCAGATAAGGGTCTAGGGAGAATGACTAAGCTAAAGATGGTCTTTGAGAGTCAGGATTGCCCTGGCCCTAAGATTACATAGAGTCACTTAGGCACATTCGTCCAACTCATAAGAATGGGTTTTATGGCCTGGAAGTAATACTCAAGGAGTCAAGGGGGAAAGGTCCTTGGGTAAGTAACCCATACATTCTGGCAGATTCAGGCAGAGCCTGTCTCATCAGACAGCAAAGTATCCCCAGGTTGTAAAACTCCATCATTCCTGGTATTCCATAAAGAGCAGCTCTGCACCCCATTCCATGGAAGAGAAAAGCTGTGTGTTTAACTTCCCTGGCTTGTTCAGTACTTGAGTACAAGGCTCTTCGCACTCTACCTAAGTAGCATACCTGATTTCCTGCGTGAAGAGTCAATACACGCTCAGGTCCACTTTGCATGCTCTCAGCTTAAGTGAGTCGGTTGCTAAGTTATCTGTTGATTCTTCCCGCCCGCTGAAGGTAGGGTCAGCCTAATTCGGATGTGGAGAGCACATTTGCTAGTGTGATCAGCTTTACTTAGCTCCTTATGTGTTCGTAAGTGTTCATACATATCTTTGTGTGTCCCACTCGGCTAAAGCAGGGTCTGTCTGTATTCAGAAAGCTTTTGTTCTGGCAAGAGAGATGGACACCGAGAGAAAAACATTCAAGGCAGAACTGCAAGTTCCAGGAAAGAAATCAAAATGTGCTTAACCAGTAGGGCATTGCTTGTTTCCATATATATATATATATATATATATATATATATATTCACATATATTCATATGTATACATATATTTATTCATATGTATATATTTCACTGCTTGATTATAAATTCCTCAAGACAATGCTGCATTTTAAAAATGTTCCTTGACTACAGATAGTTACACGAGAACTGAAGGCTCCAACCATTTTCACGTCTTCTACACTAACTCAAAAATACCCAATGCTTCACTTTAATGCTGGCAAAAAATATTGTTACCCTTTTTATAGTCATAAATTCTTCTTTGGAGGGCTGAATTCTTTTGTCTGAAGTAGTTAACATTAACAAGACACATTTCCAGAATAAAAAAAAATGAGATAATGAGGTATTTCCTGAACACTTAAGTGTGTGTTTGCCGCTCTTTCCTTTGGTGATCAGCTTCTTAAGTCCATTTTGTTTTTCATGAAGTTGCTTGTTTTCTTTGTTCTTCTGAGATGATAATTAGATTACATTTCTCCCTTCCAGCTCTCACATATGTTCTCCGATGTACATCAAATTCATACTGTCTTTATTTACTAATTGTTGATGCATACATATATGTATAACATATACATTTCTAAATATAATCTCTCCAGTCTGTATATTACTTGTATGTCTGTTTCCAGGGCTGACCGATTCATACTGGACAATCAGTTAGTGTGCATTTCCCTGGAGAGAACTAGCTTCCTGCTCCCAGCATTCCTCAGTGGTCTACAGTTCTTCCTATAGGGTTAAGGCCTCCTGGGTCTCTCCCCCCCCCCAGCCCTATTTTGCCTGCTTGTTTGAGAAGCCATGTTGATGAGGCTCTGGGGGTAGCTTCCAATGTTACAGATTCCCAGGTCCTCTGGCTATTACAGTCTGCCCTCCCCTGTTACAGGCCTGGTACTGGAAACCTAGCTAATTACTTTGTGCTGGTGAAGTTGCTTTTGTTTCTAATTAGTATGAAAATGTTCCAATTGGATGTGAAGGCTTAGACTTGACATCATTTCAAAAGATTTGAGTTCATTCTCATATGTTACCAAAATATGCATCACTTTTAAGTAGCTATCATGACACTCTAATTTGTGTGCATGCTACATAAAATCATTTTTTTTCAGATTTTTGAAACATTTTATTGTTTGAATGTCTTATTCCTTTACACACTGAATATTGTCTTATCAATCCACCACTATCTCCCTTTAAATGTCTCTAGTGACTTTCATCTCGTCTTTTATTTTATTTCATGTCAAATTAATTAATTAACTAATTAATTAATTTATAAACCCCTGTCGCCAATTAATGGTGCCCAAATGGACACAGGCATGTGCCTGTCCCTTAGGGTATGACCAACCTATCAGAAGCCACACCCCTAAGGGAGAGTGATGCTCTCTTTCTTAGAAGACATCACTTGCAAATAGATCCTTCAATGGAGTTGAGGCCACTAGAGTCTGTTAAAGGGTCTCAGGAATTCATTTAGGTATAGGATAGGGACAAACACTCACTGACAAAGAATCAATTAGATGCCACCACTGATCCAGATACCTTTGTCCTGTTATTCTGCCCAGATTGAAGAACACCAACCACCAACCCCACAAGCTGCCTGCTCAGCCCTGACCACCCAAGAGAGCTTGGGAGCAAGAGAGAGCTCGACCTTCTCCCCCAGGTTTTAAGCTGTCACACAGTCAGACAAGATGTAGGCAGACAAGACCACATCCTAGGCCATGCTGCTCCAAAACTCATTGGCTAAATGGGTTGCAATCTCACAACAGCCCTGAGGACCGCTTACCCATTTTTTTTTTCTGGAATTTTGAATGGCTTGATCTTTGTCAGCTATTGTGAGAGTAACTGCAGCTATTGTGATTTGCTGTGTGCAACAGATATGCCACATAGAGATGTTAGCATATCCTAGCTTCTCCATCTGCTGGCTTTTCCATATTTCTTGTGTCTTCCTCCACAAAGTTCTGTGAACTTTGGCAGGTGGGAGAGGTGATACGTACAGAACTAGCATGCAGAGTTATTCATCCTTGACTTTCTAACCACTAGTGAGTCCTTTTATTCACCACTACTTACTGTAGAAAGAAGCTCTTCTGACCATAACTGAGAGAAGACCAAATCAATGGGTAACGATGAACATAACGATCTAAAATGCATTTTTGACAGTATAGTCATTTAACAAAACAATGACAGTCAGTCATCCCCTGGTTCCTAGTCTATCACAAGTCATTGGCTTTTGAGCAGGTTTATAGTCTCAGGTATGAAATTCCTCTTGAGCAGTATTCTTCCTAAAGAATCAGGAATTGATTGGTTATCTCATCCCATAGCTCTCATGTCACTCCTGTACCAGAGGTCACATCTTGTCATCTTCCTTGATTTTGTTTCCTAATTTTTTTTGGACTTGTGTTTTGTTCTGTCACTACACTATCCAGATAACTGAGTTCCAATTGCATGAAACATTTTAGTTTTCTCCTTGTGGGGCAGCAGCTCTCAACCTGTGTGAGAGTCACGACCTGTACAGGGATATGTGATACCTGAGTATCAGATGTATACATAACAGTAGCAAAATTACAGTCATGAAGTAGCAGTAAAATTGATTTTTGGTTAGTGGTGACCACAACATGAGGAACCGTTTTAAAGATTCACTGTGTTGGGAAGGTTGAGAACTGCTGTTGTAGAATATTCTAATTCTAGACTTCAGTTCAGGAAAAGAAAAATAAACTCAAATTTAACTGCAGTTAAATTGAGAAATAATGGCATATAACAATTGAATTTTCCAAATAGGTACAGAGTTCACTGTCAGACTCTCTTGCACTACTGAGTAATAAAGGAAACATAATTCATTTTGCATCAGTTGTCTTTTCCTGCATGTACTTAAACATTTGTTCATATGGAAGTGTTGTGAATTTCTAATTGTAGCTATCCCTAAGTACTTTCAGCTCTGGTCCTATAATGTATTAAGTGGATGTTTGCAACTCTCAAATCTTGTCATGTAGATTTTATACTTCAGTGAAAAATTAGCTGTCAAAATATCAGATATGTAGAAGAGAAATAAATACTTAATGGAGAAAAATGATGGCATACAGTTCTTCAGAACGTTATTTCAGTAGGCTTTTATAAGCAATTCAATTCCATTGACTCATTTTAGCTTAATTATTTTTTACAAAATAATAAGGCTGGATGTTTAAAGTCTGTGTGACAAATCTCGATATATGTATTCTACACTTTTAAAGATAATATTATTATCTAAATTTTGTTACCTATTATTTTTTTATTACCATTATTCTTACTAAGAATATTTGTATATATTAGAAGATAAAATTGATATCTCTTAGAGAAAGAGGCATGTATATTTACTTACACAGTATGGTAAATAAATAACAATTTAGTCCAGAATAATGGAGCAAACATTTTTCCATTATAAAATATTTAAATTTACCAAGCTGAGTGAGAGTCTGTGTCCACAACTCAGTTCACTGCTTGGATGGCAGTCATATTGACCACTTGTCTCTACAAGAGCCATTGCTGTAGAAAAGGAAAACGAGTCTTGTTTTAGAGACTGTGATTTCTGCATGGAATATTCTATCCATCATTTTTGAATAAAAAGTCTTTCATATTTTATTAATTTTTTTCAGGTTTACTCATTAGACAGACTTGAGGTGTACATAATTGTGGTACTTGCCAACGAAAATAATATTAAAAATGTTCATTCCTAGAACAAGGCTAGAGGGATGTTTATGGTATTTCATTGATGTGGAGAAACAAGGAACAATACATGTATAGGCTTGGGGATGGGTGCCTGAGAGAGATGTCACATATGTGGAGTTGTATGTTCTCGAAGATTTTTGCAACACAGTAGTGAATGGTGGCTGTGTCTGATCATGTTCAAAGGACCCAACTCAAAAGGTTTCTTAGTGTCATGCTTAAAAACATACTATTTAAGTGATGAAAGACATTCAAGCATTTTCCATAGGGCAATTCCTGATCTAATTGATGTTCCAGGAATTCTAGTTGTTATATTGAAAGCTGTCTAGTAAGATATCAGTTTTATCAGGAGAGGTGAAGTTTAAGTTCTGGTATTTTTGTTTTGTTTTGTTTTGGAGAGGGACCTCATGTATTTGGCAAAATATCTCCTCATGTGGGAGAATTTACTTTAGTCTCTGCAGGTTAACACAAGCACGTTTTAATATATTTTTCATGTGAATCAATTACATGAGTTCTCATAGGTTCAAGTTAAAATTTTGTTCAAATTAAAATGAAGAAAATTACACTTCTTTCAATAACGTGTTTGAAAATTTTTGATGATATCCTAGTACCCTTAAAGAACGATGTCTTATATTACATGAAAACAACCCTTTCATCTATCTATCTATCTATCTATCTATCTTTTTCTATATATCTATATATCTATCATCTATCTATAACTTTCTATCTCTCTATATCTATGTATCTATCTGTCTATCATCTACCTCTCCATCCATCGACGTAGCTATATCTTTTACTGGCTTGTCTATGTACAAAACATTTAAATTTATGCTCAGTGATCTTTGTAGAAGATTCAGGAGTATCTCCAAAGCCCAAAGTAAGTGCCTTTTGTACACCATAGTTGTTTTTTTTTCTTCTTCTAAGTGACAGAAGCTCAGCCATGTTTGCTTAAATAACTAAAATGATATTATTTTGCTTGTGTAAGGTGAAAACCTAAGGAACAGAAAATTGTGTCCATATAAATATTTTGGCATATACAAAGGAGATATCAAACTGAGAGCATGTGTGGAAATTTAATAGCTCATTGAAATAAGTCCACTAACTGGCAGCCTTTGGATGCAGACTCATTGGAGTTCTGGTTTCCTTTCTCTGTGACTTTTTGTCATTGTTCTCAACGAATCCACTTTATCCTATAGTTGCAGTTCATTATGTAGCCAAACATGCAAGAATTCTATCTTCTTTTTTAAAATAAATTTTTATTTAAATTGAAAACAATCTTATTTTACATACCAATCCCTCTCCCTCCAATGCCCCCCATGAACCCCGTATCCACTCACCAAGGAGGGTGAGGCCTCCCATTGGGGATCATCAAAGTCTGTCAGGTCATTTGGGGAAGGACCTAGTCCCTCCCCCATGTATCTAGGCTGAGAGAGTATCCCTCCATAGGGAATGAGCACTCAAAGTCCATTCGTGAACTCGGGAAAAATACTGGTTCCACTGCCAGAGGCTCCTCCTCAAAAAAATCAATCAAAAACAAAACAAAGCTGGGCAGTGGTGGCGCAAGCCTTTAATCCCAGCACTCAGGAGGCAAAGACAGGTGGATCTCTGTGAGTTTGAGGCTATTGTGGTCTACAGAGCAAGTTTCAGGACAGGTTCCAAAGCTACAGAGAAACCCTGTCTCGAAAAACAGAAACCACCCACCCACCCAACCAAACAACCAAAGAAACAAACAAAATAACCCACCTCACGCCTCCCTTTTTTCCAACACTAATTCATTCATACCCTTTTGTCCGATCGGCCCCACCCACAAAATGTACGTTTTTAGCATCATTATTATCTATAAGGAAGACTAAATATACAGCTAACTATAAACAACCTGAGCTTTGGAGTGACTATTTAGTCACTATCTTACCAAAATTAAACCAAGAACAGATAAGCAGTTAAATCGACCTATAACCCCTAATGAAATAGAAGCAGTCATCAAAAGTCTCCCAACCAAAAAAAAAAAAAAAAAAAAAAAAGCCCAAGACCAGATGGCTTCACCCCAGAATTCTACCAGAAATTCAAACAAGAGCTAATACCAGTACTCCTCAAATTGTTCCACACAATCGAGGCAGAAGGGACATTGCCAAACTCTTTTTACAAGGCTACAGTCACTTTGATACCCAAGCCACACAAGGATACAACTAAAAAAGAGAACTATAGACCAATATCCCTCATGAACATGGATGCAAAAATACTCAACAAAATATTGGCGAATCGAATCCAAGAACGCATCAGAAAAATCATCCACTATGATCAAGTAGGTTTCATCCTGGGGAGGCAAGGATGGTTCAACATATGAATATTTCAAAATTATGTTCATTTTCATATCAAAAGCTAATGAAGTATGGCATCGTGTACTATTATTGACCATGCCAGGATTGAAGTTAATGTACTAAGAAAAAGTGTCCTACATGCATATTTTTTATGTAGCCTCATTGATGATAATATACTTAATTAAAAAACACATTATTTTTTAATGAATCTAGGAATTACAATTGATGTACATTTGGTTCCTTGCCCCTATATTCTTGTAGTCTAAGGGAAGAAATGTGTACTCAAAACCGTGTCTTCATTTGCGTGTGTGTGTGTGTGTGTGTGTGTGTGTGTGTGTGTGTGTGTTGGAGAAATAAAGAATAACTGAGTTAAACATAAATTAGATGTTCTGTTGTTATTTTTCATCATGAGTATTACTGTTTCATGTTACATTTTATATGAAGGCATGAATTAATGCTAGAAAAAATAGCAAAATTTCTATGCAGTAGGTAATGATAGCTAGTAGAACCCCATTAAATATCTTAGAAGAAAATGTTCTATAAAATATATGGGAGGTAGACTTCACTAAGGTTGTAAGTGATAGCGTAAACCTCCACATTTGTGAAAAGTGCTGTATGTTATATAAAACCAATGTTTGTGGAGACATAGTACAAGACAAATGATTAAAAGTAAAAAAAAAATTCAAAGGAATTACAATGAGGTTTAAATCTTATTAATGGACTAAATTGAGGGGATTGGATCCCTGCATAGCTAGGCATTTTGCAGACATGAATCTGACTAATCTACAGGTTTCTTAGTATTCCAGGGGGAAAAATAAAGGTTTAATAGAGTGTTACCCTGAAGTCATTAATGTAATCCTTTAAAATATATAGGTGTTTGATTTTCATAGCAATCACTGAATATTTCAACAGTAATGTAAGAAATTTGCCTCTGGGTGTCTTCTAATGACTTTTTATGTGACATGATCGGCTATTGGCTTAGAAAATAAATTAAAAATCACAAGAACATTGTGGATATTTTCCATTCTAGTTGGCTTTCAGGCTCTGTTCTAAATGAACCTGATTTTAAAGGTCTTTATGGTAAGAAAAACAAAAGAAAAAGAAATTCAAAATGACCAAACTTGTTCAGTATGTTCTAGCCACAGTTGAGGCCTAATACACCATAATTTATGTGTAGTTTTCTCTAATCCAGCTTGATGACTATCTAAGAGAGGGAAAAGGAGACAGACAGACAGACAGACAGACAGACAGACAGACACACACACACAGAGAGAGAGACAGAGAGAGAGAGAGAGAGAGAGAGAGAGAGAGAGAGATACCCTCTAAACATTTTCTCTCTGCTATAAGTATAAAACAACTCTACAATGTCCATGGTTTTATTTTTTATTTGTTTTGTTTTATTTGTTTACATGTGCATTTGACAGTAAATAAGCAGGTTATTTCTGAGTGCTCTCTAGTATATAAATAGGGAGCTTGCTTTGTCATAGATTAGAAGAAAGATTCCCCTTTCAGTTGAGGTGCTAGCACTATGCTTTTCAGACTATGTCTCCATCCCTTCCTCAAATATGTTAAGAATGAAGTTCACCAAGCCTCTGTGTCACATCAGACAAGGTGCCTTGCTGTGTGTGAAATGCAACGAAACCTGACTAGGTGGCAAGACTAAGTTTTAGAACTACAATCTTTCCCTTCCCCTAGGGCCTTGGGTCAAAATCTATAGGAGTTTTCTGATCATGAGATCCATTTCTGACCAATGGGGATGCTAAAAGCTCCCAGTTCACATAGGCCTTGTGAGGACTAAATATATAATGTGGATACAAGGGTTGGTATTGGAAATGAAAGTAAGTCCTTTTTTATCTTCATTATTCTCATTATGGGGTGTTCTTTGGAGATAAAGATGTCCATACAGTGTAACCCACTATTCCCAGGTGAGTTTCAATAAATGAAATCAATTCGGCTACCTCCAGTGACTTCCAGAGAGCCAACTTCAAAAGGCAATAGTAGGATGGTGAACAATGGGTGCTCCCCCTGTGTGCTTCATGCTCCAGTTTTACACAGAAAAAAAAAAAAAAACCCACAACCTTACTGTCTAGCTTGAACAGAATTTCTATAGCAACTTCAATCAAAAATAAACTAAGTGTCACAGAACCAAAGGGAGTTGAAAATAATGTTGTATTTCATTAAATGAAGTTGCTTTTAAGAGTGATTTTCTAAGATCTAAAAATAGCGAATTTCTTTTTGTTGTGCCCTCGTGGGTTTGCAGCAAACTTTGTGAAATGCCAAGATTTGATACTGCTTTGAACAGATTTTCAAGTGCAACAAATACATAGAAAATCTGATCTCTCTTCTTTTGAAAATACCTCCATTACATACACATGCAAAAAGCATGTCCTACTTGTCTGAAATAGTTGAAAACACATAAATGATTAATTTTGAAGAGCATAAGAAATGAATTCTAGATAAATTAATCGAAATTATTCACTTAAAATCACGGGTTACATAGAAAATTTTCCTAGTGGACCTCCAATTTACCATACCATTGATTTCTGGTGTCTGGGGGCAATGACAACACAGAACATGCGGGAGTGGACAGCTTATGGTTGGCTTAACTTAAGGCCCACCCCACAAGAGATGTCCCATGCCCTACACTGTCTGGATGGCCTGGAACCAGAGACTGGGTGGCTTAAAGATCTAGGGGAGAACCAAACATGCCTGATATACACAAACAAATAAATAAGCAAAATGATTTTTAATAATATTTTTCTGTACTCATAGATTAATACCTTATCTACTCATCATCAGACAGGTTTCCTCAGGCAGCAGATCAGAGTGGGTGCGTAGATTCACAGCTGACACTGTACAGAGAGAGAGAGAGAGAGAGAGAGAGAGAGAGAGAGAGAGAGAGAGAGAGAGAGAGAGAATCTTTAAAGACTACAGGTCCTTTGCGTATCTATTATGGTCGTTAGCTTGGTGTTCTTGTAAGTAACTAACAGTGTATATGCATTTCCCTTTTTATTTATTCTTCTCTCAGATATCCCAACCACAGTTTCCCTTCCCTCCTCTTGTCCCTGTCCCTCCGCCCACCTGCCATCTCCCTGAGAGATCCACTCCTCCTCTGTTTGCCTTCTGAAAGGGGCAGACCTTCCAGGGATACCAACCAAACATGACATAACACGTTGGACTAAGACTAGGCACAGCCCCTCATATTAAGGCTGGATGAGACCACCAAGTAGGAGAAAAGCGGTTCCACTAGCAGGAAAAAGCCAGAGAAACCTACTTCCACTGGTAGGAATCCCACAAGAATACCCGGCTACGCAAGATTAAAGTCCATGCAGAGTACCTAGCTTAGACCCTTACAGGTTCCAAGATTACTGCTTCTGTCTCTGTGATCTTCTATGAGCTCTGCTGAATTGATTCTGTGGGCCATATTCTTGTGATATCCCTGATACCTCTGGCTTCTACAATAATTCCTTCCTCCCACTCTACCATAGGATTGCTCAGCCTAAAGTTTGCCTGGGCGGGGGTGGGGGGTGGGGGGAGGGGGGCTGTCTCTGCACCTGCTCCTGTCTCTTGCTGGTTGCAACCTGTCTGGTGACAATTGGGCTATGAATCAATCCGTGAGTATAGCAGAGTAGAGCAGGATATCATTAGGAATCCTTTCATTGATTTATTTTGTTGTCTAGTCACTGTGGACTTGAACTAGCAGACATCCATCTACCTCTTAATCCTGAGTCCTGGGATTACAGGTGTGTACCACCACTGCCTGATCTCTATAGCTTGAGGCTGGCTTTGCTTTCTGAGTCTTTAGGCAAGCTTTAATAAATCATAGATAATACATCACCACAGTGGAGAAGTGTGGCCAGAGAATCTAGGAGGAGTGAATGGAGAGAAAACTGTGGATGGGATGTTTTGTATGAGAGAAGAACCCATTTTCAATATAAATAAAACAACAACAGAGTAGACCCATTCACATTTTTGTGCCTTCTCCAGGAGATTTTCCATGCCCTTTCTCACCATTACTGGGAATACTAATAATCACTGGAGGCAGCAGTTGAGAAACCCTTTGATAAATGCAAAAAGAAAACTCTGCCTGGGCGTGAAAGCACAGTCCTTAAGAGCATCCATGTCCCAGAAAATTTGAAGCCCCCTTTTAAATGTCCTTGCAATGGTTATTTTTTTTTTTTTTTGACTGATTTTTGGGTGAATCCTCCTTAAGGATCGAAACTGTGATAATGTTTATCTTCCCATCTAGACTCAAGAATTGAAAAATTCTTGGAAGAGGGTACTCAAGCAAAGCCTGCACAGCCTGTCTGAAATCGGGCTCCCTTCGACAGCAAATGAAAACACAACAGCAGGAGCCAGGAAGGGTTTTCAACAGAGCCAGTGAGAGCCACTTACAAAGCCCCAGAAGTTGTCCTTGATGTCAGACATTTAGTTCAAGGGGAAGCAGGTGAAAGTGAATTTATTAACTAAATGGGAAATAGAGTTACTTTTATTCACCCAGAGCTTAGCAGAATAAAACCATTTAGTTTAAAATTAACAAACCTGATAATGGAAAAGAATGGGGAGAGGCTATGAGAGTACAGGGATTTTATTTTCCTTTTGTTTCTGGGCTATCATCGTTCTCATTGCTGATACTCCCCAAGAGGAACACTTTGCTCATTAGACACATGACCCTCTTCCATGTAACTTCTTGTCACCTCACTCTTCTCATGGCACGGTAGGTTTCCCTCACAACTCTCTGAGCTTTGGGTGCTAAGGCTTCTCCAATGTCAGGCTTAGGTAATCCAAAGCCTGGGTTTTGGAGTCATTACCATAGGAGCATGAGGGACTGATAAGCAACCTGTGAATAAATCCTAATTTCTAATCAATTGATATCATTTCTCTTCCTGAATAAAAATTCTTGTTAAGCCAGGCGTTGGTGGCACACGCCTTTAATTCCAGCACTCGGGAGGCAGAGGCAGGGGGAATCTCTGTGAGTTTGACGCCAGCCTGGTCTCCAGAGAGAGTGCCAGGATAGGCTCTAAAGCTACACAGAGAAACCCAGTCTCGAAAAAAAAAACAAAAAGAAAAACAACAACAACAACAAAATCTTGTTAAAATTTGTGATACCTGATGTCTACAGAGATAGAGTTCAGCCTTCAGACTGGATTGAAGAGGACACCTGATTCTGTTCTGTTCTGTTTTCTTTGTCCTTTTCTGCTCGACAGCCATGTCAATTTAATAATGACATCTGCATATAAAATTTGGGTCTGGGCCTCCCATCTATAGGACACATCATCCCTCAGTGTAAAGAGCTATTCTTAGCAAATGAAAGTTATTATAATTACGGGATAAACGTCCTGGGACAGTTTGTTTCCTGGGTCAAACATCTGTATCAAAGGGAAACTGCAATCAGAGTTTTGTCACTGGACAGGGATTGGTCACAAACCATCCGTAAATTTATCATAAAGACAAGAAGAATAAAAATTTCAAATAAAAGTATTGAGAGAAAGCTTAACAGTAAAGTGTGTGCCTCGTATGTGTTAGGACTTGGGCCCCATCCTCATCGCTGGCATAAACAAATGAATAAATAAATAATTAGTAAACGAATATGATTTCTTCAGTTAGTGAAGGAAATAATGTTGAGCTGCCTAATACTGGGATTCCTGTTGAATGGCCTTGGTTCATCCTTGACACTATCGTGCACTTGCTGAGAGAGGACTAGAATTGGAATGCCTCTCTAAAATTATTTTTCAGTGAACTTTTAGATTTGTGCAAATCTGCATGCTTCGTCATTCAGAGTCTACCAGAATGGGCATTATGTAAATAGAAATGCCCGTGCTTTGTATTTGCTCACTGCTTCTCAAAGGTCATTCATGAGATAACAAGGCATTATTCACTTACTGTTATATGAGGCTTTCACATTGTGTTTTTTGTATCACAGAGTTCATATCACCCGTGTCTTTGTATGTGGGCAAATTAAAGAGAAATGTGTCATTACCCACAAAATAGAGAGGGGTGCTTTTGGAAACCATTTTAGTGGATACATTATAGCATAGGTTTTAAGGACTTAAATACAGTGTGAATTAGATAATCCAACATTATTTTGTTTGTTAATTAAAATAAATTGTCATCCCACTGTGTATTTTGTAGCTTATAACAAATTAAATACTCTTATGTGTTGGCTATATGGTAATAACATTTGCTATGTAGCGGGTATGTGACAGAAGGGGGAAAATATTGGGAAAGCATATCACAATACATTGCTTTCCCAAATCTGCAACAGGGCAGCTCATTATGAAGCTAAGCAGATGATTATTTCAGAGAATAATAGTCACACGGAAATGCCGAGGAATTACAGAAACAGAGTTAATTTAGAAATTAATTAACTATGCATTGCTAGGGTTTAACTTATACCTAAAGGGATGAATAGGGATTGTCAGATAAACAAAGAACAAACGAAATTCACAGATAGAACAGTGTTCATGCCAAGAAGTAAAGGAATGAACAAAAACCTGGGGTGAGTACAGGAGGATTCATGATTTGCTATTCAGACCATGATGTATTTGAGAGTACTAGTGGATATTGATAATTAAAAGTACATTACGGTTTAGAATACTGTTGATCCGGAAATTGAATTTAATGTTGATAAATATTTGTAATAATTCTAATAAAATGCTATCAAAGTAATTTTTTAAAATTAAGAAAGAGTTGTGCATATTAATAAATATGAAAATGCTCTTTTCCATTTCATTATCTGAGCATTAAACCATAGAAATAGAATAATTAACTCTGATGAATTATTGATATTTCATTCTGGCTTCAGCTTCTGGTTTTTGGAAAGTATTCTTACCAGAAAACTTACAGTGAGTCCAAATATTTTTATTTTTTCCACAGAGTATCCCGAGACTATAAGGATGCACCTGAAATTGTTGTGAATTTGAAGTGATTTTTTTAACAATTAAATGTATGTGTATGCTTGTATGTGTGTGTGCACATGTATGCATGTGTAATAATAATCAAAGACAAAGAAGTTATTGACATGACTGTGTGAGGAGGATATGAACGATCTTTGAAGTAGGGAAAAGAAAAAGGCAGTTAAATTGTGAGAATTTTAACATGTAACAAGAACTAAAATCTGGGTCATATAGTTGCATTTTCTCACACAGCTCTCTCATTTTTCACTGCAGTCTTCCTCCCCCTGACATGAACTGTCTGTGTCCTCCTTTTAGTTTAGTATGGTTGTCAAACTAAGATATGTTTTATGAAATAACCAGAATTAAAATAAGTTATCATAACATGCATATCTTAAAACCTATGTTTTCACAGAGGAGATGAAACAAAACTCAAGTTCAGGACTAACAAATGCCACTGAGAGCAGATAGCACACATCTCAGGCAAACAGTCTGAGACGTGTACACTCATGAGCAGGGAGGTAGCAAAGGAGAAAATGTGTGGCCCTGTTGGTTGAAATTTTACTAATGTGTGAGAGCTTTTTTCCATCTATCTTGGACCTGCTGGACCTGTTTTCTTCCACCAACTGGGAAATAATCACTCTGAGACTTAATATTAGTTACAATTGTTTAGCCAATGACTCAGGCTTCTTACTGGCTAGCTCTCTCTTAATTATTAACCCCTCCCCCTTTTAGTAATCTGTGTATCTCCATGTGGCCTTGACTTTCTGGTGAAAACCGATTCCTGCCTCCCTAGCAGCTACATGGCGACTCTCTTTTATCTTTCTTCTCCCTGTATTTTTTTTTTTTTTTTTGGTTTCAAATTGCTGCTATCCCATCCCTTGGCTGAAATATCCTTATTCATCAACCAAATAAAAGCAACACATATTTGTAGCCTGCAGAAGGACCTCCCACATCACTGATGCTCATGACATCATCTGCTTTCTAAAAATAATTTTGTATTAATTATTTGAGAATTCCAATCGACTTTGATCATACTCATTCCTCTCCCCTAACTCCAATGGCTCAATTTAGTGTCTAAAGGGTCTAAATTTTAAACCAATCACAGAGGAGTTGGGTGGAGTCACATGGTGACTGGCCTGTGCTTTCTGCTGCAGTACTGGACAGTCCTTAAAAACAGTTGAGTTAGTGGGAGGCAGGTGACTAGTTGTATCCAGAACTCTATATACAGGATGTTATAGAGACTGGTTATACAAGGCAGATGTCAGACAGAACAGATGAAATAACTGCAAAGAGGAAGGAAACTGGACTCTGGGTCGATAGTAACTAAACTGGGCTTCCCACAAGAGAAAAATTCATCTCATTCAAAATGGAGGCAAAATCATTCAGCAAAAAACTTAATTATGGGAAAATATGCCCTCCCTCAAACTGTTCCATCAGTAGCTGGTACAAGTTGGGGCTAGTCAAAGCCAATCCACCTAGTGTTATTCCCATTGTCTCAGTAGATGGGATAGAGTAAATAATTAGGAAGCCATCTTCAATCTGCTTGCATTAAGATATAGATTAACATCTAGGCTGTTTTCAGTATTATGAATTGCTCAGCTGTTTAAATTTGAAGGCAAATGAATAGAAGTAGAAAAAATTACCCTGAGTATTAATCCAGACCCAGAAAGATAAACATGGTATGTACTTAGTTATAAGTGGGTAGGTATTACCTGTTAAGTAAAGGATAATCATGCTACAAGTCTATACCCAGAAAGGCCAAGTAGCAAGTAGAGGTAGAGAGAGGTGCCTGGGTCTCCTAGAAAGGGAAAATAGAGTAGATTTTATGGGTGGACTGCGTGTGGGTAGGGATAAGAACAGGAGGGATTAGTGGGGGGGTGGAGGGAGAGAGTACTGGAATTAGAGGACATTTGGTAGTGAAATGGAAACTCCTTAGAATCTACAGCCGGTGACCCCAGCAAAGACTCATAGTAATGGCGGATACTGAGTGTGAATGGGCCATTTTCTGTAACCAGGAAAGGCTTCCAGTGGTGGGATTGTGATGCAAACCTAGCCATAAATCCTTTGACCTACAATTTGTCCTGCCTGCAAGGTGTGCTAGGGTAATGGTGAGACAGAACTTGTGCAAGCGGCTAACCAATGACTGGTTTAACTCAAGGCTCACACCATTTGGGAAAGCCCATGCCTGTCTCTGCCTGGATGATCAAGAACAGAAAGCTGGATAGCCCACAGTCCTAGGATGTAACAAAACACAACTGGAAAATAAAAAAAAAAAACCCAGTCAATAAAATGATTTCTAATGATATTCTGCAGACTCCTAGTCAGGAGCCTAGCCCAGTCATCAACAGAGAGGCTTCATCCGGCAAATAATGAAAGCAGATGCAGAGACAAATCCTAGTGAGAGCTCAGTGAACCCTGCTGAAGATGGAGAAGGATTGTAGGATTGAGAGGGACTCAGGGCACCAGGAGAGCACAACCCACAGAAGCATCTAAGCAGGAATCACTGGGGCTTACAGGGCTGACAAAAACTAAACAAAATGAAAAACTGAAGGAAGATACATAGAGCCTGACTGGATCTGAGCTAGATCCTCTAAATATATGGTACAGTTGTGTAGCTGGGTGCTCTTATGGTGCTCCTAACACTGGGAGTGGGGGGCGGGATATGTCTGACTCTTTTGCCTGTTCTTGGGACCCTTTTCCTCTTACAGGGTTGCCTTGTCTAGCTTTGATCTGAGAGTTTGTACCTAGTCTTGTTGTAACTTGTTGCGTCATGATTGATTGATATCCCTGGGATACCTGCTTTTTTTCTGAGGGAAAGAGGAGGATGGAGAGGGGACTTGGAAGAGTAGAGGGAGGGGAAACTCCAGTTGGGTGGTAATAGATGAGAAAAAAATAATTTAAAAAAATTCAAATGATGTCTGCTTTCACAATAGACAAGGAGACAATTCTAAAAGTGCTTCAATACAACCTTTATATTTTTGAATCATTATAAGTGTTTTTCCAAGCTAATATTGAGTAAACTGCAAAGAGGAATAGTAAAACATCAGCTATACAAAAAAAAAAAAAAAAACTAGGGTCACTAATCTAAAATTAGTCACCTGTAAGTTTGCAATGCACAAGCAGCGCACAGCAAGATTCTACTCCGGATTTTAGTGAGCGGCTACATTGATTTTTATTTGTAATTCAGTGTCCTGCATCTAAGTTTGTCGCTGTTGGCATGAATTTGCATGTGGCTAGAGGTGGGAATATTTCAGGACACACTTGCCGAAAAATCCACCTTGAGTGTAAAGTTGCACAATGAACACACTTGTTTGTCTTGTCCACAATAGGGAAGCTCCGTTACCACGATAGATCATGCTGTGATTTTCAGCTAAGTAATTATTAAGAATTTAATTGTGAAAAAGCAAGGAAGACAGATAAGGACTTAGAATGCTTATTGTGTTCACATGCAAGCCCCGGCTCTAAGACTCCGTTTCTGCTGTTGTCTGTGAAATGAGATCACGGGCCAGAGTTGTATTTTGTTGCAGCACAAATCTTTACAGAATATGTAATGTCTTCTTTGACTTCTTATTCTGTGCTCTATGGTAGCT
This sequence comes from Cricetulus griseus, assembly GCF_003668045.3. Lineage (NCBI taxonomy): Eukaryota > Metazoa > Chordata > Mammalia > Rodentia > Cricetidae > Cricetulus > Cricetulus griseus. Next base: position 7,894,537 of record NC_048603.1, on the reverse strand, counting down.
TTAAAAATGGCAAAATGTCAGGTTTTTCTTTATACAGTGAGTTTAATCCCCTTGTTTCCCGTTCCACACACGTCATCATCTCATCAGCAGCTATGTCTTCATTGCATGGGATAGTATGCATTGACAGCACATGGTACTATGTCAGTATGCACAGCTTTTATTTCCCAATAAAATATTTATCAATCAAAGTGGTAGAGCCATTTAGGACAAATGGACCTAATCTTTTATAATCTTTTTTGTTGTTGTTGTTGTTGCCTCACTGATATATCTCCCTTACTTTTATTATTTCGTGTCTGTTTAAATAAAATGGATGCAACCTTATCTCAGAGCTCAAACTGTCTTTTTGGTGTCCTGTTGTATCTGTTGTTGTTATTATTATTATTATTATTATTATTATTATTATTATTATTATTATTTTTTTTTGGTCAGGTCTTCTCCATTCATGGTTTCCAATTGCTCTGGCTCCCACTATTTTGTTTTGAACAGACTCTGTGATGGACTGTACCTTTAAGAATGTTGCTTTTGCAGAATGTCTTTCTGTGAGCCAGAAATGACAGCCTTCCCTAGCAGGGAAGGGTCATCGGGGTTGTTTGAATGTTGGCTGTAAGTGCAAAGCATTCTGGTTCACCACCCGAGAAAGCCTTCCCTGCTGGTAGAAGTCAGTGAGTTGAGGACACATACTGTGTGCACACACTCTTGGCCGTTCCTCTAGTGTACAGGAGCTCAGGATGTGTTGTTGATTCTGAGCCCAGTGTGCTCAGGCTATAGAAATGCTTTGAAATCTCCAAGATATTCCTTATGGAAATGCAATGCGTTAGTACTATCATTGCAGTTACCATGTATAATCTCTCGTAATTTTCTTTCATTTGAGTGAGACTGACAAAGGATAGGTGGCATTCACTTCCTCTCAAGTTACTCTTTGGACTTGTCATCACTCATAGAGAAATAAAAGTATTTTATTTCTGCCATTTTTACTTTGACGTCTGTTCACTAACATGTTGCTAAGCATCTGTTATTCAGTGGACATGCTCCATGTGCTGACAGATGCTGTCGTTCAAATGAATTGTATTTACCTACTTTTATGGCGACTACAGGGTGCTTCTATTACCCCTTAGTAGCTAAACATGAATGAGCCTGTAGACATTTTAAAGCTCTGCTTTTCAGAAATGGTCCCTAGACTAGCAGTGTCAACATTGTCTGGGAAACTTGCTAGAAATGCCCCCATTGAATCAGACCTTTTCAGGAGGCTCCAAGGTATGTGTGTTAACAAGGGCTCTGGGGGATTCAGTTGATGCAGGAACTTGAGACCCACTTTTTTTTTTATAGGATGCCTGTTACAGAGAAGGTCAGTAGAATCTGGAGTGAACTGAAGACAGGCTTGCTGAAAACGAGACAGGAGACAAAACGAGAACGCAGTGATCACTTTCCCACTGAAATGAGGAGTCAGACAAGAGCAACTCAATATGGGGATATGAAAACTCTGGATTTTATTTAACATCTGAACAGAGGCCATCCAAATGTAAAGACTATATTAACAATTCAAAGATGGGTTAAAAGCTATTGGGGTCATTCTGGTAGATGCCTGTAAACACAGACGTCAGGAATGTGAGGCAAAACGCCATCCTAGGCCATCCTAGCATGAGACTTGTAGGAAGTAAACAAACAAGCAAAAAAGAAAGGCAGGCGGCAGGCAGGCAGGCAGGCAGGCAGGCAGGCAGGCAGGAAGGAAGGAAGGAAGGAAGGAAGGAAGGAAGGAAGGAAGGAAGGAAGGAAGGAAGGGGTAGAAAGGAAGAGAGAATAAGGAAAGAAAAAAAGAAAGGAAAGAAAGGAAAGAAAGAAAAGAAAGAGAGGAGAAAACACAGTGCTATTGAATACTTCGTTTAGTTACATCATTTTTGTTCTGTGGTATCTACTTCCTGGCTGTTTCAGCGGTCAAGGTTGATAGGCTCTGTAGAGAACACTGCAGTAACCACTGTGCTTGTTACATTGCATTCTCTAAAGATGCTTAGGTATCTTTTGCGTAGCTCATACCTCCTAGTAGCTGACTCTGGTCCTGAAATTTCTATCGTCGGTAGCTGGTCTCACTGAAGATGTCACCTGCAGTATTTCCGTACTACAAGTAAAACATAGAGGACAAAAATATCTGTTGACAAAGACTTGAACTTGGTTGAATGGTTCCTCTTACCTCTTTCGAAAGGCATTCTGATTTTTATATAAGTATTTCCAGAAATCTGCTCAGACAATATTTTTATTTCATTGCCTTGGATGAAAATCTTTGAGGTACAAAGTGTTTCTTCATTCAGACTGTCAAGGTTTTCTGTAACCATATTCTTCTTTTTAATTAGTTAACTCTGCTTGAATTGACAAGCATATACCCATATACATTTTTCTCCTATGAAATTCTCATTAATTTATAGTGGTGTCCAAACCAGAAAGTTTGAATTTAGACTATAAAGGTAAAATGAACCAATCATTGCTTACTTTATTGGTTATGTTTCATCTAGGTCCCTCTTTTCCAACATCAAAGACTCTCATGGTCATTAACAGATTCATTCTTTTAAATTGCTAATTCTAGGGGCTTTCAACTTCACTTGAATATTAAATTACATTACTAGGAAGTGGGAAAAAAATCTCTCCAAATTTGTCAAATGAGTATACCATATGGACTACCATTAAATATTAATTAAATTGTGTTTCATGCATTTATGATTCTTTTCAATAATGCAGCCCATGTCTGAATAGATAAAGTACTTCGAAGCAATCCCCGGTAAGCTTTCTTTGGAAGGAATATGAAATATGCTGGATATAGTGAAAAAAATGTAACAGATTTGGACTTAGAGGCAATGAAGTGGCATTGTAAATTGCAGACAACAAACATGGATTTCATTAAAAGTCAGTTGAGTTTATGCTGTCCCAAATACTTAGAGGCCATGGTAAGTAAATTATAATACTCTGACTATATTTTCTTCCCATATTCTAGTTCTCTCACTCTAGGCTTCTGACAATTACTTAAATGAAATACATATCAATTGTGTACATGTAGTGTGTGGGCCTGAGGTTGTAGGGGTAGGCCATTGTCTAGCATACATGACACTTTCTCCTGGATTTGATACCTGGCAGGACTAAACAAATAAATAGATAAGCACACAGACAGATAACTACGACAGAAACAGCAGCATATAAACAAAAAAGAAAAAAAAAGGTAAGAGAAAAATACAGCGAATAAAATGGGAAAATGATAAAAAAATAAGTAAAAGAAACAAAAAACAAAACTGAGTCGAGATCTGTCATCGTTTGCTAGCTTTGTCTATCCAAAAAATGATGCCTAGGACTTTAAGATTGTCCTTTACTAAGATTTGGTGCAGTTGACTGGTGGAAAGTATCATTTTATGTGCCCACGTGTCATTTATAAGCTGTACATTTTCTGCTATGCTGCGGCGACTCTGTGGTTTGTGGTGCAGTGTGTGCCTGTGTGCAGGTCCCATGTGCAAGCTATCCTGGCACATAAAGAAGACACTGTGTGTAAAGAGCAGGGAAAACAGTGACGGAGGCACTAAGTTAACTTCAGCACAGAGCTGTGGTATGGAGATGAGCTGAGGGTCAGGGATGAGTGGCGTTTCCTTAGTAGTGCAAAGTTGAGGTGATGGAGTGTGACATCTTAAACATACTACTACTTTTTGTTTTCTATATGTATTTTGGATTTGATGTTTTTTTTTTTCTGTTTGCTTAGTAAATGCACACAAATCTACTGATATTTATCATCTGTGTCCGCACTACAGTGGCCACTCAGACTCTATCATTCTATTTCTCAATAAGACTTGGGTGTCAAAAGCTGGGTTGAAAACCTGCTAGCTCAGAGAGGTTGCCTAGTAATTAGTGGACCTTGCTTTTTAGCAAGATACACTGCAAGAAGGAATTGTTCTCCTCCTCCCAAAAAAAAAAAAAAAAAAAAAGGTAGCAAAAACTCAAGTCTCCATCATCTCTGTTTTCATCATCTTTTCTATCCAAATTGCTGACTTCTCCATGGCCAATTCCAATCAGATAGTTACTGGCTCCACTCCGTGATTCTAGGATTAGCTTCATTGGCAGTTTTGGGAGTATCAAATTGTGATCAGCAGGAACCTGCATTTCTTGGGATAGCGTCTTTGGTCTTCTCTAGTTCTGACGGGTCTACTTCCAATTTTCAAAAAGAAAACTATGCTATGAAGCTGTGTCTGATACCATGCTACAGACTTCAGCTTAAAAATATTTCTGTGCCTGGTATATCCACAACCATTACCCATCCCCACATCTGGCCAAACTTGGGAGTGGACCGTGTGTGTCACAAGTTTCCTGCCTAAGCCTTTCTCATTCTTTTTCTGCTGTTTGCTCTAACCTTCCCTCTTCCCTATGCAGTCAGTTTCCTGAGCCCGACTCACCTTGCACAATTTCACCTTGCACAATTTATAAAACAAGCACAGTCTCCCTGTGGTTCTTGTAAATCATTCACGACTTCTCCAGCTCTAAGTTCACAAACTTTAACCCTTCCTCCTCCGAACATACTGAGACAGCCATCCGCTGACCACAACCCCCTTCTTCCAGGGTCTACTCCAGAGAGTGAATTTATCTTTACAAACTATCTAAAATCTGAAATGAACACATCCATTCTTTAATGAACGATGCCTAAACTCTTCCCCTAGGTGAGCACCTGATGCTACTTACCAGATCCAGCAACAGAGACCAGTGCTTTGTGCAGTGCAATGGGAAGTAGTTAATTGGTGATTTCAGAGACTGAAGTCCTAATTCACTTTTAAGTTCAGATATTGGCTTTGTTTCAAAATGAGGCGCATTTAGTCTTCATTCACTAAAAAACAAAATTAAACAAGCACACACACAAAATCCACATCTTCGAACACTTTAGGCAAGATTCTCTTTTTCTACTTTCGTCTAATTTTTTTCACTTCTACCCCTATTAAATGCATGATAGTTTATCAGTGATTCCATTTAAATAGAGCACAAAGATACAAAGCAACTGAAATGGGTTTCAAAAATACATTCTGGAAATGTGTTCACTCGCATGTCCTAGTACCCAGAATACCATTGCCTACCATATAGCATTAATCAATACATAAATATTAATTAAATGAATAACATAAATGGGCATATTTCTTATATGCCATACTCAACTCAGGATATAATAAATGACCAGGAAGAGTGCTTTTGTTTTTTATAACTGACTTATTATAAATATATTACATAACTCGACATTTAATAATTTGTCTGGGCCAAATTTGCTTCATTGTGAATTTCATTTATTTGTGCCTCCACCTACCTTATTTTGAGTTCAATATATTACTTATACTCACATTAGTTTTCAAACTTTTATTGTTGCATTTAATTTTCTTATATAACATTTTGGGTTAAAAATCTTTCTGAATCATAATGCTTTAAATAATTTCCTAGGTATATGTAAAAAGCATTGGAATTTATTTTGTCTACATTATAGCATTCTGTAGAAACTTGTATAGAGTTTTCCTAATACATCTACTACTCTGTCATCTTCCCCAAAGTCTCCTATTTTTAATAAGCTCCCATATATGTCCTTATTACATGTTAATTAAAATATACACATGCTATATAATTTCACAAAAACATAGCTGCCCAACCATTGATTCAAAAATTTGTTCACTTAGTAACAAATTAGTGAACACAAACACAAATTAGTGAACATTCACTTTTTGAGCTATGTTTACAGAAGTGATAACTCATAATATACTGGTAGGTACTACTTATTACTTGCTGAAAAAAATGAATAATAGTGGTATGATTTGAGCACAACCATACATACTTCAGTCAGTTAGTGGCAACAGGGAAGGTTCCTAAGGTCACCTTTGTTCAGAAACCAATATTCAAGGGAAGGAAGCTGGGAAACAATTGGGTGACAGAGTCAGACACTCGGGTGTTGGAATATAATTATTCTTGGCCAATTTAAAGAACATCAGTGGCAACAGGACTGCTTACAGAAGAAATAATTGTCTAGTACTTGCTTGATATGAGTGAGTCATTATTTATTCACACAGTCACGTTGTTGCCTTGCTTCTTTCTACTTCCTTTAATGTGCAGAACAGACAAAAAGAATGCCAAATGTGAGGCTGATTCCAGACACCCATTGTGTCTCATATTGCCTTGAAAAATAACTTGAAGGCCCAGCTCCATTTTCAGTCCTGATAAAAACATGGGGATTATTCACCCAGTTGTCATTTCTACTATATGCTTTTCTATCAACCTTTGCTTTTACTGTTCTGGTAAACTTGTGTGCTATATAATTTCCCTTGGGTCTTTCACATTGTTTGAATATGGCTCACTGCAAGCTACAATACTAGTGGTAGTTCCAATCTAAGAATCTTGTCTACCACTTATGATTTCACAATTTCCTGGTTGTGTCAGACAAAGAAAGTGCTATTACCAGAGCACCAGCTGTGTCCTCCAAGAGCTTTATCCCTTTCCCTAGTATTCTTGTATTTGCAGTCACTGCCTTAACTATGAATAAAGCTAATTTTCTGCAGTTGAGTATGGCTTTCAAAAGGCATAAGCCCTATCAGATTTACGTTTAGACATTTTCTTTGTTGACTTAAATTAGGTCTAATAAGTTGAGTTACAATTTGATATACTCTGATTTCATAACCTGTGAAGTAGAGATAATACTAAAATCTCTCACTCGCTCGGGCACTGACAAGGATCTTAAATACTTCTCTTTCCATATCGTACGCCCTTTAGCTTAGACAGTTGTTCTATCACTGTAGACATTTTCTATGATGGGGCAAAGTCAAGCTTTCAAACATGTCTTCATGCTCCACGATTTCTTTTTCATTACCCCTTCTCCATCTCATCGGTGCCTGCTTATTTTCCCAGATAAATCTCACACATTCACTCCTCTGCCACCTCTTTCAATTCTCTAGAGAGTCAACATTATCATATTGTACGTTCTTTATTCCCATACAACTATAAGATTGTTGAAGGTTATAATGAACATTCAGGTATACTTACCTTGAAATAATCCTAGAGCAACAGTGTATGTATGTATGTATGTATGTATGTATGTATGTATGTATAAATAGCTGTCTAAGTAAACAAGGTACTAAGAAAACAATAACCAAATTTGCAAATGGGGTGCAGATATAAACCAGGAATTCTCAAAAGAGAACACTCAATCAGCTGAGAAACATCATTTTCGGTGTATTCACCATCCATAGTCATAAGGGAAAACACAAATCATCTTACACCTGTCAGAGTGGCTAGGATCAATATAATAAGTGGTAGCTCATGCTGATGAGGATTTAGAGAAAGGGGCACACGCATCCATTGCTGGTGGGAGTGTAAACTTGTACAGCCATGGTGGAAATCAATGTGTTGATTCCTTGGGAAGACAGGGATTGAATTAACTCAAGATCCAACTATAGCACTCTTGGGCATAAACCTAAAGTGAGCTTCATCCTGCCACAGCGATACTTGCTCAATAATGCTAATTGTTACTTTCTTCATAAAACCATAGTTGGAAACAATCTAGATGTACTTCAACAGAAGAATGGATAAAAAAAAATAGGCAATACATTTACCCAATGGAGTATTAATCATTAAAAAAAATGAAATCTTAAAATTTGCACATAAATGGATGGAACTATAAAAAAAATCCTTAGTGAAGTAACCCAGACAGAGAAATATGGTATGTATTCCTTTATATATAGATGTTAGCTGTTAAGTGAATGATAACCAAGCTATAATCCATAGAACCACGGTGGTTAGATGTATGCTAAGGTACTAGTGCAGACAGGTTTCCTATGGAAAGGGAGATGAAGTCAGTAGTTAGGGGTGGGTTAGATTGAGGTGGCCTGGAATGGGAGGATCAAATGGAACAGGAGTGAGGAGAGGTGGACAAGAGAAAAAATACTGGAAAAGACAGCTAAAATTAAGGGCAATTAAATGGTTAGGATGAAAACAAAATACATTAGAAACTTCCAGAAAACTTGTATAAAGGTGATCTAAATAAAATTATGAAATAAAGGAGGAGACAGAGTCTCAATATGTTATCTCTTGTCACCAGGGGATGCTTCTTGTCCCAGGATTGGTTTACATAAAATTGTGTTGTTGACCAAAAGTAGTCAGTCTTATAGGAATCCCTGAACAACTGAGGTTTTATTCAAGTCTATATACATTGTTCTCCACGAAATAACAGCAAGGTCCCACCCTTAAAGATAACACTGCTTCCATTTTAGGATTTTTATGGGGTTCCTTGAGTAAGTGACTTCTCTTTCGTTTGATTGTTTTGTCCAATTTTGATGTGTTATTTTGTTTTATCTTACTATGTTTTATTTTTATCATTATCCCTAAGAAGCCTGTTTTCTAATGGAGATAGAAAGGGAGCCTATGTGGATGAGACGGAATGTGTAATAGAAATTGGAGGAGTGGGGGAGGAGAAAGAGTAACAGGGACATTATGTGAGGGAAAAAAAAAAAAACTACTTTCAATCAGATAAAACAAAAGGGTCTAAGGGAAAAGGAATACATTTATGTCTCCAAGTCAAAATTTTTAATCTTTAATTTGGCAGTTAAAAGCCCTTCTGTTGAGAATAGAGATAGTAATTGCTGCAAAGGAGGGGAGAAGAGAATATCTGTTCTAAGTCCTGAATTTGAATGAGATTGAAAATGTGAATATAAATACACACACACACACACACACACACACACACACGTGCGCGTGCGCGCGCACACACACATTATGTAATATGTATGTATACATATTCATTATTTATACACACACACATATATATGTATATATAGAAATATTTAGATAAGTATTACTAAGCATATATAATATATAATTGATATGTAATAAATAAATGTGTAATATGTCTATCTTATATATACATATATTTATGCACATTTATTTATATATAGTGTAAAACAAATGAATCAAATAAACCAAAAATTAAGTTCTGGCACCCAAGACCCATTCTGCATGAGAGAGCTTCGAGTATTTTCACAGAAGGTCAAGGAGACTGTTTGGACTTTCGTAGTATAATGTGCTGCTGTTAAATCTTATTAACACAGAGCTTGGCGAGAGCAAGGAAAACAAATGCTGGCTCTCTGCGGTACGAATTTCCCTGCAGGCTTTGTTTATCACAGTTCTTTTCTGTAAAGCACCAATAAGTGGAAGATTTATCTCTCATGTACCTGCTCTCCTAAGATTGGCAGAAACAATGGTTGTTTTAAGATGCATTTTATCTTCCTTGTATGGAAATGCCTATGTGTCCTTTGTATCAGCAGTTAGAAGTGTTGGAGCAGCTTGTTTTCTTGTGATTCCTGGAGCTGTCCAAGGCATCTAAAATGCCCTTTTACTCTGATTATATCACCCGGCATCCCAGTCCCCAGGAACTTAGGAATTTGTATTTCCATAATTTCAATCAAATCATCTCCAGAATTTGCCCAACCCTAGAGTCTAGCAATATACAATCAAGTCTGGTTTTTTAACCACTCAATCTTGTTTAGCAAAACTTGATTAGATTTTATCATCCTACCCATTAAAGATTCCATCTGTTTCAAACCTCCTTTCTGTTCAGAATGAAATTCATTTCTTCATAGATGTTTGCTGGATGGCTTATTCATTTGGGAATGTTGCAATTCAAACTAGGAGCTGCTTGTATTTTTATTTCATTTTAGTTTGATTAAATACATGATTTATTATTTTCCTCTTGGAGAAATTAATAATTGTATTCCTTTAAATAAAAAATTCTAGACAGTTCTAGCTTGACAAAGCCCTATGCTGTGTCAAATGGAATGAAATCTAAGGTGTCTACAACACAGGAATTAACAGATTTAGTTAAAACACACAAGAGTAGTACAAGGACATTTCTGATGGGTGCTCAGTGCTGTTCGTTGCTTTGGTGACATATTTTGACTATGTGAGTATGTCCAACCACATTAAGCTGTGCATATTAAACTTGGACATTTAAATATATCTATTATAGTTTAATAAAGCTTAGAAAATTCCAACTAGTTTCAAAAGTGTTGATTGTGATAATTAGCACTAAAATGCTTGCCAAGGGGGAAATCTCTAAATATAAGTAAAACATTTATCTGGAGATGAGAGATTTTTAGGAAAGATTATGTCATAAAGGGAGAATAAAAGGGTCCTTAAAACAATCTAGGCTGGTCCTGAATTCATAGAGATCTGCTTGCCTCTGCCTCCTGAGTGCTGAGATTAAAAGTGTGCACCACCACTGCCTGGCTAAACCCACTGGTGGTAGCCTTTAATCCCAGGACACTGGAGGCATAGTCACGTAGATCTATCTCTGTGAGTTCAAGGCCATCCTGATCTGTAAAGCAATGGTTCTTAACTTGTGGCTCTTGACTCTTTTGAGGGACCAATGACTCTTTCACATAGGTCACCTAAGACCATTAGAAAACACAGATATTTACATTAAAATTCATAATGGTAGCAAAATTACAGTTACGAAATAGCAATGAAAGTAATTTTAGGGTTGGGGTTGGCCATGACATAAGCAACTGTATTCAACAGCATTTGGAAGTGTGAGAACCATTGCAGGTTACAATGGTGCATTGTTGAGGTAGGTGTCTGTAATGGGGTAACTATGGAATTTGTAAACCAAATCCCACAGTTTCAAAAACAACTTTTTGGACAAGTTAGACAAATTATCTTGATTTTAAATTGCCTTTCTATGAAATAGAAATATTAACACCAGGGACTACTTCTGGAAGTTTAATTGTATACTATGGAAACTGTTATTCACTGACGTATATATTCACTGCACTTTTGTGTAAACCCTCTGCAGTTTTCCCATGCCTGCCTCCATCTTGTACCTACATCACTTGCTCTTAGTGGCTCATATTTCAGATGCTTTATATTTAGTTCTTGAGGACAGTTTTTCTTCCTTGACCTAAAATGTTTCCCATGCCACGTGACTAAACTTGACAACCATTTCTTAGCTCACAGGTCTCTCAGAGTACTTCCTTCTCCGATAACAACATGGTAAACATTCTAGTTTCAATTCTTCAGCCATCTGTCACTACTTGAATGTATCATATTTGTAGTCATATATATTGTCTTCCCCACCAAAATGACAGTGTACAGAGAATGGAGTGTACAGAGGTTAATTCTATTCCTACTCTAGTATGCCCTTTAGTCCAAATAAATCTTTTTAACAACGTAAACAATGGATAATTATTGAAGTAATAACTAATTTAACAAATATATATAAGTAGCATGACAGTTATATACTATTAATGAGTGTCTGATACGTAAGCTTTGGAAGAATATCAGTCTCATTAATTACAAGGCCATTTTAGTTGTGTCATTGAAATTTGCAATATTAAGACCTGTTGAAGATGTTTAAAAAAGTAACAAAAATCCCTGGTCTTTCCAGGAAATAAGTAAGAAAATTATAATGTTTAAAATTGATTGGAAAATATTACTAGAAGGTACACATCATCTAAATAATTACTGTTTTTTGTAATCCCATGAGAGTAGCACTATATAAGTTGTTCTGATAAAGTTGTCTTTCTGAAATTAAAAAAGAAAAAACCAATGTGCTTTGTAAAATAGGTCCAATTCACAGATATGTTTTTTTATCAGTGAGAAAATTAAAACCACTCATCGTGGGCAGGACTCACATTCATCAACCATTAATCAAGAAAAAGCCCCTACAGTCTTGCCTACAAACCAATCTGAGGGAGACAATACCTCAGTTGAGATCCTCCTTTCCAGATATATCTAGGTTTGCGTCAAGTTGACAAAGTCCTTACTGTCATGCTCTCTAATATTTCAAGGTAATATATCAAGAAAAAGGGCATAGTTCTCTGGGACTGCAGTAACCACATTTGAATGAACTATGAAAAAGAAAAATATGATTTAACATAAATATTTTTATTTTAATTAAGATTCATTTACAGTTACTTACAAATCCTTTAACCACTTAGCACATGTTTCTTTTCCAGTTGGTGGTACCGTTTGGGAAAGATTAGGTGGTGTGATCATGCTTGAGGAGTTCACTTTGGCAGTTTCAAAAGCCTATGCCATTTTCAGTTAGCTGTCTCTCACTCTGCACCATGGTTGTTGTTTCAATATGTAATCAATTAGCTGCTTTCTAGAACCTGCCAGCCTGCCTGCTACCATCTCCCCATGGTGTTGGTCATGGTGGACTAACCCTCTGAAATTGTAAGAAAGCCCCCAATGCACTATTTCTTTCATAGCACTTGAAAAGTACCTGTACATTTTTAAATGTGGCTCTCAGAATCAGAGTCTTAGTAAGTATATAGCCACGTGTATGCCTCAACCCTCTCTTGTATACTTTTGGATGATATGTGTCTCAACTCTTGAGACCCTAGAGTCAAACTTTGATGTTAAAAATCATAGACTAACCATTGTGAGTAGGGTGACTCTCTTGGGAGAGGATAGGATGTTTGGTATGTGATAGAGAAAACAATATATTAGATGACATAGAACAGGTGAAGATGAGAAACAGAGTTTGGCATTAAGGGTTAGGCAAAAGCACAGTCCAGAAAAAGAAGTAGGTTTTATTAGATAGAAGGAAATGTTCTACCAGTATCACCGCAGGGCACCAGCACCACACCTGTCAATTCTTTGCCTAAGACATAGAGAAGAAAGACAGTGACAACATTGTTAGGCATCCATGATTCAGTGTCTGAAGTAATTCGCATTAGAATTGCTGTCCGAAATTATTTCTATAAAGCTCGTCTCTCTGTAGTTGAGCTAAAAATTAGGGATCCAAAGTGAAAATATTCAAAGCAACACAGTGGTGCGTTGAAGAAAGAACTTCGTTACTAAGTGGAAGACTCAACAGCCATCCGTGGGCAGAGTAGTTGTCCTGATAAATGACAGTGGGATCACAACTTAGGTCACAGAGAAAGATAAAGGAATTTCTAGATAATTAAGCACATGTTTGACTCTATCCAATGATGCTCTCTTATGAAGATCTCAAATAATAGTGCATTCTGTGTATCAAATAATGCCAAGTGTGAAAAGCAAAGAAGTGTCAGAGCTTGCTCCAATGAGTCAGCCGGAATACCTGAGTAGAGGCGTGAGGACTGAGAAAGGGCACACAAAAGAAAAAGAGCTAGAGACATGGGATGGATTTGGGAGGATTGCCTGGTCCATGGTTTTTAGACACCGACCAGCTTAATGTAGAGCCTGCTTATATAAAGACTAGCGGCAAAAAAGAGCAAAGTACAGCATAATGTTACCAGCTCCGTGCACTGTCCTTGAATGGAGGAGCAGCCAGGCTCACTATCTATCATGTGAGTCCTGCTAGCAGCAAGCGGCTTCATTCCCTATCTCTATGTGCCTTTCGGGTGGCATCAGAAGCTTGTTAGTCAGATGATATGCTCTTTCCCCTGGGCTTCATCAGAACATTCTCACGGCTCTCAAGGAGACGGAAACAAGCAAGCTTGAGCTCTGATGTCTTGTAAGTCAGAATAGACTCCCACTGGAAACTGAGTCACTGTGAACTCCCACAAAGAAGCCATAGGAGACAGCAAACAAGGGTGCGACGTGAAAGCCCTTTCTCTGGGGGTGGGGACAGAATTGAGACTATCCATCTACTTTCATCATTACTTTTAAAGATTCTTAAGTTTTCATCCTTGCTTTTTCCATTTTATAATTTGGAGTGCATTCTGTTCTTTCATGTGTGTTCACATCTGTGTGTTTGCACATGTGTGCGTGTTCCTATGGAAGTCTGAGATCAACATTCTTCCTTTAATACCTTCCACCATATTTTTTGGGGGAGCAGTCTTTGACTGAATCTGGAGCTCACTAATTTGCTAGGCTGGCTCCAAAAGGCTCACTGTCCCCTACTGTTTCCACCTGGGACTACAGGTCCACACTGTGCAGGTTTTACACTGGTATTGGGGGATTTTAAGTCAATTTATTACACTTGTGCAGCAAGCACCTTACCTAGAACTACCTCCTTAGCCTAAAAATTTCTATTTAATCAAAAAGCTATGAGTATACTAGTGTACCTATGAAATATATGTATATATTATCCCTTGCTCAAAACTGTGACAACATAAATTTTACACTAATCCTTAAGGGCTTTTCTCATGTATAAAAATGTGACTATATGAAAACTAAATCATTATACAGATTAGGTATCCTTGCCATGTGATAGATACTTAATTCAGACTTTATAATTTTTCTTGGGTTGTTTGTGTTCCCAATGTGTTTTGTTCTTAAAGTTGAATTAGATATAGTTTGTCAATGTGTCTCCCATTTTATTGCCAATTTCCTCATTAGCTAGTTATTTTCTCTGATGGAGTAAAGCCTTTTACTTTGGCGTAATTCCACTTGTCTGTTTTTGCTTGTGTTATCTGTGCTTCATAAAAGTAATCAAACAATATAAAAGAAAGCTGCACCTATTTGTATGTCATTGCGTCATGGATTACATTTAAGGCTTGCATCCACTGAGTGAACTTTGTGTATTGTAAGAGACAAGCCCCACTTGTCTATATGTGGGTTGCAAGTTGATTCAACTCTGCCGAAAAGACTGTTCTTTGCCCTTTTGTGAGAAGGGTCAGTTCAAGAGTTCACTGTACAGTGGAGTGATTATAGTTTACAAGAATAAAATATGTTCTTGAAAAATGTCAATAATGGCTCTGAGATGCCCTTGCCTCAAAAATCCTACTTAGATAAAGTAACACTGTCCTGTGATCTGCTATACCACTCCTGGACATATACCCCAAAGACATTGTGTCCTGTTACAGAAACACTTTCACATCTGTCTTCTTTTTACACTATTCACAGAAGCCAGGAAATGGAATCTGTATGTCTACCAGCAGACAAATGTGTAAGACAAAAGTCACACACACACACACACACACACACACACACACACACACACACACACAGAGAGAGAGAGAGAGAGAGAGAGAGAGAGAGAGAGAGAGAGATAGTTCTGTGAAGTGCAAATCAAAACGTGGCAGATAAATGGATTAAACTTGGAAAAATTATACCGCCCGAGGCAACCCAGGTCCAGAATGGTAAAAAGTCTTCTGTTCTGTTGCACATGCAGAACTTAACTGAAAATCTTTCGTTTTGTAAATTTTGATTGGGAAACAAGTGGAAGCCAGGAAATACAGAGCAGCCTTGTGGGGAGCAATTTGCTAAAGGAAGATGGTAGTTGAATATAGTCAAAATTAAAGTAGGATTCGTGAATACTGGGGCATGGAATGGCTTAAGAACTGAGGGGCTCAGAAATACGGTAGAAGTTAGGAGTTGGGGGGATGTGCTACCTCCCAAAAAAAAGTTTATGAAAAGCAATATGGAAAACGACTACTGAGAAAATTTCCAAATATAAAACTGTGAAAGCAGAGATTGATTTTATTTTAATTTATATGTTTTTGTGTATGTCTCTGTGTGTGCGTGTATATAAGCACATGGGGACATGTGTCAACAGAGGCCAGAAAAGGGCTCTGGATTCTGTAGATCTAGAATGGCTGTGAATCACCAGGCACAGGCTACATGGTGAGACCATGCTCCAATAACAAGTTCTTGAACAAGAGCAGGAGTATGGCTTAGTGGCTAAGGAAGGGCAAACCCTTGCTGCCAACCCTGAAGACCTGAGTTCGATTCCCAGTACCCATGCAAGTTATTGTCTCACTTTACATGCATTCCGTGACATATGCTTGTGAGTCTGTGCACAATCAATAAAGACATGTAAAACTAAATAGCCTATAATCAATAAAGACATGTAAAACTAAATAGCCTATCACTCCAAAAACATCAACTGGTTAAGGCTTCTAACCTAAGAAATTAAAAAAAAAATTGTTTCCAATTTTCAATTTTTGCCTCATGAACATGACTTATTTAATATAATAACAATCTTTTTTCTTCCAGCATATCAGAAATATAACTATATCTTATTGGAAAATAATCTTTGTGCTTATGGAGCATAATAGTTGTTGTGACTTCTTCTCAACACCGTCACTAATTTATCTTAATTTCCCTAGGCATTAAAAAACTTCCTTTTATTTATTATTATTGCAACTGTTCTTGAGACAGAATGCCAAGTGAGCTCCACAATCATGGAAGCCAACTGCTGTTCACCTATTTCAGGTGGCATTATGACCAGAATACATAGATGATACCTTTAGATATCCCTGGAAGAACAAATTGTGGACCTATCAGATAACTTTATTGAGCCAAGCCAAAAAACGTCAAACAGAACAAGACTTGCAAAATGTGAACAAAGGAAAATATTCATGGAAGCCATTTTTAGACTATTCCCATATGGGCCCTGACATGGCAGAAAAGACACCAGAGAACAGAGCACTGTTCAGGCATATTTTGTTGGCAGGCACCTCTCACTTGGGGGAACTTTATTTAATGGATGTCAGAAAATAAAAGGGTCTGCATTATCACATTTTACAGAAGTGTAATTTGGAGCAACAGCTGCTAGCCTTTGCACAGTATTTGTAATTCTGATTCTTCCAAGGTATGTTAGGCGCTCAACTTTGATTCATAAGGTTTTATTACAAGTGCTAACTAGATTATGGGGGATGTACACAAAGGAGGTCTTGTTTTCATACAAGAAGCATTTTACTCAGGATAGTATTTGAAACTCATGATTGTTACATTCCCGTAGATATTTTAAGGATTATATAACTGAAAGGATGTTAATGTTACTGCCCCATTGCCAATTATAAAGAAAATGTTTCAGATTGCGATGATCCAATTTATTTTAAAATTCTAGAATTATTTTAGAGATAAATTGGCTTTTTATTTTATCTTCGCTGCCCCCAGCAACCCATTATACAAATTACTAGATTTGTGTTCCAGAAAAGAATAAAGAAGTTTTGCAGCATTCTACTCAATAAGATTTAATTCATTTTTAATGTGATTGCTTATGAGTTTCTAGTCTGATTTTCTGTTTCCTTTCTAGAGGGAAATCACAGAGTAGCAACCTATCTGTGCAACTTGACCAGAAATTTAGACTGGTCTACATATCCTTAAAAAAGTAGAGAGAAAAAAATAAATTTTATAGTTTTATTCCATACTCTGTAATAACAATTGCCTAAATGATGTATGAAAAAAATCAAAATTTCATAATCACCCATGTGACTGATACTTCTCAGAATAGCTTCAACATTTATCTGGTAAATTAAGATTTCAGTACTTGTTGATTCTTTATAGTTGTATAATTATAATTATATTTCTATAATTTTCCTCCTATTTTATGTTTGCTTTTATGTTTGCCAATTATTTTCTTGGGCAAAATGACCTGGCATTCTAACACTGTCATAGAGAATGAACTATGAACTTTATTTCCTTGTGTCTTGAAAGAGGTGAAGAACAGAGGACCATTTAGAGCAGAGTATCTCATTTCAAGTGAGAAATTTATTGGCACATGAAAGACACACTTTGTTCTGCCTTTGAGTGCATAGTTCAAAAAAGATACTAAGATCACAGATTTTGTAGATGCGTAGAGTTACATTTGTGGAATGCAGAGACAAATGAGATTCTGTCAAAAGTAGTCTTTGTATCTTTTCCCTACATTGCCTATTCATTTTTTACTCTCTTACCCACCAACCATTAATGTTATATAATACATTAGCAAAAACTGAGGGCTAAATCTTTGAACAAATTTGCCCTTTGGTAAGGTACTCTGTTATTACATTATTAACTAGTTCCGAATTAACAAGAGATAGGTATAAACATGTGTGTTTCCATAAAGTCTAAACTGTTGACAGATATGTAGACTAATCCTGCCATTCAAAATTTGAATTTGAATATTTGAGTTTGAATTATTTTTCTATCTTTATTATACAAAATCTTCTATAGACCATGGCTCTACCTCAAGCTAATGATTCACATGTTCGCTGGTGAGCATTGTGTGTAGCAATTTCATTATTATACAGTGGCTCATTTTGAACAGTTTTTCAGTTAGAGAATATGTTCACAGTGTCTTAAATTAACTAATTAATCAATTAATTTTAAAACCAGAATATAAATTAGATGTATTTATCACTGCTACATGGTCTTTTGAAATATACACATTGTAAGAAAAAGTAAAATGTAGCTCATTAATTTATGCCATTATCTCTCTCTGATGAAAGTGTCAAGATTTAGATGGATGCATTCAGAAAATGTAGTAAGATGCCCAAAAGAATATCATCTGACTATATATAATATATACTATGTATAATATATATGCTATAATCTATAATATATAATACCATAAGGAAGGAAATACTGTTGTTTGCAAAATAAATGCACTTAGACACTGACAGTTTAAATAAACCAAGAAGCACAAAAGGAAATATTATTTTTGTCTTTATTTTCATCATGTTGTTTCTTGAGATATATCCAAAGATAGGAAGTTAAACTTAATAATAGGCATTTTCATGATTGTGATTTTATATTTGTAGTGAAATACAAGAAATACAAATTTTTCTATTTATTTATTTGCTAACTTTGCATCCAATTAGTATTTTTTCCTAGTAAATTGTAAGAAATTTGCAGTTGCGCGGAAGTAAGTCAGGTGTGATTAATTTGAGCTCTGGAAAAATTGGCTCAAATGGTAAAAAGTAATAATGTGACCAAAATTAAAGAACATTATCATTTTTCATTTACTCTTGTGTTGTCATAAATCCCATAATAAACTGGTCTCATAATAAACTGTCCTTTTAATAAAACATGTACAAAAATACTCTATCATCATCCTTTCCTATTTTAGCCTCCTTCTGAAAATAGTACTAAAGCATTAATAAAAATGTATTCATAAACTATATATAGTATTTTTCAGTTTTATGAAGCATTTTTTAAATTTTAACTTTGGGCCATGAAATTAGTCAGAATACTGCAACCTTTGTGTTCACACTTCTGTAATGTGTGCCTATAACTCCAAATCTTCATAACACCTAGCTTACTTACTAAACTAGTGAGCTTAAATATATGCTACCAGGCTTTGTTTTGTATATTTGTATTCCTTCGTTATATGAAAGAGCCATTTGAGATTATGTAATTTTAACATATCATATAGAATGATGCGTTGTGGCTAGTTATCACTCAAAAGAGGACAGAGACCAGACCTCATGAGTCTAGATATTAAGTCAAAGACTCAAGGGGGAATGGTAAAATTGCTGTATTACTAAAAGCCACATAAATATGCATAAATAATGCAAATCCATTTGATGAAAGCACCTTAAACACGTATTTTTAAAAGATTTAGGTAATAGAGGAAGCCTACTATTAGAACGTAAATGCCTACTTCCCTCTAAAAGTAGTCATGAGGAAATACAAACATAAATTTCTGTATGGATGCACGATTTGTTAAAGTTATTGCAAAACTGGTTGTGGCACAGTAGTTAATGGCGAATCCCTGTGAGACAAGTATAAGACACTATTGCTGGGAGTCAGACGCTCTCAGTAGTAGTACAGGCTATGTAGGAGTTACTGCACAATAGGACCACATTGTGCCTACTGGTGAAATCCTGTGTATGAGCTCTAAACTGTTCTTGGCATCTCTGGACAACATCTTCTAGTTGCTAGCCTATGTTCTGTGGGGCAGCACTGTTACCTAGGCTGGCAAACTCTCAGGTATCTGATGATGTCTTTATATAACTCATCAGGCAAGATTTCTCTGTGAGGCCAGGGTTAAATTTGCTGTCAGAGTGGGAGCCATTAAGTGCTTTGTACGTGAAGAGGTGAATGGATGCAAAAATGATGCAATTCTTATGGCATTGATATGATTCAAAGATCCACACAATATAACATCTTGAGCGTTAGTCTCAGAAATTCAGTTTTAGTAATTCTGAGATAGGGCCTAGACATCTTCATTTTAAGTACATCTGCAGGTTTGAATTCATTGTTCCAAAGTTACTCTTGAGTGTTTAGATCAGCAGATGGTACGTAAAGATAGCACACTGAAAACTGTCATTAAATCTGCCCCTATGCTCCTCATATGGAATCCTGCCTGAGAACGGTATCTCCATCCATGCCCTCATTCAAATATGTATGTATGTATGTATGTATATATGTATGTATGTATGTATCTTCCAACAGACAACACTCATTTTATGAGAAAACTTTTGCTATTGTGTCCTTCATATTGCTTTAAAATTTATATCAGAATTTGAGATTGAAATTAATGCTTTTATTTTCTATTTTCTATAAAAGCTATGTAAGAAGTGTGTGTGTGTATGTTTTCATGAGCACAGTGTATGTTGAGAGAAACTGATAGTAAAAAAAATATAGACAGAAAAATTTCCTCAAAATTTTAGCGCAGACTGCAGAATCAGGTTTATATTTTCCAAACTGGCAGTTATAAATCATCAGTTGTCTTTATAAGTTACCTAAAATTAATGTCAGTGATAAAATGATCAGTAATAACCACAGTGATGGTAGACTAGTGGATTTTATTAAGTTTTTGAATGTTTCAGGCTATATTCAATACACTCTCTATATCATTTGACTTTTATCTTTTGATACTCTGAAGTGTCCAGAACAACTATATCCATTAAGGAAATAGTATGTGCAGACATTAAGTTATAAAAATCCACAAGAAATATATCAGTCCACCCACCCATATATCTATCCATTTCCTCAAATTAAAAATAATCCAGGGCAGGGAGAGATATCTCAGCAGTTAAGCCTGAGGTTAGGAGTTCATCCATCAGGACATAAAGGTCATTGGAGAGAAGTGACTTCCTCAAGATTTCCTCTGATCTCTTCAGTCACACAGTACAAAAAGAAACAGGTATTTTAAAAAAAGGCACTGTATGTTAAGTCAATCAGAAAATGCATCAAATTATAAAAAACTAAAGAATAAAAGGAAACACTTAAACATCTCTCTCTCTCTCTCTCTCTCTCTCTCTCTCTCTCTCTCTCTCTGTGTGTGTGTGTGTGTGTGTGTGTGTGTGCGCGCGCGCGCACATGCACACGTGCGTGCCTTGTTTACTGTTCTATTACTATGACAAGTCACTGTGACTAAGGAACCTTTTCAAAGAAAGCACTTAATCGGGCTTCCTAACTGTTTCTGGGGTTAATTCACGCTCACCTTGGGAGGGGTGTGATGGGCAGGCAGGTAGTCTTGCTGGCTGGTGCAGTAGTTGAAAGCTTTCATCTGATTGGCCAGATGCAGGGAGAGAGAGACAGAGACTGGGTCTGACTAAGGCTTTTGAAACTTCAAAGTCAAACCCCAGTGACACACTTCCTCCAACAAGGCAACATCTTATAATGCACTCCAAATGGTGCCATTAACTGGGACTAGCATTCAAGCATATGAACACATTGGGCCATTCTCAATCAAAATATCACAATACAGATCAAACATCTATGAAATATATGCAAGTGTTTGTTATTTGACAATTAATATAAATTGATCTCCATGAAATATAGAATGTCCAGATTTGGCAGTACATATAAATGCAGACTTTAAATGTACATTACTGAGGATGTAATAAATAGCAAGCAAGAAAAGAAAGGAACCAGTTTCATAACTTTGGGTTAGAAAGATTGCAAAGTACAACTCCCATGGTCTCCTCTCTATGGATTATTCTATACTAAAATGAAACCTTTTTTGCAGATTTTTTTATTTGAATTAGAAACAAGATTGTTTTACATGTCAATCCCTGTTCCCTCTCCCTCCCCTCCTCTCCTACCAACCCCCCAACTAAAACCCTACCTATCACATATCCTTTCTGCTCCCCCTGGATGGTGAGGCCATCAGAGTCTATGGTATCCTTTGGGATAGGGCCTAGGCCCACCCCCGTGTGTCTTGGCTCAGGGAGTATCCCTCTATGTGGAAAGGGCTCCCAAAGTCCATACCTATGCTAGGGATAAGTACTGAACTACTACAAGAGGTCCTGTAGATTGCCAAGGTGAAAGATGTGGTAAAGAAATTGTTAGTTGTACCTATAGCTGATAAATGGTTCTTTTCTAATCATAAATAGAAAATTAGATGTCAGTTCTATTAGAGAAGTGGGTAGAGGATGAACAGAAAGAAAATCACAGAAGGAAACTTGCAAAGTCATCAATGTTTATGCAAACATATTAAATGGTTAGCATTATCATTTGCTTTCACCACTAGTTGCAGTGAAAGTAGCAAAGGAAGTTATTTCACAAATATTGTTTATATTATGAAGAACTAGAACTCACATAGATATCTCTGAGAATGAAAATACTTAGGAGAATCCTTCAGCAATCATAGTGTCACCAAACATTGAGGCAAATAACTACAAGCTCCAGCCTGCAGAGAGTAGAGTGTAAGGCAGCCTCCATCACTGCAGGCCTCTGTAGACAGTGATTTACTTTTTAGACATTCTTTCACTGGAAGATTTATTTTTCCATGAGCCAAGAAAGAAAGTATTAGCTATCCATCACACTTATTTCCTTCAAGATATCCCATGATGCATAAAATTATCCAGCTTAACTTATTTCTGGACAAGCCTTATCCAGTAAATGATGGATGAAAATGAAGGAAACTCTGGGCAATTTGTTCAATTAACAAAAGCACTGAAGACCCATTTCAGCTCCAGAATTCTCCATAGGGGTTGCTTAGGATGGATATTGGCGTACATCATGGCTTGGTTTTTCTTTTGTACACTTTCCATCCCTTTACCCATACCTTCATAAATCACTTGAATGGTAAATTGTATAACTGAAGACACTTTTAGGAATACTCAACAAGTCAGAGCACAGTGATTTTAAGTGATGCCTAGAATGTTGTACAGGCAACAATAAAGAATTTGACCTGAGTAGAGTTGTTAATCCTGGCAGACTGTAGCAAAGAAAAACCAGAATGGTTTGCTGGTGCAATGGGATCCAGGTGCTGGCATTCTCAATTAGGTACTTGAAATGCATTCAGAAACTATGTAGGAAAATATAATGAAGTAGGCAATGTTGAGAGCTGATGCTCTCAAAATTGATGAAACTACAGGCCTATTCATAGATTGTTTTTACTTTTAGTTCTGGCCACTGTGGCCCAAACTAGGTAGCTTGAATTTCCTAGTAGGGATCATTGTATTATGGACTGAATTATACTTTGTACTGCTTCCTCAAATATTGTTTATATTATACAATATAATGTATACTTTTACACACACAAAGTTAATAAGGAAATTAAGAGTCATTCACATTCTACCATAAATAGATAAGAATACTTTCAAATAATTTGGGTAGAAAAAACAAGCCAGTGCTACCTTCAAGGGTTAATAGTCAAGTTAGTCAACCTTGGCCTCAAAAGAGTTCAGGTATCAAATGCTTAGAATCCTAGACTCCTCAGAGATGAAATTCTGGGTGTTCATGCCTTTGGTATGTACGTTGCCATGGGAGCAAATATTCTTCCATAGGTAGGGACATTAATCTTCTTTCTCCATGCTTTTTCTGAGAGAGAAGGTTTACCAAAACCGTGGGGTAACCATAGGCTGAGATAAAACAGCAAAATGATAAACTGACAGTGTTTTTTCAAGGAAACATGTGATCCAACTGTTACAGGTGTCCCTGATAGACAGCTTCAGCTGTCAGCCTCTTGAAATGATGCCCAAGTTACCCCCATATCTTGGTTGATGACCCATAACTATCATATTAAAGAGAAGAGAATGTAAAACTATGATCATATTGTCATAGGGAAAGATGTCTTACTTAATACAAAGCAGACTTGAATATGTATAAATATTGTTGAAAATAATCTGCTAGACAGAAATTTTACAAAAAATTCAGAGTACTGAGACATTCATACCCTAGGTGATGTCATAAAAAATGTCATAGGCTAGTCAGATCCCAGAGGGGAAAAGGCACTGGTCACCCAACAATGTAAGTTTGATTACTGTATCCCACGGAAAGTTTGAAGTAAAGAACTGTGTCCACCAAGTTGCCCTCTGCCTTCTATAGGTGTACTGTATATATTATTACATGCATACAGTCAATAATAATAATAATAATAATAATAATAATAATAATAATAATTGTATCCTATTTGACTATATAAAAGGAAAGATAAAGTAAAATATTTCCTTAAAATTCATTACCATGTTTATCTCAGAATTTCTAAAATAACATCTGTAATAGGATGATTTCATTAGAATTATTTTAATATCATTATTTGAATTCTTTGACCATCATAGTGGTTTGATATTGTCATTGTGTATTCAGTAGAATCCTGTTACCATCGAGTCAAGATATCTGCCATGTAACACATGACTAGAGATATGATTGTAGTTTTCTAACAAAATTTCATTGTGACATTTTGACTAATTCGGGTCATGGTTACTGGCAGCACCTTTAACTGGCTCAGGGCTTCATAGCAAATGTAGTGTCTTTACATTGTGTGAAAACAAAGGGTTGTCTATCTGGATCACTGGGGAATGGGGCTGATTTGGATATGTGGGAATCCTGAATGCTTGGCTCTCTTCCTGGCCATGCGGCCACTTGCTCTCCTCCCTTCTGGTTAGCCTCATTTCTGGTTTGGGAACTGATCCCACCACTGCTTCTTGCCAATTCCTCCTTGAGTCCAGCTGGCCCTCACTCTTCCTGGCTCTAGCTGTTCCAGATTTTCATGCCAGACTAACTCTTCTGTTTCAGTGTTGTTGGCCTCAATGTTATTTCACATTTTAGGCTATACTCAGATTCACACAGCCCAGAAATCTGGGCCCAGATGAGTAGAAGTGGGATGGCTATCTGGGTGTGCACTTCAATCCATCAAATTTTGTAGTTCATTCATAATAAAATAGCAGATATTCTGCCTTCACAGAAAAATTTCTGTCATTCTTTCCCATTATTCTATGTTCATTTTCACAGCTAAAAGGTCTGTGTTCGAATGGTCGTGGGTACAATTGAGGCAGACTAGCACCATGTAATATTCCCAGAATCATATATTTTCTTTTTCTTCTTTTTTTTGTTTTTTTTTTTTTTGAGACAGGATTTCTCTGTGTAGCTTTGGAGCCTATCCTGGCACTTGCTCTAGAGACCAGGCTGGTCTTGAACTCACAGAGATCTACCTGCCTCTGCCTCCCAAGTGCCGGGATTAAAGGTGTTCGCCACCAACGCTCGGCTATTTTCTATTTCTGGAATGTACTATAATACTCTGAGATTATTTTTTGAGTGCTAGACTGTTGTCAAAGTAACTAAAAATGCTGACTCAAATTCAGAAAGTGTTTAGTGCTTATCATCATTACATCAGGAAGTCTTAATCACCAATAGCAACCTGGCATGTTTTATTAAATAAAGAACAAGGCAGAAAAAGGACCTTCTTCTTTTCTATCAGTATTGAAACTATCAAAAATATATCACTTTTGGGCATACAGTAGTATTTTATCAGAATACAGTGACTATGAATATAGCTATTCATTTAAACTATTTTAAAGATTCACATAGAAATGCATACCTTATTTTGTGACATATAATTAAAAAAAGCAAGTACATATCTTAAGTCAAATGATTCTATCTCAAGATACTATATTGATTTGCAAAAGCAGCTGTTTCAGGATTTATAGAGTCTAAAATAGATTAAAAATAACTGCATCTACAAATTTGTAAAATGAGCATTTTTTTTTTACCTTCCTTGAAGCCTGGTTGAACAAACACCAAGGCAACAATTTTCACCAGCTATTTCTAACCTGCACAGTTGGTCACTAATGTAAGTGTATTGTAAAAGAATAGTGCCTACTGTGATGTCTAGTCTTTTTAAAAAAGTGTCAGATAAACCAATTAAGAGCTAATATCTGCAGTAACCTCAGCTACCAAGAGGTGATATCAAAGCCAGACATGATGGAGGGATACCTGTAATCCTGGAACTAGGGAGATAGAGGCAGGAGAATTGTTGAAAATTCAAGGCCAGACTATGCAGTACAATCCAAAGCAATCAAACAAATTGTATAAAATTAAGAAATATTTTAAGAGCCCAATAACGTATTCAGAATCTCAGTCTGAATTGAGCCAACCCCTGCTGGGCCTGTGCAATGTTTCCCAGCCAAATACCAAATATCTTATTGATACTGTGTTTTTATGTGTGTGTTAACACAATTTAAACATGTTTCGTGTTAAAATTGTGATATTGCATACATGATCCACTAGTGTGACATAGAACTTAAAGTTCTGAGAGTAATACAGTTATTTATTAAGCTATCCTAATTACTAGGTGACAGTGAAACCTAGTAGTATTTGTGGAGTTGGGAATAGCCCATGGCTAGGGTACAATGAAAATTTCAAGATCATAATCTTTTACATGTAACAGTTGTTACAAGTATATTAGAAACTAGAAAATAGGTCTATAAGAGTTGCTGTGGTCATGGAGTGTCTTCGCAGTACTAAGACACTTGACTAAGGCGGAAATTGGCACCAGGGACTATGATAATGCTCTGATAGGACTGACTATGTTTTTGTTCGAAGGAATATGGAACAATTAGGGACTTTGAACTAGGAAAGTGATTGGAAACTTTAAGGTGATGCTGAGTGTGATTTGAACTGTGGAGCTTCAGAGGGGAAAATATTAGTATGTGGCCTAGAGAATGTTCTTGTGATATTTTGATGAAGAATGTGGCTCCTTTTTGCCCTTTGCCAGAAAAGTTTGCCAGAGGGTAAATGGAAGAGCTTTGGATTAGTGGCTTTCACAGAGGAGATTACAAAACAGACTAGTATTGACTGTGCTGCCTGGATGTTAGTGGACAGTCTTGTGCAGATCTTTAATAAAAAGGAACAAGCTGAGCAATGAAAAATACAAAATGTACACTTTGAGGAGAAAAGAGACACCTTGAAGTATAATAGAGCTAAATGTGGTTTTCAGGGTGATAAAAAGTTTAAAGAAAAGCCTGATGCTAAATGGGATAAAGAGAATGGTGACCTCAGAGCATAACCCCACCCAGCTAAACTTCCAATCTGTGAAAATTAATCAAAGAAAAGTTTAGAGCTGATGTGGTGGTGAATTCCTTTGATCCCAGCAGTTGGGAGGCAGAACCTGGCAGATCGCTGAGTTTGAGGTCTACAGAGGAAGTACAAGGGCAGCCAAGCTTAGGCAGTGAAGGAAACCATCGGAAACATGTTGTCTCCTGAAAGCAAGAGGACATTGACCAAGACAAGGTCTCTGAATGAAAATTGTCCGATAACTTTGATACAGTTTTATGTCTACTGCCCCATGGTCATCTGCTCCCCCAAATCAGCAAACACATTGAAAGTTTTATGTTGTGGAAATGCGGATGCATTTCAGTTTTAGGAATTGCTCAATATGTGCTTCTTTCTGGAGAATTAAATTAAATTAAATGGGGAATTTAAGTCTTCAAAAATAGACAAACACCACTCAATCCTTTAGGATTATTTGTGAATTATTTCCCCTAAATTTAGGAATCTTTGGGAATGGTGTAGTCTTTTATCTTGTGTATAACAATATAAGAAATGACTTTTCTTATGTTTTAGTCGATCCACATTTCTTTAACAGTTTTATTAATTTATAAAAAATAGAGAACTTGGTTTTACTATATATAAGAATAGTGATTCATTGATATTTTCCAAAATATTCATTTTTTTTCTTTTTGGAGATAGGGTCTCACTGTGTACCTCTGTCTTACAGGATCTGACTATGTAGACCAGGTTAGTCTCTATTGCATAAAGAATTTTCCTGCCTCTGGAATGTTGGTATTAAAGGCATTTAACATAATTCCCAGCATTTCTATGTTTCTGATATGTTTAATATACACCTCTGGTTGTAACAATCAGTTAAGCAGTAACCTTCCTCTTTCCATTTATTATCACAGGAATATACATTTCTCATTGGAGTCATTCATAACATCTAGGGCTCAAGGTAGACTCTGGATCTCTACTCTGTATGTAGTGAATCTCAAGCATATTTAAACTAGTTTTTCTATCTTGGATTTCTGAGAAGTGGTGACCCACATAAATCTTCAAATAGTGCCACACCCTGATTTCTATTTTTTTCCTGCTCCTCTGTTATTGTTTCCATGAAATGCTGATAGATGAAAAATTTCCACTTATTCTTGCAAGTTTTTTGTGCCTTCCCAGCAACTAGGCTACATTGTACCCAAACCTTTGCAAAGAAATAGAAGGCTAAAAGGCTATCCTACTAATAATATTTTTCTCAATGTGTTTTCCAGACTTTGAAGAATTTCAACTGCAGGAAATTTTGGGTTTAATTACTACTCTTTGACTTCTGCCATAAATGCATTATAACACTCAGTTGAAACTATTGTCAGTTTGTTACAGTAAAAAAAATGATTTCAGTTTTCAGCTAATAATTTTTAACCTAATTTTTTTTCTGGTGAACATTTTATGTATTCCTGGAGGCCACTTTCTAGATTTCTTTATTCATTGCAACTGATGTGAAGAAACACCAATATTCATCAGTAAAACTTTATATATCATTCACTATATGGAAAGCACTTTTCAATGACCCATGCTTATTATTTAACATCCTTATACTTGTGGGTGATATGCACTTAATCTCCACATTGAATAGGAGCAAACTGCTGCACAATCTAAGAATTTCCCATGATTCAATGCAGGTGACATGACAGAGTTAAGTTCAAAGACAAACAACATGCCATTGACTATGTCTCTCATAAACTGTGAATAGACTATTATACCACTCTACAAATCATCCTTCCTTTTTTGCAACTAACCATTCAATCAATTACAGATCTTTACCTAAACGATTATATTTGTGTATATTTCCTTTACTTGCTGCTGTAAAAAACTAACAAATAAAGATAACCTAAGGAAGAAGGATTTGTTTTTGTTAACATTACAGAATGTAAGGTTGAGAAGGATTAGTGGTGGGAGCGTGAAGGGGCTGCTCATGTTTTCGCAAGTCTGCACACAGATGAACATTGGCATTCTGTTTTCCTTGTACTTTGGTTTGTTGTGTTCTTTTTATTTATGACTGGACATGGAGTAGTATAATCCTCTCTCAGGAATCTTCTCAGGTTAACCCCTCTTGATCCATTCTCAAAGATACTTCTCGGATATGTATCTCCTAAGTGGTTTCCTACTCAGTCAAGTTCATTCTATTCACCATCATATTTTATAAAGAATTTTTCTCATAGAAATGTAAAACTAAACAAAACTGTAGGTCACAGTTAATCAACGTAAAGCATGCTTTTTCAGAGGTAATATGTACGAACAGTCTTGAACTTTATTCATTTGAGCAAACATTTAATTATTTCATATTTATCATATTCATCTAAATTTTATCTTTATCTCTACCTGCCATGAACTGATGTAGAAACCAATGAATAGATTTAATATAATTTGATATAAAATTATTTTTTGAGAAGTATGTGTTCATATTTTTGTGTGATTTTGACTTATTAGCTTGTATAAACTTAGATTCCTCTTGTTGAATACTGTGAGGATTTCAGAATTTTTCAGGCTGTGAAAATCAGAGATGCTGTACTTATCCCAAACATATTTAAACTACCAAAGTTTTTCAAGAATACGTCTTAAATCACGGGGACACTATGCGTAGAACTCTCAGGCAAAAGTTCTCTTGATAATTTAAATTGTAGATGCTATGCTTTTCTTTAATTGTAGTAGTTTTCTTTTAATTCAAACATTCTCAGTGTGGTGTCTCATTTTCTCAACTTTTATATCTTTAGACTTAGACTAATATGCAAATACATACTTATTTCCCAATCAGTAATAATTCTGTAACAGGGAACTGTTTAAAAAAAAAAACAACAATGTGCCTTGGTATAATAACTTATGCGAAGACAACCATTTTATTTTGATAGACTTTTGTGTTCAAGGTCTCCAAAGATAAAAGGAACTTTGTAACAAACTGACATATTATAATACTGGTTTACCAAAAGATCTCAAACTGCCATTCCTGCTTTTTTTTCTCATATGTTACTAAAATAAAAAAAAATAACCATGAAGAATAACTTATTGATTCTAAAGTTCTCACTACAGCACTGGTGAGATACAAGGATAAATATTACTTCTCCATGTGCTGACATTAGTTGATTCACGGTTATAAAGCCTGTCTGGTAAGTTTAGAAAATATATTCAAGGATATATGCTATGAAGAATTTATACCAAGATGTCAAAAGTGATTTGAAAATCCCATTAAAGGAAATAACGCTAATCATCCACAATAACATTGAATTAATTATTGATAAATCTAATGGGTAGTCTGAAATTGCTCACATTTAATATTAATCAGAAAAGGGAGATGAATTCCTAACATGATGACATGCTCTTTGTGCCTCTGTCTATCTTTATAATGTTATTATATACAGGGCTCTCAGTTGTCAGCTGAGTCAAACCGGAAAGATCAGTTCTTTCAACAGAATGTCTGCACTAAGATAGGGTTTTAACTCTCAAAAATGTTCAGTCATATCATAAAATGTTATACCTTCTCTGGGTTTTGTTTTGGGATTCTTATTTTATAATATCAAATTATGTGTAAATTTCTTGTATTACCTCTACAGTTGTACATCGAAGTAGTTATGCATTCAAAGAAGTATCTATTCATTGTAGTTTTCTATATTTATTTATATGTTTGCATTTATGAATTTACTTATATAATTTTATAAATTTACAAAAGGGAAGAGAAAATATATATTTTGTGTATTCATCTGTCTATGAAAGACAGGGAGACAGGAAATTGCATTCTGAAGAGTAATATAAATTATTAACATAATTTGGCTTAAGATAAAAATCATTTAAATCTGAGAACATTTCTCAACTCTTCCTGGGTCATTCTGCATGCTTAAAACTACAGAACACTATTGTGTGGAATTTTTTAATGTCCAACAATTTATTTGTCCCCATATATATATATATACACCATATATGTGCATGTGTGTGCATATATACACATATCTACATACATGTACATCCTATATTCTATTGTTTTCAATATGTAACTGCAAGATTTATAATAATAATGTTGCCTTGTTTTTAGTGTTATAGAGTGTTCTGGTATATACCATATGCATATAATAAAATCCATCATCTCATGTGTTGATGGAAATTAATTTCCCTATTCTTGAAATATCAAATACTGCTATTTTAGGTATTCTCATACATGTCCATGAGAGAAAACATCTCAGTGTTTCTCCAGGGCAAAAATCCAGAGTATAATGTGTCTTATAAAACTTGCTTAGAATTACTAATTCATTTCAGAAGTTGTGGTCGTAAACTGTGCTCCCATTTTAAATACTTAAAAAATTTCAGTTTCCTTTCTTTCAACTTGACTTTTGGTTAGTCTAATGAATTTAAACAAGAATGAGAAGAAAAGAAAAGCATCAGTAATCAATGAGACACAAATTTGGTTCCAGTCTGAAAGTCTTCTCCTTCCTTTCCTTCTGCCCTCTCTCCTTTCATCTGGAGTTTTATTCAGGAGCCGTACCAATGTAGACAATAATAGGGTTAAAAGTAACCACCTCATTCTCCTTCCTCTTGTATGGTAGACAATAAAGGAAAGGATGGCTTCTTGTTCTCTTCTTTTTCTATTATAGTTACAGCCTCCATAGAATGTGCTACCATCCATCATTGAAACTATCTGGGTTCCCTTTAGACAGTTAAGCTAATTAGAATAAAAATAACAATCAATCAAATTTCATGGTGCCTGAGAATGACTATAATTAAATTTTTATGTATCTAAATATAATTTTAATTGCTTTTATCTTATATTTAAGCATTTGGCACACATTAGACTTGTTACAAAGAGATCATGTAGTGAAATTTGTTGATAATATACTATGGGCATCTAAATGTAATTCTCCAATACACACACATTTATAGTTAGTAAAATTATATAAAAAAGGTATCTGTAAACTTTTTTCTTTCCTTCCATAAAAGTCTCCACTGTCTTAGTTGAACAAGCTGGAGGCTTAAGATACAGTTGGATTGTGTGATTAGGTTCTCTTTTTAATTGTTCAGTGACAAATTTCAGAGATCCATGACAAATTTGAAAAGAAGAATTACGAAAGAAAGTTCACTTGAGTTGCACCTGTCACAAAGAGAAATGTAGAAACATGAATAATGGGTCGATGCCCAGGGTTTCTTTGATTTAATTGCCCCGAGTCTCTTCTCTAGAAATATTAGGTTTTCAAATAGTCAGAGTTGTTAGATTTTTATAGTTATTTAATAAAACCCTTTTCACTGTCTTACCAGATAGTTATCCTCCCAAAAGACAAGGGAGCATGGTTTGAAGAGGGAAAAGATAAGCTGATTGATCTTCATATGAAACTTTCTGGATAACTAGATAGATATTAACCTCCCGGAAAATTCATAACGAAATCCTCTGCCTGAACTGTACCATCTTTTCAATTCTCATTTTCCCCAAATGAACTGCTAAACATTGCAAAGTATAAAACAGATAATCATTTTATTATCAACTTCATCAACAGTGTTTATGAAAATTCTAGGTGTGTTAGAAGCCCTGGGTAAACAACTACTGGGAATTCTAAAGGAAAAACATTCTACCTCGGTGGGTTCACAATCATAAGGAAGACCCAAGAAAGGATAGCTAACTTCAGTGAGCCAAGGGACTTAAAAGGAAATAACTGTCTCCCTTTTCTGTGTAATTGGTCCCTTTGAGCCTAACTCTGCCCAAACCAGATATGATTTCAAAAGAAGGTACAAAACTCAGTGGGGTACTTCTGTAAATGATCTGAAGGGAAGGGTAGGGTGAGACTGGGGTTGTATTCCTTGGAGTATTGTCTGTCATTGAGGCAGGGACTCTGTTTAGTTCCAGCGACATCTTGGACTCTTTTTAAGTCTTTTATATTTATGTCTAACTACTGGCCCTAGTTTATATATGGTCCAATTGTACAAATACCTGGGGGATAAATTCCAAACCTCATGTCTCATTGTCAATACTGATAAGCAAGTATAATATGCAGTTGTGCATAAAACATAGGGAATATAGTTACACAGATACATAAATCCATCTATCATCTTGCTGTTCATTATAGAAAAATAAAAAAGAATGAACCTGTAATTGGAACACTTTATATGAAGTAAAACATTTGCTCTCCCCCAAAAGTGAAAATAAAGGAAATATTTGTTAAGTATTCAGGTAATAAAGAGTAACATGGTGACTAATATGAAGGATACAGTTACAAATGAGTGATCCATGATTGTGAGGTATCTGAAATTCAATGACATAGGCATAATAACTGGAATTCTCTGGCATGAATGTGTAAGTTCCAGAATATAGGAAAAAGAAGAGTATAATATTAAGTTAGTGTGGTGTTTCAAATAGTATACTAAAGTCTAGAACCTTAATTCTTAGTAGAATCAGATTATTCACTTCCTCAATTGGGCTTTGTCCATAGCTACTTTATGTTAGTTTTTATACCCACAGTTGTTGATCTATGTAGGTTTCACTGTGCTTCGAATAATGTTTTCTTTGAACAGATTGACATTCCTGGAAAGTGCAACCATTCAAAATACAGAGTTGGGAAACACAATCTCAATGGATACATCTAGAAAACAACTTCCACACTTAAGGCTCAGGGAACTTGTAGAAGAAGGGCAGAAAGGTTGCAAGAGCCAGAGGATGGAAGCGTTTTCTAGGAGACTTTGTGACTATAATAATGTCAGAAGCAACAACCGTAAAGTCTCACCAACACGATTGTCTAAATGTTAGCTGGAGAGCAACAACAATGAAAGTGCTAAAGTGGTGGTCAAAAGACCATGATGTCATAACCCTACATAGGAACGACAGGAATCTAAGGAATTCTGAATGTGGGAGAGTTAATCTTTCCCATGAACTAGGTCACCAACTGGTTATTCAAATATCAAATAGTCAGCCCCTAAAAACATCCATCCATCCATCCATCCATCCATCCATCCATCCATCCATCCATCCATCTATCCATCCATCCATACATACATCTCTAGTGAGTTCATTTACTGTCACTCTTATGGACCTGTATTTAGGGCTCCATTTAGGATTGGATGATCCATTAGGAGGCTCATCCCTAGAGAGGACTGATCCGTGTCTCTCAGTAGTTCTCCTTTGCCTATCACTATTTATCTTGATGTAGAGCCTTATGAATTTTTCCCATCTCATTTGGCATGGTGATTGGTGGAGCCGTCATGATGAACTTTTTCAGCCAGTCATATTTGAGATCCCATGAGTGCTGCTTATCTGCCATGATTAGAAGACACTGTCTAGGAGAAGGGTATCCTGGTTCTCTGGAACTTTCTGTCTCTTTCCCAAACCCAGCTCGGCAATGTTCCCTAAGCCTTAAGTGCATGGGTTGCTTGCAACTATACCAGTTGGGGTTGGACCCTCCACAGTCACTTTTTCCTTTTTAATCAGTTGGGGATCTCTGTTGTATCCTCTGTCTGCTACAACAGGAAGAAACTTTGATGAGAAGTGAGAACTAAATTTAATATATTGGGTAGGGCCTTCCGTATTCAGAATATAGCCATAAATTATATTGGTATAGGAAAATGGCAGTGGTAGGCTATCTATGAGGGGCTCTGACCTCTACCCATGGGGAGCTGGATAACTTTACAAATTCCCTCTTATTTTTCAGAGCACATGTCCATTTAAGCAGATACTGTTTAATTTCCAAATACCAGTGCCACTATTGTTCCTCTGGGGCTCTCTTGCCAGACTAATCATTGCTAAGGTCCATAGGCTTTAAAAATAGGGTGAGATTATTGATTAGATTTCTCCTTTAGGAGATGGTATAATACCTTTGGATACCATGAGATCTACTCCTCAGGGAAGGGGCTTTCCAGTCAGTGCAGCTTGATTAGTCTACATTCTGTGTCTGAAGTATCAAACAGGGTCTGGCAGGAAGTAGAGGCCTGGATTCTGATGTTTCAGAGTGAAAGGAAGACTCTCTCATGGTCGCTTTTGTGGTATTTGGACTTGAGGTCTAGCTCTGGTTTCAGGTCAGCTGTGGCTGAAGCTGTAATTAACAGGAGACCAGCACCACAGAACTGAACCCTTGGTTTTACTGGAATAACCGATGCTGCTTAGATGTGTCTGACAAACCAGCTATGATTAATAAGAGACCAGCATCCCTTGGGTGAAATCTTCTAGGAAGTATTTATCAGGCTTAGTACACAGAATTTGTGGTTCGGGAGAAGAAAGGATAAGGCTGCGTTTTAAGGTGGTAGACAAACATGCTAATATTTAGTTTCCCACGTGGCACTGGATTTGATGTCATAGATGGGTTGGGGAATTAGCTGAGGCTTGTCACAGTGGGTGTGGTAAAGTCTCTTAATAAGAGGTTAGAAGTGGCTGATGGTGATGGTACCATCTCACTTGTAGTAGAAACTCCAGGATTGAAGGGGTCTTGAGAGAAGCTGAAGCTTTGCATCATATGGCAGAATCAAACTCCTTGAAGAGGTCAGGTGAGGCCATTGAGAATGGTGCAGCCTCAGTTGCAGAAGAGCGCCCTGCATATTGGAGATACTGTCCAAAGTTGGCAGTAGGTGGGCTAGCCTAGAGCCAGCAGTCTGAGGGCAGGAGATAAGCTTTTTGGGTAGAGTTGGTTAGAGTTGTCAATATGACCTATCTGGGAAGCGGGAACATCGATGGAGGAACTGCCTCCATCAGATTGGCCTGTGACCCATCGATGAGACAGTTTCTTCACATCA
The DNA here is from genome assembly GCF_003668045.3 of Cricetulus griseus. Classification (NCBI taxonomy): domain Eukaryota; kingdom Metazoa; phylum Chordata; class Mammalia; order Rodentia; family Cricetidae; genus Cricetulus; species Cricetulus griseus. Next base: position 7,858,951 of record NC_048603.1, on the reverse strand, counting down.
ATTTGATATAAGTCTCCTGGGGACACCACCATTTCTAATCAGATACATCTGGCTTGTATAAAAGAAAGTTAGCTGAAGAAGAGACTGAAGGCAAGCCAATGGTGGTGACCCCAAGCATAATATTATTTTGTTACTTCTCCATAGCTGTAACTTTGCTACTTTTATACATCACTATATTAATATCTGATCTGCGGGTTATGTGACCCCTGTAAAAAGGTCATTCAACCCCCAAAGATGCTCTGTGATCTTAATTCCCTGCCTCCAGGTTTCTGTTTTCTCCTGCCTTGGTATTCCTTCATGATGGGTTATAACCTATATATGAACAACAAACAAGTAAACAAACAAAAACGGATTCCTTCCCCAGTTGCTTTGGTCATAGTGTTGATCACAGCTACAAAAAAAAGTTCTTAAGTGTAAATGAACAAGGACACAAAAGAAATCAAAGAAAATGTCTTTGTGCTCATGTCTTTCAGTGATATGTAAATTACTACCTCAGTTATCGGTGGTCCTGGCTGCATTTTCAGTTTCATCCATTTCCAATCTCTGCTGTTGCTTTTCCCACACCATCTTTTGCTGATTCTCATGTATTGGACATAGTCTTATTCCACTACTGTGAAACCCATCTGTGTACATTTTATGAATTTGTAAATAGGGGGATTTTCTTTCAGTATTATGTCCACCACAAATCAGTTTTTCACTTTGTGGGCTCAGAAAGATGCTATTGGGCATTTTTTCCTGGTGTTTCCAAGAAGACTTGTCACCCTTGTGCTGAATTCCTGTAATCCCTCCAGATCCTAACTGGAATCCTCCTAAATCTATTCCTGGCAGCAGGGAAGCTGCCCCTGGTATATTGCATTACCTGGACTTCCTCATCCTGTGGTTCGGAGATCAGTGTGCGACTTCTTGAAAGTCCACAGAAGAAAATCTATTTGCGACTCAGTATCATAATTTTCTGGATGGAAAAATCGTGTCATGCTGTTGTACTTTATTACATATGCATTGGAAGTGCTCTATCTGTGAATTTCCTTGCATGCTGTATAAATCATATCCAGGAACCTTGAACCTATCTCAGACCAAAATGGCTTCCCGACTTAATGAGTCATAGTACAATGATATCTGATTGCTAAGGGTAAGGAAAGACTAAAACACTGCAGAAACATCTGAGCAAACTCCCCTCCCCTTCCTTAAATCTTTTTCATGCTTGAGGAACAGGGTCAGTACATGGTCTACTTTACAATTTTAAGATGGGTAAATGGAAGCTAGCTAGATGTGTGAGCATCTCCTACCAACTCCAATAATCAACATTTCCCTCTTTCCATAAAGCTATCTATAGCAGCAGAGTCTTTCTCAGCATAGAATTCTGTAGAGTTCACCCATCTGTATCAGAACTGGTACTCAAGAAGAAAATTATATTCATCTTTAAAATAGAAGAGAGACATTCCCATGGCTAGCCTTTAAGCAGTTTATCTTATCTGGCTAGTAACAAACAGAATGTGCATGAATTTGTATGATACTACTTAATAAGATACTTTCCCTTTCCTATAACTTTGGGAAAATATTAGGTTAAGTTAAACTGCCCAAGTATAGCTTTGGAGAGGTCTCGATGCTCTAATACTGTATATTGCTTATCTTCTACTGATAGGAAAAGTCCATAGTTGGAGTTATCAGTGTTAGTTTTGTTGATAGCAATGGAAATTCAGCAGAAATGACATTAAGCAGGGGTCAAAATTCAACTTACAGACGTCAAACTCCAGACATCCACAGCAAAGCTCCAAAGTCATTCAAATAATTAATTGAAACAAGGAGGAGAAAGAACAGATTTTCTCTGTACCTTATTTATGCTTCCATCTACTTATTAGTTTCTTTCTTTAGCCTTCAGGAGGTCTTCTTCACAGTGGCATGGAACATTCCACTAACGTTTCCAAACCAACAACTTGAAGTTTTTCAGCAAAGAGAGATTGATACTTTTATGTTTACTTTTTCCAACTAAACAATAAAACACTTAAAGATCCAAATGGCTTGATTTGGAACAGGCTTTGGGAATGGAGAGCATATTTAGTTAATCCTTAGACTAGTGTGGTTCATGCTTCCAAATTGAGTGCTTTTGAAAATAGTAAATTTTATTGAAAAGATAATATTGAACAAGGCAATGACTGATCTTCTAAATATTCTTTAGACAACACTAAATTATTTGAGAGGTCACACCCTGTACTTGATTTCTAGAGAAATCAATTGCTAGGTATCCTGGTCATATTCAATACAGCTATCATTAGCCAAACAGTAAAATTTCTGTAGCTACTCAAATAATCTCCCTTTTCTGTTTAGGTACTTGCTTCTCTTAATATTTTTGCATGTCAGTCACTGTCTTTGTATTCCACTTTCTTTTATTCAAACACAACTTGAGTAATAATTGACATCTCCAAGTTCAGCTTATTTGCTGCTCATAGTTACTTTTTATTTCCAAGATTTTCAAAGATATGCTACTTTGAAATTATTTAATAGTGCCATTAACATTTGCAAAATCATGAGTTGGTATGTGTCTCTCATATATGCCCTGGATGTCTGTGTATGACATATGGGTAGATGGAAGTTTCTGTCCTGCAGCTGTTCAGTCCCAAATCAACACACAGGCTTACATTTATTATAAACTGTTTGGCCTGTTGCTCAGGCTTGTTAATAACAATCTCTTACAACTTAAATTAACCCATAATTCTTTTCAATGGTTTAGCCATATGGCTTGATACATTTTCTTGGTATGGCATTCTCATCTTGCTTCTTCTGCTTCTGGCTGGCTACTGTGACTCTGCCTTTTCCTCCTCCCAGAAGTCTCCTAGTCTGGTAGCCCCGCCTGTATTTCTTGTCTGGTTACTGGCCACTCAGTATTTTATTAAACCAATATGAGTGACAAATCTTTAATTTGAAAAGAACATTATCCCACATCACATATGGGGTGTATAATTCATTCAATATATTTTATCATAAATGACAGAAAAGCCAGAGTCATTAGTTAAGAGAATTTCTGAGACTTAACTGTGACTGTAAATTATCCATCCTGGGTAAAAAGAGTGTCATGAGCCATTGTGCTTAGTAGCACTGGTTTGTGTTGACATCAAAATTATATTCTATAGTTGCTATGTCATAGCTGAAAAAGAAGACAAGAACAATAAAACAGTGCATTGTTTATTTCAGTTTCATTTGTTTTTTTGTCTTGTTTGAAAAAAATCTGATTTTGGGTACTTAATTAATGGTTCCTCTTAGTTAAGGACATTTTTCCCTTCAGTGGTTCCATAATCTAGTTGCCATCATGCAAATCATTTCATATTTTATAATGTATTAATTATTACTTCATATTCTGATTGAAAAACACCAGAAAACATTGGTACTAAAAATAAAGCGGAGTCTAATTTGCTGTTATGTGAGACAAACCTTCTTGGCTAGAAATGAAGTTTCTCTACTCTGAATAATTCTGTTTTCTCCTTTTTCTATTGTGGTTTACATGAGTTTTATTTTCATGATATTGACCTGAGACCCCAGTTCTGAGGAAGGGATGAAGACAGGGAGGGATCTATCCCCCACTGTTTGATTGGCCTTATATTAGTTTTTAATTGACAAGATGACATTATATAAACATTTGGGTATAATATTTTATTTTAGAATTGGCATAGATTGTAAAACAACAAACTCAGGCTACCTTTAATTTGCTTTTCCCAGGCCCCAACATAATACTTTCATTAATTATTGGGGAATTTCGTACAATGCACCCTGATCAGACTTGCTTCCCATTCTCCTAGGCGCACCCTTCTGCAATGCATCTTGCCTCCCACCAAAAAAAAAAAAAAAAAAAAAAAAAAGACACCAAGTCACCAAGTCCAGTTTGTCCAGTTTGTGTTGTCAATATACTCATTGCAGGATGCTCAGACTCCTGCAACAGAACCCACGTTGAAGTCTATGATTGATGCCTCTGCTGGCTGCTATGGACCAGAAAGTTTGTTCAGTGGTATTAATGGCTGAAGACTTACAACCATGAGAATAAGAAGCATGCCAGGCTTCTGTGACAACCTCTCACACACCCCCACCCCCCAAAAGAAAAAGGAAAAAGTCCAGACAGGAAGCTGTTGAGAGTCCTTAAACACTGATTAAGATGCTGGAGTGTAGCTCTTCACAGTTGATGGCTTCTGGCAGGGACCTGGGGAAGGACTCAGGATTCTTTGAGTTGCTTTTCAAGGAGTTTTTATTAGAGGGGTTATCTAATAGTTCTTATACCTTGGTAGTTATTATCAGAGCCTAATTCCAAGGGAGATAAACAGAGGAAATATTGAGACAAACAAACTTAACTCTGACAGAAGCCCTTACCAAAAAATAATTATAAGTTCACATTTTGGGAAAATCACTTAAGTGGTTAATATATATATATATATATATATATATATATATATATATATATATATATATATATTTGGTTTTTTTGAGACAGGGTTTCTCTGTGGCTTTGGAGGCTGTCCTGGAACTAGCTCTTGTAGACCAAGCTGGTCTCAAACTCACAGAGGTCCACGTGCCTCTGCCTCCCAAGTGCTGGGATTAAAGGCGTGCGCCACCAACGACTGGCGTGGTTAAGATAATTTAACTGTAGAAGTTTGGTTCCCTATATGCACCCAAATGTTATTTATTTATATATTATTTTAGTAAATTGAAACTAATTAATTGATATTAATTGATAAAACTTTAAAGGTCTATTTAAATACATTAAATGGTGTACATTGGCTGCCTAGGAAATTAAAGGCATATTAGACTACTTTACATTTATGGCCATAAAGATAAGAAAATAAACATTATGTATCTTGATCATTTCCCTTTAGATATTTCAGGCACCTGGTCAAGCACCCTGTAGAACTTTCAGATTCAGACTTCAGTAATTAAAATCATTAGACACTTTTTTTTTCTAAAAAGAAAAGAAAGGAATACAAGTCATTTAAATTTAAGGATTAAAAACAAATCATTATTGCTTGACTTAATTAGTTATTCCAGGTAAGTCATTAGTAATCAAGTAATTATCTTCTACATATTGTGTTAGTGATCATTTTAAGAATCCTTAAAACTCACAATAAGTTGCCTATTATCTCAAGAGCATAGAACTGAACTATGATTGCTTATGACTGTAATCATATTGACCATATCTAGAAAAGAATAGAGATAAGTATTTCCCTAAAAGAAATCATACAGAGAACTACAATTTGGCAGGACTATCAAGGGAAAAGAAAAACTCAATTTGCTGGAGATGAATAAATTAACTTAGATAGAGTCCCTTGTTTGGATTGTGGGAGAATCACTTCTGTAATTATTTGTCTCAAGTTACTTTGGGCCACACTCCAAATTAATTTGCTTTCCTAAACGCCCATGCCAGTCAGAGAATTTCTTGATAAAACACTTCTCATTTGTACAAATAGTTGTCACAGTCAATTCCCTATAGGTCAAATATCCTTTGAGAAAAATCTGCGGGCTTTTTTTTCCCCCGTGTGTGTGTGTGTGTGTGTGTGTGTGTGTGTGTGTGTGTGTGTGTGTGTGTGTGTGTTTTTCCCATATTCACAGTTAGGACAGTTGCCAGAACTCAGTGAATTTACTGGGGCCATACTTCATGGTGAGTTTTCCCATGAGTGGTCATATGACCTTTTGAGGACAAGTGACCTTTAAATCAGTCACTGCAAATTTCAACTTATTATCTGCAGGGTTTCTAATGCTAGCCTTACAACTGGTACATTTGTTTCATGTCATTTCTCAAGGCTCACAATATTATTTACAAAATGCCAAACCGAAGGAAAGATTTACAGATATTGATTATTATATATTATATTATATATCATCACATTTTCTTTCCATATAAACTGATTAGACACAGGGCAAATATATCATTTTGATACTAGAATCAACTTGAATCTGGAGATGATTAACAATTTCAATATCATGTTCTGATTGTTGAACCAATAGTTACAGTACAGACTCAATTCTGTATAGTGCAAACTCAAATATAAGCTCAATAATAGTTTTTATCATGCTATCATCATGTTAGACTTCAGATTATGGCTAAAGCATTCAAATGTTTGGACTGCAGGTATATTGATATGTTTTAAGAGATATGATATATGGGAGTGATCCCTCCCTGTTCTTCAGTATACACATTGTTCCCTCATAAAATAGGAAGTACAATTTTCTTCCTATGAACCCTGGTTCTTGCATCTTTGAATATAATAGTGATTTCTTCTTGTTATTTTGAATATAATAAGTGATTTCCTCTTGTTATTACTCATAAAATGTGGCATTCGAGTCAGGTTTACAGTTATTTGCTTTTCTCAGATGTGTAAATTTGGCCAAGGATTCTGTTTCCTTTTAAAAGTCAGTCCTGTGTCATTTTGCTTCGTATATTAAATACTTTCCATGTTGATCTGACCCGATACCTGATCCAAGGCAGCTTCAGGGAGGAAGTGTTTATTTTGTATTACATTTCAGAGGGATCTGGGCAATCATGGCCAAGAAGGCACTATTAGAGCAGGAGCAGGTAGCTGTTCTCTGTGTGGTCACAGATGGAAAGCGAGGATAGATAGAAAGTGAGACTCTGTTATCATACCTCCAGATCCGCACCCTTGGTGACTCATGTTGACCCAGTTCCTCTAGCAAACATTCACTTGCTAAGGGATCCACAAGATTCCAAAAGAGGACCACCAGATGGGGACCAAATGTTCCAACACAGGAGCCTGTGGGAAACACTTCATAGCGAAATCACAACACTTAGAAATTATTAAATCAATTGACTCCCGAGGAACAGTGGATTTTAGAACATGGTTTAAATAACTAACCTCACAAACATGTATTTCTAACTTAATGATATTGAAAACCATAGTAACAATAACTTAGCAGGTAAAGAATGTAGAAAAGAAAAGCGTAAGTAAAAAAAAAATAATTCCAGAGGTGAGAAAATCATTGTACGTGTGTATGAGTTTGAGAAAACAAAAAATGTGTGGGATCTACACATTTATAGATTATAGAATAATCCATAAATATTCAATGTGAAGCACGAATAATAAAAACCCAGAGGAGACAGATATTGGGGTTCAAGCTGAAGATCAGAAAAGCAAAGCACCCAGCCAGTAGAGAGTTCTTACCTCTACCAAGGCTGGAAGGGGGATCCTGTCCATGACTGTACAGTGGAAGCCTGAATCCACCCACCTTATATTCCTCTCTAGTGCTGTGATTAAAGGCGTGCACCACTACTGCCCAATGTCTATGACTAACTAGTGCGGCTGCTGGGATTCAAGGTGAGTACCCACTTTTCTGTCTATGTGGCTGATTAGCGTGACTGATCTTCAGGCAAGCTTTACCTGTTAGATCATAAACAAAATATCACCACAACAATACAAATGTTTACAAAGCTATGGGAATTGCTTACCATGAAATATAGTTTGAAGCCTTAAATCTAGGGCTCCTTAATTTTCCCCTCTCAGTTCCAGGACCAGTCAAGGTGACCCTGTGCAGCCCTGGTGCATGTTACCTCCCTCAGTCTCTGCGAGTTTAGATAGCATCAATCCTGCTGTATGCACTTATTAATTTTTCTTCCAGAGATACTTAGAGAAAGGGCATACATTTAGGTGGGTAAGGAGATGGCATGAATTGGAGGAGGGGAAAAACCAGATCAAATAGATTTCACTCATATTTTATGTGAAAACCAAAAACCTTAGGGATGTTAGCTGCCAATTAAAAAAAAAAATAATTTCATCTCCGTGTGTACAGAGGCAGGAAAATGAACTTGTGCTGAGGCAGGCCATGTTCTTATAAAGCAGGCATGAAATTTTCTTTGCAAAATAGGATTATTATTTTAAAAATTGAATAGTACTGCCCTTTTCTATGGAGGTAAATTCACCTAAGCCCTTCTGCCCATTCAGCAAATGTCAGGGGTGTCTGATAAATATTCATAGTTTCCAAGGTTGAGAAGCAGGAACTCTATTTCCTTTGTTTTACACCCTGCATCCAGCAGTATGTATCAAAGAAAAAATATTGCTAATTTACAGATGTGTAATAAGCAGTCACAAGAGGGTCATATGACAGATTGTATAACTGAATAGCTCTCTGTGTTAGAATCTCTAGTAGGCATATTGCTTTGACAGGTTAAGCGAGGAATCTAACCACACTACATTGGGTTTACATTCGTGGCCATGACTTAAGCTCCAGCTGCAAGCATCACTGAACCTGTTCATTTAGCTCTAGGTCCCAGGACGATGAAGCAGCCTCATAAGGAAACGTTGTTTCAATATAATGGATACAGACAGAACCTTAATAAACAAATGCTTTTTGATGTTTAGCTTATATACTCACACAAATATTCTTTTGACTAAAACAAACACATTACCAAGTCAGCCATGAAAAGATGAAAACTGTACTCCATCTCTCTCATCAGAAACCTGAAAGTCAGTGATAAAAGGTTTCTATGAAAGAGCAAGTAGAAAAATTAGTCAGTAAAACAAATAACTCCAAAGATCAAAAGGATTATAGGATTCAGTGCCTCTAAATACTACTATCAACAGATTTATAACTGCATGAGGGAAAAAGTCACTAACATCCCTAAATGGATGTTTCTTAAAAATACTTTATCATGAAATTATTTCTTATAAAATCTTTTGCTGAATGCACACTCTGTTGTATTTTAATAATGATGTCTGATATGATGTTATTTGTAATGCGGGTCCCTGGTTCGGGTCATGCAATTCTGCCAAATAATGTCCAGATGACTTTTCCATTCTGGTACTGGGTTTTGTTATATGTCTGTTACTCTTGTGGGGAGTATGATACAAAACACAAATGCTTAAACAAAACCTAACAATTCAGACATTTGACATCCCATTGAAGATGGGGAAAATCTCTCTGGGCCCAACCCTTAGAATAAGAGCTATAGGTAATTAGTAATTTCTTAGACAGAAAAATTATTCTAGGGAGAATGGGAAAACTGGAGAGAGAGGGAACTTGGATTGGTTTATAAAAAATGTAAACAAAAAATTAGTATTTCCTTTTGATTTAATCTTGTATCCTGCCACTTTGCTGAAGGGGTTTATCAGCTGTATGAGTTCCATGGTAGACTTTTTCGGGTCACTTATGTAAACTATCATATCATCTGCAAATAGTGAGAGTTTGACTTCTTCCTTTCCAATGTATCCCTTTGATTTCCTTTTGTTGTCTTATTTCTCTATCTAGAAATCCAAGGTCAATATTGAAGAGGTATGGAGAGAGTGGACAGCCTTGTCTTGTTCCTGATTTTAGAGGAATCACATTGAGTTTCTCTCCATTTAGTTTAGTGTTGGCTGTTGGTTTACTGTATATTGTTTTTTATTATGTTGAGGTATGTTCCTGTTATACCTGATCTCTCCAGGACCTTTATCATGAAGGGGTGTTGGATTTTGTCAAAGGCTTTTTCAGGATCTAATGAGATGATCATGTGGTTTTTCTTTTCAGTTTGTTTATATGGTGGATTACATTGATAGATTTTCGTATGTTTAACCAATCCTGCATCCCCAGGATGAAGCCTACTTGACCATGGTGGATGATTTTTCTGATATGTTCTTGGATTCAATTTGCCAGTCAGCAAGACAAAAACGGCAGCCCACAGAATGGGAAAAGATACTCACCAACTCCATATCTGACAGAGGGCTGATCTCCAAAATTTACAAAGAACTCAAGAAGCTAGTCTCCAAAACGGCAAATAATCCAATTAAAAAGTGGGGTACAGAACTAAATAGACAATTAACAATACAGGAATCTAGAATGGCTGAAAAACACATAAGAAAGTGCTCAACTTCCTTAGCCATCAGGGAAATGCAAATCAAAACAGCTCTGAGATACCATCTTAATCCTGTCAGAATGGCTAAAATCAAAAAACATCAATGGAGAACACTCCTCCACTGCTGGTGGGAGTACCAACTCATACAGCCACTTTGGAAATCAGTATGGAGATTCCTCAGGAAAATGGGAATCAGTCTACCATAAGATCCAGCAATTCCACTCTTAGGCATAAACTCAAAAGATGCACATTCATACAACAAGGGCATATGTTCAATGATGTTCATAGCAGCATTTTTTTGTAATAGCCAGAAACTGGAAGCAACCTAGATGCCCCTCAACTGAAGAATGGATGGATGAAGAAAATGTGTTACATTTACACAATGGAGTACTACTCAGCAGAAAAAAAAAACCCAACAACAACAACAACAACAACAACAACAAAAAAAAAAACAATGTAGTCTTGAAATTCTCAGGCAAATGGATGGAACTAGAAGAAACCATTCTGAGCGAGGTAACCCAGTCACAAAAAGACAAACATAGTATGCACTCACTCATATATGGATTTTAGACATAGAGCAAAGGATTACCAGTGTACAATCCACACTGCCAGAGAAGCTAGGAAGCAAGGAGACTCTAAGAGAGACATACATGGTCCCCCGGAGAAGGGGAAAGGGACAAGATCTCCTGAGCAAATTGGGAGCATGGGGGGAGGGGAGAGCATGTAGGGGGAGGAATAGAAGAGAGCAAAATAAGAGATACCATAAGAGAGGGAGCCATTATAGGTTTAAAAAGAAACCAGGCACTAAGGAAATGTCTAGAGATCTACAAAGATGACACCAACTAACAATCTAAGCAACAGTGGAGAGGCCACCTTAAATGCCTTCCCCTGATAATGAGATTGACAACTAACTTATATGCCACCCTATAGCCTTCATCCAGCAGCTGAGGAAGTAGAAGCAGATATCCACTGCTAAACACTGAACTGAACTGGAATCCAGTTGCAGAGAAGGAGGGATGAGCAAAGGGTTCCAGTCCAGGCTGGTGAAACCCACAGAAACAACTGACCTGACCAGACTGATAGCTGGGAAACCAGCATGGAACTGATCCAGACCCCATGAACATGGGTGTCAGTGAGGAGATCTCAGAAATCTTTGGATCCTCTTGGAGTAGATCAGTACTTATCCCTAGCATAGGTATAGACTTTGGGAGCCCATTCCATATAGAAGGATACTCCCTCAGCCTAGACACACAGGGGATTGGCCTAGGCCCTATCTATCCCAAAGGATATGACAGATTCTGAAGAACCCCCGTCATGGAAGGCCTCACCCCCCTGGGGAGCAGAAATGGTATGGGATAAGTAGGCTGTTAGTGGTGGGCAGGGGAGGAGGGGAGGGAGAGGGAACTGGGATTGACATGTAAAACTATCTTGTTTTTAATTTTAATTTAAAAAAATGGAGAAAAAATTAGTCTTTCCTAATGATGGAAAGTGAGTTTAGGGGCTAAACCAATTAGCCCCTAATTGGTTTTCCAACACCTTTGTGAGTCTTAGAAAGATATACATGCAGGTGATATCACACTTACTGATCATGTTGTATTTATATCTTGATTCTCTTGTGTGTTTATGTAAGATCATAATACTAAAGAAAAGTATGAATTAGAGGAGCTTGGACATGGGAAGTATAGAAAGGAGGAGGGAAGTGATTCATTTTAAAATTATAAGTGAAGAGTAATACTTGGAAAATATTTAAATGGTTACAATTTTTTACTATGGTTTATCCCTTTTCCCTTTTGTTCTGTTAGTTTCCTTTTGCAGTGCAGAGTATTAAAAGCCGGGTCCTTAATAAATTAGGTAAAGGTTTTAATCAATAAATCATACTCCAAAATTTTAGTCTAGAGCTTTTAAAGTGTATTGTATACAGGAAATATAAGACCTCAAGTTTAGTAAAATGAAGCCACTGATGCTGTCGAGGTCTCCTTCCTTTGTTCTGTGAGGTCAGGATTTATACTATAGATGCTGTGTTGAAGAGAAATCAAGCTTATTAATTATGTAGAATTGAGCAGAATTATGACCAGTGGGCAGTGTTTAAATTGCTGCTCACTTAGCTTCAAAAATCTGGTGCCAGCCATTTCTGAAATGAACCAAACTCGCCATTATCAGCTGATAAAAATATCATTTAAGAAATTGTAGGAACAAGTTAAGAATGGGTAGAAGGTGCTAGAGTTGTATAACATTTGTCATTTACTTTACTAAGAAATTTAGCCTGCAGGAAAAACAAAATTATGAAACCAGTTAGCTAGCCTAAGACCAAAAAGGTTAGAAAGTACACTTTCTCAGAAATAAGTGACACTCTTTATTGTAATTCTCAGAAAAAGAGAAATCAAAGTTGAATAATATTCATGGGAACATTGCTCTCCTGACGTCTCCTGGTGGTTCCTAGTGTTGGTATGGGAATCCAAGGAGGCAGATCATGCAAGAAAGTTTAATTGCCTATAAGGCTTACAAGAAAATGTAAGCCAGAGGGAAATCTTTGCATTAGAATCCAAATGTAAAGTTTAAGTTAGGAAATTAGTGAATGATAATAAGTTCAAGTGTAGCAAAATATCAGTGAAATTCTTCTAAAACATTATCACTTGAAATAAATGTGTGTACTTGTGAGAAATGCATGCTCTCAGCTGATCAACTTATTTACTAATAAACTTCCTTCAGTGATAGTGAGGCTATAGTTATTTAAACAGTGAACAAAGAGAACATCGGTGATAAAATGTTAAAATTTCTGTAAAGAAAGACATCTACTGGGAAATAATTATTTAAGCCATTAAAGAAACAGACAATGGTTTGACACAGAGAGTAAAAGTATAAAATATTTCTAAAGAAAACAATGTCTAAAAAGTTTAATACAATTTCTGACAAGTTGTCCTTGAGGTTTATGTGTTTCTCAAATGTACATCTTCATTTGTATGACTTAAAAATGCTATGTAGTTCTAGTATATCTTTTTGTAATTTTTGAAAAATTAATTTTACATTTTTTTTCCTTTTCTCATAGAATCTTGACTTCAACCTCCCCTCCTGCCATACCTGTCCGTCCCTCTCCCCACACCTTAGCGCTCCCCTAGATTCATTGTTGCTGTTTCCCTTCAGGAAAGAGAAGGCCTCCAGGGAATATCTGCCAGGCTACCCAAGCCACAATCACCCTGCCCCCAGTGCCCTGGACAGCCCCGAGTGCATGCAGGCACTTCCTCCCTGAGTCAAACCTCCAAACCTGCCTCTAAGCCCAGAGACTGCTGACAGAGAGACACCTGACCAGAGACACCAATGAGGAAAGGACAATACAGCAGAGTCAGCTGCCTGAGCCAATAGGCCCTTGGGAGGGGGTATAAAGTCAGACCTAGCTTCCTGAGTCTGCAGTCTGCTCTGCTGCTCACTGACTCCCAGTACAGGGGTCATTGGTGCTGTGACCTCTCAGCCCTACCCCAGGAGGGGTCCGAGCAGGGTCACCCGCAACATCTGGAGCCTAGACATGGGGCTCGTGGATCCCGTGCTGGCCTGGGTCTCCACCACGCTTGACTCAGGGTGTCACCACAGCTGATTTTTGGATCCTGGTCTTTGCGTTTTGCTGCTGGCGGTCCATCCGTGGATGGAGCCTATGTGGATGCAGGGTGCACTTTCGCTTTCACTATCTGCCCCCTCTAGGACTCCTCTTCGTGCTTGCAGCCTGTTTTGGTGCCCCCTCTTCTGAGACTTGTTCGGTGAGTTGGCCCCCTTCGTGTTTCATGTGTTTGGTCCTCCTGAAGGTGAGCGTGGGGACCCTCCTCTTTTTCTTTCTGTCTTTTCCTTCGTGTCTGTCTGGTACCCCTGGTGCATTAGGTAGGAACATTACTACACTGAGGTCTGACACGCTTACTGTGTTTGTTCAAGTCTGTCTTTGTTTTAGACTTTGTTCTTGTCTACGTCTCTTGAAATCAAGAGAGTGAGAAACTTACCCTCCCCCTGTAAGGAGCCTCAGGTGAGGGCATTAAAATCACCATTGGTTACCAGGTGCCTAAGGTTAAGACTGATCTGGATCTGGAGGTATTCTGGGATGAGGCCGTAGTGCTGGCCCCCTGGATTTCTCCAGAAAACATGGGGAGCCTGACCTCTGCGTGGGTGTGCTCTGTCTTGCCCAAATTGTTCCCGTCGTATTAACCATCATTGCCAGCCTCAAATCCTGTTCTCCAGAGGAAGTGATAACTGCCCACAACAAGTATTGTCAGGAGCAGGCCAATGTTAACCTCTGTATTACCTCAATGCTACCTGTGGCTGAGGCCCCTTACACTTCAGATGAGGAGGAGTCAGACCCCTTGTGCCAAGCAGTGTCTCTCAAACCACCATGGTGTGATGGAGAGACCCTTGACCAGAGACACCAATGAGGAAAGGACACACATCAGAGTCAGCCGCCTGGGCCAATGGGACTTTGGGAGGGGGTATAAAGGCAGACCTAACTTCCTGAATAAACCAGTCTGCAGCCTGCTCTGCTGCTCAGTGACTCCCGGTGCCTGAGACATTGGTGCTGCCAGGGTCTTCTCAGCCCCTTCCCCAAGGGGTGTCTGACCTGCAACAGAACATGGCATAACCAGATGCAATAAGACTTGTCACAAACATTTATATCAAGCCTGGGCAAGGCAATCTAGTAGGAGAAAAAAGTCCCAAGAGCAGGCAAAAGAGACAACCCCCAATCCCACTGTGAGGAGTCTCACAAAACCCTTAAGCTAAACAACCACAGAATGTATTCAGAAGACCTAGCATAGCCCAATGCAGATGCAGTGGCTGTCACCAGCCTCTAAGAGCCTCTGTGAGCCTCTGCTATTCTTACACATATGAGTATAAATGTATAAATACAACCTGCTGAGTCCAATTTGTATGGCTGTGTGTATATAATTTCAGGACTGACCACTTTGTTTTGGATGTCCAGTTTAGGGGGCTTATCCCTGATAGGCAATCCTTTTCCTCTCTTCAGTCATCAGTTGTCTTTAATTCATTGTCTACAGATAGGGTCCCCACAGATCCCCCGATCTGCATCACTATGTCTTTTGATAATATTAAGCTCTTGTTTAGGCTGACCATAATGTTGCAGGATCATGAATGAAGCTTTCCTGTGATTTCTAGACTCCCTGGTTCCGACTGGTTTTCCATCCTGTGTTCCCCAATATTCCTTGAGGTGGATTGGAGCGTGATTTCTACTCTCGCTTGGTAGCTTATGTAATACTTTCTGATACTAAGACAGTTAGACCAAAAGGAGGAGGTTTTCAGGTTAGATCCATTTTCTTCTTCTGAGTCCTTTGCCTGACATGTGTGGTGTCCTCAATAATAGGGACATGCCTTCAACCTCTGAGGTGCAAGCCAGTGTCACAGCAATCGCCTATATTGTTTTTGGAGTCACTCTGTTTATCCTGACCAGCCACATAACTGGTTTCTGATGCCCGATACTGGGATTTTTGTTAGACAGGAAGCCTCAGCAAATCTACTTCAGTTTTCACTCCGATTTAACTTTTTTCAGAACTTTCATCACCATCTATAATTCAATTTGGTGTTTGATTGTTTATTTTCATTCTTGGCTGTTACTCATCCCTTCATAGCTGGCAGAGAGAGGGAAGGGTGTATGTACTACTTAAATAGTATTTGCTCACAATCTCTTAGACATAGTGCTGGTTAGATTTTATTGTCAATTGGACACAACCTAAAGTCACCTGGGAAGCAGGAACCTCAGAGCTAGTACTGTCTTGATCAGATCAGCCTATGGCCATGTCTGTGGAATGCTGTTTGATTGTTGACTACTGTTAGAGGGCTCAACCCACTGTGTGTGGTACTTGGGCTGTTGAAGAAAGGTAGTGTATTCTTTGAATTTTCATGTGGTGTCCTCCCCCCTATGGTTCCCAGAATCCTCCCATCACCTCTGCCATAGGGTTCCCTGAGGTCTGCCTAATGTTTGGCTGTGGGTCTCTGCATCTGTTACCATTAGTTACTGGGTCAAGACTCACTGGTGGCAATTGGGCTAGGCAAAGATCTCTGAGTGACTGTGTTACCTGATTTTTCAGTCCTTTCCTCCTATGTGGTGGCCTCCCCCAGTCTTGAAAGAGGTGGAGGTGCCTAGTCTTCCTGCAACTTGATTTACAACCGCTGGCTGATGTATATGGGAGGCCTGCCCTTTTCTGAAGAGAAAGGAGGAGGAGTAGATGGGGGGCTTGGGAGAAGAGGAGGGAGGGGAAACTGATCTGGATGGGAAATTTTTAATTAATTAATCAATAATACATTAACAAAGAAAGCAAGATGGAAAAAACTGAGGAGTAATGCAGGAAGCACCATTATTCCTTGGTTTCTGCTCCTAAATCTTACTGTCTCCTGGCATGATTTGCCTCATTTGATTTATACTAGTATAAATCAAATAAACCAAAGTTGCAATTGATGGTTGCACTTATCACTGTAAGAGAAAGCAAACTAGAAAGAGATGGCATGAAAAAAGATAAAATGGTAAAATAAGTTAGCTGAATATAAATATACTTAAATGGGTGAATTAATTATAAAATTATACTGCTGTGGAATATTTGTGTATATTGTAAAGATGTATCATTGCCTAAGGCACCTTCTGATTGGTTTAATAAAGAGCTGAATGGACAATAGCTAGGCAGGGGAATATAGGTGGGACTTCTGGGCAGAGAGAGAACTCTGGGAAGAAGAAAGGTAGATTTGCCACCAAGACTTCAGGGAAACACTGAAGAGTTTGGACACATGGTATAGAGGAGAGATAATGAAGCCAATGGCAAAACATAGATTAATAAATTCAGGTTAATTTGAGTCACAAGAGCTAGTGGAACAAGCCTAAGCTAAGACCATGATTAAATAATTAATAGTAAGCCTCCATGTCATTATTTGCTAGCTAGTGGTCCAAAGAAAATCCAATGATTAAGCTTGCTACGTTAGATAGCCCAGTAAGATAATTACCGAATATGATAATTACCATATATATCAAAAATAATCAAAGGGAAAACGATACAAATCCAGAGTTTCAGGAAACCCTAATATTGGTGTGATACAGTATTCATTTATAGTAGTTTTCTAAAAGTAGGCATAACGTATTTTAAATCCCAATTTAAAACATAGTGCAATGAGCACAAAAAATCAGTAACATAGTTATTTATCATTATAAAGTATCATGTACTATATATGCAAATGCTGTACTTTCATATGAGGAATAATACTTTTTCTTTACATCACCATCAATACAGGCACACAAGTAAAAGTGCTCACTATTGTGCTATTATGGTCACTGCTTCACTAAGCAATCAGAGTTTTCAGTTTCACATAATCTTATGTGACCACCATCATACATGCACTCTGTTATTGACCCAAGCATTGCAATGTAGTACCTAACTCATGTGTGTTTATGTGTGCATGTGTGTAATATGTCTATATGTGTCTGTGTCTAAATTTTATTTGTGTCTGAGATGGAAAAGGCAAGAGGTTGCTGTGTTAAGCTTTCATTTTTTCAAGAAAATGTGTAAAATAGTAACAACTGAAATCCACATTAGCAATCAATTTAGGTTTTAAGATGCTTTTTTGGTCTCCAGATCAGTAATTTTATGTGCTTAGGTATCAAACACAAAAACACAAAACAAAACCCTAGAAAGTTGAAGATTTAGAAAACAGCAGAAAAAGTGTAGGGGGGGGAGATGGATGGGGAGAAAGAGAATGAGGGAATGAAGAAGAAAGAATGATGTATTAAGCATTAAGACAAGTTGATCTAATCTTTCTCAGACCAGTGTTCTCCGCTTGACCTTTAGTCTGTGAACTCTATCCACTGAGCTGGTTATGTTGTACATAGTGCTGGACATGGGTTTTCTGGACACAACACAAAAGCTCAGTATCTTTCATTTTCTGTGTGTTTTATTGAAACAGCTTGGACATGCTTGTATTAAATAAAGGCTCTGTTGCTTAGTTCCTTTATTACTTGTAGAAACACAGATGTTCTTGTACCATGAAGATACCCAGTGGGTTACATCTGTGTGGTATGCCAAAATTGAAAATAGAAGATTATTGCCTGTGCAACATGAAGCACAATTATCATTGATTTCTTTTTTTTAAAACAAGAATGTATTAGCAGCAATGTGTTTGAGACAAACAATTGTCATGTACATTATACTAAATACTTACAATGTCGTTTTTCTATGGCTTTATATTTATTTAGACAAGTTTCCATTATGAAGGCAAGTTTGCCTGAGCTAAATTACAGAGACAATATATAAAGGACTCTAAAAAGAATGCTCCCACCATTAGGACCAAGAGTCAATAACCTGGCAGTTTTTCATGTGGCTTGTTTGTTACTAAGCAACAAACAGAGGGTGGGGTGTTAAACTTCTGGAGTCACTTACAAATTAATTATAAACCAGTAACATTAGAATAATACAATCTTTAGTAATGAAGGGTATTAAGTACATCATCACGGTATGGGTTTTTGTTTTGTTTTGTTTTGTTTTTTTTCTACACAAGAAGAGAAAGACCTGTGTGCTACTGGTCATATAGAAAGGGCATTTTATTAGCATTTGAAGGTACCAAGGGAGTATTTTTTAAAAAAACAATTAGGTATTTTATAGCCATCTTTCCCTTTTCTAAGGTTTTCTTTCCTAATTGCTATTGACTTTGCATTCTTTGAGCAACTGAAGCTAACAATTGCATAAGTAGGCATTTAGTTTCCTAGTTAAGATTTTGTTAAAGCGTTTTGATAACTGATGGCTGCATGATTGCCAAAGAATTTCAGACGCAGTGGAATTAAATACCATTAAATGCATGGAAATTAAAGGCCACATATTACTCCCTATACTTAATCTTTATCAGAACTTAATTTTCCCCACCAGGAAATAGAGAATTCGGTCTCCCTTTTTTCAAAGAGTTTGTATTATTCTGTACGGTAACTCCCCTGTGCAGAATTGAGTTGGTGCATGCTAGTCTTTTCCTTTTATTACTTTTTCTCTCATTTCCATTTTTTATTTGAATTAGAAACAAGATTGTTTTAAATGTCAATCCCAGTTCCCTCGCCCTCCCCTGCTACCCCCAACTAAAACCCTACCTGTCCCATAAATTTTCTGCTTCCCAGGGAGGGTGAGGCTTTCTGTAGGGGGGTCTTCAGAGCCTGTCATGTCCTTTGGGATAGGGCCTAGGCCCACCCCAGTGTGTCTTGGCTCAGGAAGTATCCCTCTATGTGGGATAGCAAAGCCCATACCTATGCTAGGGATAAATACTGATCCACTACAAGAGGCCCCATGGATTTCCGAGGTCTCATCACTGACACCCACGTTCATGGGGTCTGCATTAGTCCCATGCTGGTTTCCCAGCTATCAGTTTGGGGACCAAGAGCTCCCCCTTGTTCAGTTCAGTTGTTTCTGTGGGTTTCACCAGCCTGGTCTGGACTCCTTTGCTCATCCCTCCTCCTTCTCTGCATCTGGGTTCCAGTTCAATTCAGTGTTTAGCTGTGGGTGTCTGCTTCTACTTCCACCAGATGCTGGATAAAGGCTCTAGGATGGCATATAAGACAGTCATCAATCTCATTATCAGGGGAGGGCATTTAAGGTAGCCTCTCCTCTGTTGCTTAGATCATTAGTTGGTGTGATCTTTGTAGATCTCCAGACCTTTCCCTAGTGCCTGATTTCTCTTTAATCCTATAATGTCTCCCTCTATTATGGTAACTCTTATCTTGTTCTCCTCTATTCTTCCCCCTACTCAACCTTCCTGCTCCCTCCTGTCCTCCTCACCCCTCTTCTCCCCTTCTCTTTCTCGTAGCTCCCTCTCCCCTCCCCCATGCTCCCAATTTGCTCAGGAGATCTTGTCCCTTTCCCCTTCTCCAGAGGACCAGGTATGACACAGAGTCCTCCTTGTACTCCATTGTGTACTCCATTTGAAAAAGTTATAGTGAATATGCTGCTCTTAGAATCCTAAGTGTTGTTTATTCCTTCCTGGAAACACATCAAGCCTCGTTTGTAACTTGTTTATCAGACACAGTTTTTCCTTTTATTTCTTAGATCAAACTCATGTTTTCCTGTAACTTGCAGTCAATAGTCCTCTCTGCATCCTCATGAGCTTCAGACATTGTCTCCACTCTGACTTCAATGTCATGGAACATTCCCAACAGTCCCTGCAATAAACAAGGCCATGGCTTACTCCATGTTACGCTTTCTTGTGGAAAGCATGATTTCTCAGGCTGTGTTCTTCCCCGAGAGTTTTACACTCAGCTTTTGACTTTGTTTGCAGAATGGAGAATGACTGTGGTATGACCCTTGTAGGTTACTCAGAAACAATTGTTTCAAGGGAGGAGGAGGAGAACCACTCTGTAAACTTACCAGGGTAAATTGTGATGACAGAAGCATGCGTGCATTTTATCTCAGAATTCAGAACCAGCTGTGGATGCTTAGCATTGCAGAGGTGAGAGCGCCTAATAATGTCTCATCTGCCTGCTTAGTTTGTGTGTCACGGATTGACAGCCAAGGGACTCCTGACTGTCCTTAGGACTTCAGGCCCGCTTGAGCCCTGCTGTTGACATGAATTACTTGACATGAAACCTCTGCACATCTACCTACTAACTCGTCTAAGTTTCCATCCTCAGGCCACACATACGCTTGTCCCTATGCATGCAGCTCTACTTAATTTCAGAGCTCCACATTCAAACCTATGACTCTATGAGGACTTCCTCACAGAAGTCATTTCTGTTTTATAGTGGTTTGGGGTTCATTGCTTTATCAACACAGACTTAATCACATTTTTGTTAGTCTACTTTGGCACTTCTTGAAACTGATGCAGCCTCTTTGAACTCTTGTATCCATTTTGTAATACATATGTCTACGTGTACCAAATATATGTATACCAAGTATACACACATACTTTGTAATATATGTGTCACTGACAGTAAAAAGGGTGTGGGGTGTGCTATAGGTCACATGTCTGCGCATGAATTTTTTTTACATTAACCACAGAGTTTATTAAAGTGGGGGAGGGTGAGAGTGAGAGGGGAGAGACGAGAAGAGATGAAGAGGGTAAGAGAAGAGAGCAAAGAGCTGTGCATCAATTTTTTAATGTAGATTAATCTGTTGAAGAGAATTCTAAGTTGTAGAAAGAACCACAAGGGCTGATGTGATCAGACCTCTGAGGTGAAGGTGGTGGAAGAAAGATTGAGATTTCAAGTCCTAAAAGACATTGGTTTTCATGGACTAGATAAGATAATTTTAGGAGCAGTGGGAATTTGGCTAAGTATTTAAAATGTTTATAACTTGGAGACGCAGAGAAATGGCGAGCGGGGAAGGACATAAGTGATGAATGACAAACATCTTTGATATCTCCACTCTAGAGCTATTGACATGCATTAATAAGCAGCTGTGGCCTTCTTTTCTCCTGAGGCAGTGATAGATCAGATTCAGCTAGTCACAATAGTTATAAATTATAAATCACATGATAAATGATAATTGTGAATGTGAAAATGTTTTTATGCGTCTTCACTTAAAGAAGCATCATAAAATATAAAATGGTAAATGACAACTTAAAGAATTATTTAAGTATTATATTACAATACAATATTTTGTAAAAATTAAAGTATTGTATTATAAGAATATTGTATCACATATTAAAGAATTACTGTCATCAAAAATACATGGAGACTAGTAAAAATATGAAAGACATAAATTGTTCATTAAAAGCAGAAAGAATGTAAGAATCAATTAAGTACAGATTCAGTCTTTGTCAAATATATTGAGGTATTTTTAACAAGTAAAAATAGAATGTGATAATATTAACATTAATAAAACCATCAGAAGGAAATAATCACAAATGTATAGCAGAGCAGCAGCATAGTGACATATCTCTTAGTTTTTTTCAAAATAGATTATATGAATTCAAACTTCAGTAATTTCACTTAATAAATAATCAGACAGTAATTGTTGAACTTCTCTAGTCTTGGCTTTTCTCTGAAAAGGAATAATAACATGATGTTTTAGGTTTCTATTGTTATGATAAAACTCAATGACCAAAAGCAACTTGGGGAGGGAGGATTTATTGCAGCTCATCCTCAGGTCACATTTCATCAGGGCTAGAACTTGACCCAGAAACTGAAGCAGAAGCCATAGGGGAACAGTGCTTACCATTGTAGCCTTCACAGCTTGCCTTCTGACACAACTTGGGATCATCCACCCAGGAAAGAGATCACCCACAGTGAGCTGGACCTTTGCACATTAACCATTAACCCATTCAATTCCCCAGATTTGCCAAAAGACATATTATATGGGGTCAATTTATCAATAAAGATTCCTTCTTCCCTTTTGCTAAACATGGGAATCTCCAGAGAACCCAGTCTGTTGGCAATACTAATAGGTTGCTCTCTACAGATTGATAGCAAGGCCCCATAGCTGAAGGCAACACCTATGTTGAACATGGAGATGTAGAACTGGTGTCTACACAGATGAAGTAAATCCCAATGATACTTTGCTTATACCTTGTTAGTCATCCTCAGAGAAGTTTCCTCAAGCAGCAGATGAGGACAAATATGGCAACCACAGTCAGATATTATGTTGAGGTGACAGACCTTGGAATACTAGGTCCTGAATGGGATGTCTCCAGAAAATATCTCTGCTTGGAGTTCAAGGAGCCCTGTGGAAGAAAGTGTATAAGATCCAGAGGGGAGGGAGGGTAGAAAGAAAAGAAGCCCTCGAAATCAACATAAGCAAAGATCATTTGAACTCACAGAGACTGGGGCACCATGCACAGAGCTTTGTGTGTATATTATGACTTCCAATTTAGAATTTTTATGGCATTCTTGGGTATACGAATGAGTGGGTCTCTGAATCTTGTGCCTTCTCTTGGGATTCTTTTCCTTCTGTTATTCTATCTTCTCCAACTCAAAAGTGACAGGTTTTGTTTTATCCTATTACATTTTACTTTGCTCTGTTGTTTAAAAAAATAAATGAGTGAGCAAATGCATGGAAAACAGAGCCACAAAGAAATAACAACTGAACTGTCAATTATATTGGTTGGGGGAGGGAAAATTAGCTTTCTCCAGTGGAGTGACATTGGGTAAATCAGACCAATGCACACTCCACAGCCTTTTTGTTTGTTTGTTTGTTTGTTTTTTGGTGTATGCTTTTATTGGTTATATTGGTGTTTTGTTTCATTCAGGGTGTGTTTTTATTTTGGTTTCTGTGTTTTGGAGGTTTCTGTGATTTATCATATTTTTGTTTTTTGAGGCAGCACTTAAAGTTGGGTGGAAAGGGAGTGAGAAGATTGGAAAGAAATCATGGGAAGAGAAGGAAAAAATAAAAATAAAGGTACTAATTTAAAAAAAAAATCAGAAAAGATTCCTTCTTCCCAGATATATCCAAGATGGTGACAGGCTGGATAAACCAATCAGAACACCTAACATTAATAAGCATAATAACAACTTCCTGATGTGGATTTTATGAACACTAATCAAATTAATGTCATTATTATATAATATTTAATGCATGGTAATTGTGACTGGCTTTCCATATACAAAATTATATATGTCAACCTATGTTGAGAGAGCAAGTGGTATGTTCCTGCAAACTACAAAAGTCACATGAGCATATATTAGCTAATTCATGTATTGATATAAGTAACTTCTGAATCATAAACAGAATATTATCTTTCCATGTACAAACTATACAACTACAAAGATATTGTGCTTAATTTACCAAAAGAAAAAAATCAATTTTTTGCAAGTCTGTATAACAAAATCTATTATATCAAAACATTTCTCTAAATTTCCAACATAATATCAACAAACTACATACTATCCCTACCACATACTATGCCTTTACATGTTCCAATGATAAAATCCCAGGGAGGATTTTGAATGGCATATTTAGTTTCCCCAATTCCCAGCTAAGCATAGCACCTAAAAGGGCTGATGTCAATATTGGCTGTTTGGTGCCACAGCTAGGAATAGGAGAAGATTGTGAAAAGGAAGTTGCTATGGCTTCCTGTTTACAGCTGGAGATGCAATCTCAGCTTCCTGCTCCAGCCACCTGCTGGCCTTCCATTCTTTGCTAGTATGGATTCTCTGTCTGGAACCATATTTCAAAATAAATTCTTTCTTCCAGAAGTTGTTTTTGGCCATTTTTTATCACCATAACAAAAGGCATCTGATACAGTGTACAGTTGTGTTACTCAACTAAAACACATAAAAAATGAGTTGTCCAAAATTGGGATAATTGGGGTCAGTTTTTAGGGTCGGTTTTAAGATTGTCACCCATGATAGTTTGATAACTCTCTAGTGGATAGCCGTACATCCAGGAGATTATGAATATCCAAATTGGACTAAACGATATATTTTTTCTCTTTTCAAAAATGAGAATACAATGTTTGGTAGATAGGAAATGGGTGGTGGATTTGGGAAGAGTTGGGGAGGGGTGAATAAAATCAAATAGGATTCATGAAATTCTACAATACTTAATTCTAAAATGTTTGGCTTATAGAACTGATGCTAAGTGATACTGGGGCACTTTCTACAGCCAAGTGACAATTTACAATCAGTTTGTCATGATAGCAGGCATATTGTCATCCTCTATTACACTTTGTCAGGATGTTAACAAGGGTTGGATATAAAGACAAGAAAAAAAATGATGTTTTGCTAAATGTGTTAATGATTCTGTTGCTTTACACATAGAGTCTGTCAACAGCTGCCCTCAAGCCAAATCCTGGCAACATTTTTGGATGTAAAATTTCATTTGCATACAGGCAAGGGTATTTGGTATACATATTCTACTGCAGCTTTTGTATTCCACGGCCATAGCTGAATAGTTTTCCCAGAGACTTTGCAGCTCTCAGAACCTAAATTAATAACTACTTAGCAGTGTACAGAGGTTTTCGCACCTCTATTTTGCATACTAGTGATGACAGAGCCTATAATTTCAATAGTTTCATTGCCTCCCACATAAGATTCTGTCAGTGTGCATCACAGTAATTATATTTTTATTCTTTTGACACAGCCACTTTTCAATTTATATATTTAAATTGAAATCTTTTGAATGAGGGATATTACACATGAACTTTACTTAGTCTCTCATTGTTAATTCCATGGTCCTTATCTGTTGATGGCATTGAACACTTAATGACATTGAACAGCTTCAGTCATTTGACAGTGTTATAGTTTTTGAGATGTCAAATGGCCATGAGACCCAAGGTAAATTAGTGAAACTGACATGCCAGAAAGTAGGTATTTAGTTATTGCTTCAGAAGTAAACAAACAAGAATTGGAGAAACGTCTCAGTGGTTAAGAGTACTTGAAGCTTTTCCAAATGACCAGACTTCAGTTGCCAGCATCCACATGAGGTAGACCACAACGACCTGCTTGTATATCCAGCACCGAAAGAGCTGATGTGCATTGTGGCCTCCTCTTGCAGGTTCACCTTTGACACATTCACAAAGACATACAAGCACACATACACACAGACAGTTGACACAAACCTCCAGCCCACCCCACACACATGGCAACTGAAAGTTCTAAGACCTGGGAGTCCTCACTCAGCACAGATGCTCAGGTTAATCGTCACAGTTAATTCCCTTCCAAGAGTAGGATCTATGCACCATCTTCTGTATTTTAACATAAACTAGCCTAGAGAAAGTACTTACGTCTCTAGAGTCCTACAACGAATGAAATAAATAAAAACAAACTACCGACACACATTTTGACTTTTATATATTTCTGTTCCTCTAGTCTATGTATACATGCTGGCAAAAGGCATCTCCATCCTTCACCTGCCTGTCTGCATGCTTATCTGTGTATCTACCTAACCCTGAATGATTGGTATCTATTAGTTGTAGAGATAAACTCACAGTAGAAACTATTCTCTTATGTTCTCTGAGCATCACATGGTAACTTCAGTGCAAGGGAACTATTACTGACATTAACATAAAGTTATGCATTTTGAATCTATTTCCTACCAGCATGTTAAACAGTGGTGAACCCATCTCAGGGTTAATGGGTGAAAAAAAGATGCCTCCCAATGTTTTCCAAAAGAAGATATATCCTTGGTTTCATTTATTAGCAGTCCTATGATAGAAGACATGAATACACTCTTGACTTTCAGGTATGTAGCCTGGAAGTAAACACCTCTCAATTTTTAAAAGAATAAATGTATTATCCACTGAAATACAGCATAATCTTTTTGCATACCTAGGAGGTAGTAACCATAATCTATAAAATTATTAATACTCAATAAATAGACTTGTAGAAGGACATTTATCATCTAATAAATAATTATATTAATATTATAAAATCTTCTGGGAAGCAGAGCTATGATAATCATATTTGCACTCCAAATATTGTCATGTGAAATTGCTGTATGTATTAAGCATGGTGATGCCTCCGAGAGTGCAAAACCAGCCTGGTCTCTATAGAAAGTTGCAAGCCAACATGCAAAAGAGACTTTGTCTTTTAAAACTCTGTAAGTGGGTACATATACATTTATGCACATATGTGTGTATCTATAAAAACTGAGTTTAACTCTTCCCTGAATATCTTCTGGATGATTTTCTCAAATTAAGTCTTTCGACTGCCAAAAGACAGTGTGAAAACACAGAAATTTTATAAATCAACAACCCCAATATTCCAAATAGCAGTAACAGTATATTAAAGAGTCTGATATCCTGGGAAAGAGAAAGCTATGTGGGGAAAAAAACCGTCATGGTGCTGAGACTTACAATGCAAATGTTTCCTATAATCATACCAGGACTGAAAATTTATATCAATGAAATTTCGGTTGTGAAGATAATTACTATGTATAAGTCCACGGAGAGGAGACTGTCCTATTCTAAGAAATTCAATTGCAGCTTACTGGCACTATTTGTCAGTTAGAAAGTGTTACTAATGGAAACAGTTGTACATATTGTTAGAGGACCTCTTAAAGAATAGGTGATGTTCACGGGTTATTCCTGGATTTCTGATCCATCAGGTTTACAAATGTAGGTAGTAGTGAGGAGTACTGGGGCCATTGGGAGTTCTCTTGTCTCATGGAAAGGAAAGGCAAATTAACCTAGATATATTTCAGATAATCTAGATCTAGTTTAAGGATTCCTCATTACAACTACTATAAACAATATTTTTTTAATAAATGCATTTATTTCCCCTTTCCAGGGAGATCTGGGCTAGGCACCAATCTGATCACAGGAGATGGCCAGCTCAGGCTATGTATCTGATATTTCTAGGAGTTGAACCTGGGGTCTTCCTTGTAGATTCCTGGGAGATTCACTTATGTCAGGGAATGACCCTGAAATGTCCCCCTTTCCCAGTAGTCTCTTTCAGTATTCTTCCCTCTGACCTTCCCAAACCCGATCTCTCTTGTTCCCATACTGAATAAATTCCTTAAATAAATTGAGGCAAAGACGAAGAATTGGAAGAAATTAATAAATCCCTAAAAGAAAGTCAAGGAAAAACCCAAAGAGATAAAGGAAACTACTCAAGACCTGAAAATGGAAATGGAAGCAATAAAGAAAATGTAAAGGGAAGGAATCCTGTAAATGGAAAATCTAAACAATATTTGATAAAATATTTGTGACATAAGAAATTAGTTGACAATTAAAACTGATATAAAACTTAAGAGGAGATGTTTGCAATAATACAAGCTTCCAAATCCATGGAGAGGTACAAGCACAAAGACTGGTCCTGAACATTGGAATTATTTGTCATCACTTTGATTCATATGCATAAATTCATGTTGTCAAATCCTATTAATTTAATGTTAGGTTTTAAATATAATATCCCATTGTGCCTTCTCTGAGTGTCTTGCTTGAAAATAAAAGAATACATCTGTCGCCAACAGAATGTACTTTAACAGAAAAAAAGGAAATTTCAAGGAAGAGAATAAATGCAAGTCAGATTCTTTAATTTCATGGACTTAACTAGTAAAATTATTCCATGGCTTTCTTTGATAGAAACTGCAGTCTTCTGCTTTTCCACCCCTTTCTTATAAGTCTCTATCTGCCTGCACAAGTGCCAGAAGAATCACATAACTTTGGCTCTAGTTTCTGCGACAGTGACAGAGCTTTCTAGGTTCTGCCTGTACTAAGATAAAATGTGCTTCATTAATGCCAGTACCAGTGAAGTCAGTTTTCTTCTTTAAGTACCAGAACTTGAGCTGGAGCCTCATTCCTTTCTTTCATCTCCTGTGGACTGTGAAATCAAAATACTGACACAGGGGAATGCACCACTTGAGAAACAGAATAACATGTCACTGGGTTGAGTGCAACATTTAGATATTTTCTCTCCAATATGAAATCTGATTTCTTTCCAGTTGGTGGTTAAATACAGCCGACGTTATCAATCTGGTAGTTCAACATTTACTTCATCTACTCAAGTGACCAAGAATTCAGTGAAACTCTTCACACAGGGTTCTTGTTTTACACATTGTAAGGTCAGTACACCTAGAAAAATCACGAGGCATATTGAATTTAACAAAAAAATGGATTTCCAAATAACACTGGATTAATACGGTCTCAGTGACAAAGTTGAATAAATCTTAGCCTGTTCAATAGATAGGCAATCTTCTCAAATTGTTCAATCCTGGACCCATTTCATTTAGCTTTGTACTGGGTTCATACACATGATTTATCTTAAGTATAACAATGTCTTTGTGTGAATATTTTCACCCTCAACATAAACAATTGGCGTTCCATCTGTTATCTATATTTAGTATAAAAAGGATTATTTGTAATTGCTTTTCTTATGCACTCTATATGCTCTTGATCTTTTAATTACCAAATTGCATTTGTTTTCAGGGAATGGAAATAGCCATTGGGTATGAATTTTTCCCACCATGCAGATATTATCATGCAATTTCTATGAAAGGATATTCAAATTCTCTGTGAGGCACACTTGGTAATTGTTGTTATTTTTAAACTTTATTTACCATTTTTTCCTCCATGTGATAGGACTAATAAGATTACAGCTGTATCCTGGAAGGGAGTGATCATGTTTTCCTCAGGATTTACCCTGGGTTTAACATCCATTTCCCTGTTAACTTCCTCATGAGACCTAGACAATAACCCTGACAATAACCCTGACTCTTGTCACTTGGTGATTTTAAGACCCCTAAGAGTAGAAAAGAGACAGTAAGAATTGAGAAGCTTACAGATGACAGCATTGACATCTTTAAAGTGCTTAACAAGCAGAAAAAGGCTAAAGATCCTTTCGTTTCTTGCTGTCATTTATGTCGCTCAGTTTGACCAACTATGTTTGCATATCAGTGATATTTTTCTATCTGCATTATTTTTTTATTACAACCCTTACCTAAATGTTCTTTTTGATAAGGTATCAAAACTTGAGTTCAAGTTCTGCCTCGTGTTGCTCTATGGCTTTCACTAAACTACTATTACTCTATTTTGTCAATTGCAAACTTTTTGGTTCTCATGTCACAAAAAAATCATTAGAAGCAACCTGCATAGATTCTGGGATAAGTTTTCATCGAGGCTTTATCTTCTCTGAAACTAGGTGCTTTTGAAGTCGCAAGTTTGGGTAGCCAAAATGGGACTATTGAATATATTCAAATTTAATATGAATCTATTCTGAAAAGGCATATGAAGATAGAGAAGAAATGGTTAGAATTTGTGTCCACTAAAAAGCATTACTGCATATGTATTAAAAGTCTATAAAAATTGTGTAAATTCGATTTAAAACAATATTATGGTCACCTAGCTCCTATCCATTTTCCCACAGGGGTAGCAGTGAGACAGTTTTATATATTGATATATCCATTTGTAAAATTACTTTGCACATAAAAATCTGTTATGCATAATTTTCTAGTTCCTTTTCATATGACACATATCTTACCTTCATTCATTTTTCATTGCTGCATATTGTATTTTTGTTTCATAATCGTTAACCATTATATATATGGTCTGTCACACATCCAAAGTACATATAACTAGTGTGGATTATTAGGTATCGAATTTTTAAACGGATACATTTGCTCAGTTTACGCATTGGTAGACTTCCTTGGATTACTATCCACACATCTTATATCCTTTGCCTTCCTAGTAGTGTTAATAAGAGTTTTTTATTTCTCATTTCTCTGACGAAACTAAATATGGTAAAAAAAATTTATTTAGTTTTAAACATGATAGATGAATATGAATTAGTCATAGTTTTATATTTCATTTATTTGAGAGGTTTGTTTCTTCTCAGATGGGCGTTATCAAATTTTCCCCTCTAAATCATGCTTTTGACCTATTTTATGTTGCAATTCTTTTAGAGGTTTGAAAAGGAAAGATGAAAAATGTGTAGGAAGAGAAGGAGTAGGCATTTTCAAATTGTGTATGTTAAAATACTCTGTTAGTCTTTGGCTTGGTGTAGTGAGGCTTTAAAGAGGTTTCCCCTTCACAGGTGGCTTAAGCATGGTCTGGAGATACATGATGAGACTGAAGAGAAACTGTGGCACACGCCACCTGGGATTTAAAATTAAAGAAAGTACTTTGTTAATCTTTCTACCACTTTGTTTGGTTTTTATTTTAAACGGAATGGGTTGGTCCTTAACAAATCCTAGGACAGGATGAAGGATGGAGGAAGTAGAGATGTTGACCAAATGTTATAAAGTGTGAATTATTCAGTCACTATTGATACGAGTGATGATGGCAGTAGTAAAATATTGTGTATTGCAAAATGGCTAAAATAATATTTTAATCATTTGATAAATTAACAAATCATTGGAAATACACAGTTTTTACCCCAAAGCAGGTTTAAGAGATAGCTCATTCTTAAGCTATATATGAGTGAGCGAGCATGGCCTAAGAACTGAGGTTCAATTCATCCCAAATGCAAGTTACCAACATGGTAAAATAGAGTTTTAAACTAACTAACCCTAACCCTAACCCTAAATCAAGACACTTTTCAATTATGTTAGTAGAAACTTGTAGTGGTCCTTCCTCTCCACATCACTAAAATTGTCACTCAATCAGTCATACAGAAAGTGGAATATAAGAAGTGGTTCTTTTCTTTAATGCCTTCATCTTTGAGATTATAATATGGTTACATTTCTTCCTTTTCCTCTCTACAAACTATTCCATGTATACCCCTTGTTCTTTGTCGAATTCATGGCCTATTTTTGAAATTGTTATTATATATGTATACATATTATATGTTACACTCATACTATACATAGTACTGAATACATAAATACACCAGATAAGTTTGTACCTTGTTTTGATATGTTACTTGCATTTATATATTTTCAGGGCTGACCTTTTAGTGTCGGGTAACCAATAGTTGTGATCATTCGCAGGCAAGACTATTTCTCTCACACCCAGTGTTCCTTAGTTTCATGAGGTACATATAGATCTTTGTCTATGGTTGAGGTGTCATACCTTTCCCATGTCCACGTAAATATATTTATTAGTGTCTTCCTTTTTCAGATCATCTTTATTCGGTCACATTAGTATACTTCACAGTGTAGGTTCTGACATTTCTAGAAGGCTCATTCTTAGAGTAAACTTCTTGTTCTTGGATCTCACATTCTTTGCCCCCTTGCTTCTGCAATGTTCTCTGAGCCTTCGGTGCAGGAGAGGAATGTCATTTAGCAGTTGGGACTAGGCTCTGAGACTACATTTGATTGGTTGTTGTTTTATGTGATTGTCTCCTTCTGCTGCAAAGAGAAGCTGTCTTAATGAGGCCTGAGATCTACACATATCTGTGCCTGTAAGTACAAATGTTAGAATATAGTTAGGGATTATGTTTGCTTAGCAAAGTGGTGGATACACATTCTGCTCTAGGAGCCATGATTTCACAGCTCTGGAAAATCTGTTGTCTAGGTTTCCAGCACTAGGCACGATTTCCATATTTTTGATTAGGTCTTAAGTCCCATTAGAGGGCTGGATGTTGGTTGCCTCCAAGGTATGTGTGGCACCAGTCTACCCTTAAGCTTATTCTGCTGCACTGGCTCTTGTTGAAGTCCATAGGGTGAGAGCTAGTTAGGACTGCTGTTGCTCCATTCCTTTGGAAGCTTGTATGCTGCCTTCTGGTGTAATAAAAATTAGTCCACAGCAGAGATCTTTACAGGAACTTTCTTTCTCTGGGGAGTATATTAATGAGTCTGATTTGACTTTTCTACAATGTAGTCATAAATCAGAACAGCCTATTGTTCCCTATAAATATACCCAATAATTTTTGTCACTTCTAAACTATCAAAACATATGATTTAACAGTTTGGAATGTCCAGAATTTATCCAATAATCAATACAATTCAGTTTCATATATATATGAATATATATGAATATATATTGCTTCCATGACACAAAAAATCTATACTGTATTTAGAATAGGTGCTATAAAGCATCAAATCCTTAATAATCTGTGTAATAGTTAAAATTTCTCTTCTTTTTATGTATTCAAGATTTTTTTTCCTGAATATATGTTATTATGTCACATGCTGGCCTGGTACCACAAAGGGGAAGAGATGTTATCAATCACCTGCAACTCAAAGCACAAACAGTTTTTAGCCATAAATGGGTGCTGGAAATCAATTCTGTGTCCACTAGAAGAGTACCTGGTGCTCTGAGATGCTGAGCCATCTCTCCAGCCCCAGTAGTTTAATTTTATTATAATCAGCATATGTATTAGTACACAAATAATTAGAATACATAACACACCATAAATAAGTTTCATGAGAGCTTAAATATTCATCATGAGTATGCAATTCTTGCTTTGCAGATGTTGTCAGATAACCTTTCAAAAAAGACAGAAGAAACTATTGGTGTCAAACTCTAAATTTACAGTATTGGCTAATTCCACCTATTTGCGTGGTCTTTGCTCACATTTGTATAGAACTGATTTACAGATTCTTATTTCCCAGAAAGAACTGTAATTCAAATTCTGTCTTCTCTAAAGATACAGTGAAAGAAATGATTTAGTCTATATTCTGATCAATTAATGATGATTGGACAGAACAAAATGAAAAGTTAAATCCACTTTTGTTATTGACAAAGACCATCAGTACAGAAACCTTTACAATGGCTAGCTGTCCATGTACACAATATTCACACTGGCTTGTGTTAAAGAAAGTTTAGATTGAAAGATAAGTAGGTAAAACATGGGAAGGTCACCTCTATTATCTTTAGAAATAATTGTCAAGAGTTCTGCGTAGAAGTTGAATTGTGTGGGTTGCAGATATTCCTAACTTTTTTTTTTTAATCTGGCAACTTTGTCCTACTTTCTTTTAATAACGAATGACAAACCCATGTTATTTAAGGTATCATGTATTAATTGGTTATGAAAAATGCTCAGAGCCTTGCCCTAGACATCACGATTACCTAGTGTGGCAACCGCAGGTTGTCTTAACTGCCCTACTACAATTAAAATCTGGTCTCTTTGGTAGGTTCCATGAACAGAGTGCCTGTGAGAGCCCATGGGTAGTTCACACCCACCATAACGACACAAAACCATTCCTGGAGACATTTGGTTTTCAGTGTCAGAGGGCTTTTGTTTATAAAAAAGATTTAGAAAATATCAGAAAGCATTATTTTAAAAAATCATAAAGCTGACCTGAATAAGAGGGAGCTCTTGGTCCCCAGACCTATAGCTGGGAAACCAGCTTGGGACTTATCCAGTCCCCATGAACTCGGGTGTCAGTGAGGAGACCTCGGAAATCTATGGGGTCTTTTGTAGTAGATCAGTGCTTATCCCTAGCATAGGAATAGACTTTGGGAGCCCATTCCACATAGAGGGATACTCCCTGAGCCAAGACACACCCAGGAGGGCCTAGGCCCTATCCCAAAGGATATCACAGACTCTGAAGACCGCCTATGGAAGGCCTCACCCTCCTTGGGGAGCAGAAAGGGTATGGGATAGGTAGGGTGTTAGCTGGGGGGGCAGGGAGAGGGAACTGGGAATGACATGTAAAATAATCTTGTTTTTAATTTAAATGGAAAGTGGAGAAAAAAGAAAATCATAAATGATATCACTGATAAAATAAGAGATGGATCTCTAAACTTCAAGAGGAACAATGGTCAGAGTCACGGTTTGTGTTAAGCAATACTTGATAGAATAAGGATAGCTCATAAAGTCAAAAGGAATACAAATTTGTACAAGGTTATTAGGAAAACTATTTCTCAGTTTAAAAGCTATTTAATAGACATATCTGAATGGTTATTATTACTGGGAAGATATTTCCCCAAAGCATATTTACATAATGTTAAATTAGAAAAGACACAAATATTTTAGTCACTGAAAAGTGTTTTAGTCTTATTAAAAGGACGGTGCAAGGAAAAAGAGCAATTTCATACATTTACAAAATGCTTTAGTGACATTGAAGAGTTTAAACTCTACATTTCTCCTCACATGAGCTTTTTAGAATGTAAATATCCTCCTTTTAATTCTTTAATGGGTTGCCTTTCAACATTCATTAAACCTTCTCCAATAAAGCAGTCTTTGTGTGCAGCTCTGTAATGACGGCCATCACATCCAGTCTTATCCTTATCTCCAAATGGCTTTGTGCTCCAATGGTTCTTGTCAAAGCTTACTTTCCACATGTTCTTTTAAAAATAGTACTTTCTTAACTCTTTCAGATTGTCATACAATGTGTCTTGGCTACCTTCACCCCCTCCCTACCTACTCCCAAATCCTCCCCGCTTCCCTCACCTATCAAACTTTATATTCTCTCTCTTTAAAAAATAAAGTAAGTACAGTTTGTGTCCTTTAAATTCTTCTTCCTTGGGGGGCTTGTCCTGGGGTGTGGTTGATTTACCAGAGGTCACAGTCCTAAAGAAAAATGGTTTCTTTCCTTTCCCTCTCCTTTTCCATCTCCCTTTCCTTCTCTTTCTTTCTCTCCTATCAACCAATGGATACAAGCAGCTTCTCAGGTAGGCTATGGACTTCTGGACGCTCTCCTCCCGTTCATGTTGGGATTTTGGCCGGTCTGAGTTTGCTCAGGTCTTTGGCTTGCTGTCGTAATCACTGTAAGTTCACACATGAAACTATCCCTTTATTTCTACTACAAGGTTTTCTTGACGTCATCTACCAGCTCTGGCTTTTGCAATTTATCTGTACCTTCTCCTAAGAAGAATCCCCGAGTCTTACAGGCTAGGGTGTGACACAAGTCCCATTTAGTGGTGTCTACACTGTAATCTTTTACTTTCTGTGTCTTGGCCAGTTGGGGATCTCTGGGTTAACTGTCTCAATATGCCCTTTTAAAATTACCCTTACTCCCTTATAAATGCTATTTTTCCATGTCAATACTCACTCTCATTTTTGATCCCTTAAATCATCTTAGTCATTTATCTTCTGATAACGTCTCATATTGAATGTGTTTTATATTTCGGGTACTATACCATGTACAGTGAATACATAAATGTGGGGGGAAAAAAGGTATTGTCTGCTTGTTCTGATCCTGCTGTGTGGCATGGCACAAAGCGGCATGAACAAAGCAGGCCTTTGGGAGAATCGTGCATTTGCACAATAATATTTTATGAAAAGGTCATGCTTTCATAGGTAGATTTTCAACTCAAGAATACTCCTGTGTCAGAAGGAAACAAGTCAATTCATTGCTCAACACTGGATTTTCTATTTAAATAAATCTGTGTTCCTTGGTACGAAGACAAGTACGGCTTGTTTTCTGTTTATCCAGCTTCTATTTCAACTCTCAAAATTCAATAGAATTCAGTATTAGCAAATCAGTTCCACCCTGATTTGCTTGAACATTTGCATGCTTGTTAGGAAACATTAAAAGCACAAAAGCCAGGAACAGTTTATGTTTGTCTACTCCATTCCAAGGTGCATTATAAAACACATATAAAGTATTTTGTTGGAAGATTAGTATTTACAAAAATTAAATAATTTTAGAAAATAAATAACAGAGCATAAAGCATAATCATTATTACATAATGTATAAATTTAGTTGCTTACATAATTTTGATATTTGTGTTTTACCTTGCAATGCATATATTCTTGGACAGGATCCTAAATTACAGTATATGTATATTCTTATAAGCATTGATTTCTATACGAATATTGTTAAATTGCATGTCACAGATCTTTGTGAGTATGTGTGTGGTCCATGGGTGAGCACATGGGTATGTTGTAGGGCACACTCATCTATGTTTACCTACATGTAGACACTAGACTTTAGTGTTTAGTATTCTCCATTTATCTCTACATTATTAATAAAGGCTGCTCACTGAACTTCTGGCTTCCCAATTTAGCTACACAAGTTAACAAGCAAATTTCTGGAAATCTTCTCTCCTCAAGCACTGAGGTTATACATATAAGCCACCATTCCTGACATTTATTTAGGTGATGAGGAATCCAGACAAAGGTCTTGATGTTTGTGTAGCAAGCACTTTACTGGAGATATTTATCACCACTGCGACGAAGTTTTAAATAAGTTAATAAAATAAAAGAATTATTTATGTTTCCCCTGAAAGAATGGTAGAGAATTGGTTTTGTGCTTGTATATTAAACATCTCCTCTTAGCCTTTATGAATGCCATCACTGTTTCATCATTAGTCTTACATATTCTTCAACCTGTTTCTGAGCTTGGTAGATCATAATATTGTTGTTTGTTTATTAAAGGCCTTTTACAATAGTTCTGCTTCCAAATAATGTGCATTATTTCATGGGATAAGCTTTCAAAGTGTGTTATCCAGATAAAGGGAATAGAATTTGAAACTTTGGTGTGGTGGCATACATCTGTAATCCCCAGGATTTAGGCCGGGGAGGGAAAAGGGAGGGAAATCAGAAGATGGGAGTTGTTTGAGCTATGTAGTGAGTTGAGACCGGCCTTGACTTAAGATACTTTGTACCAAATCTTCCAGCGCCCTCAAGAAAATTTTTTACAAAGGAATGAAAAAGTATATTTTACCTTAGCTTTGATTCTAATTGATTTGGTGGTTATCCTCATAGTTAATTTTCAAAGGCCATTTTAGTATGTCATATTTTTAAAATGTTCTATTTCTATGGATGTGAGCTGAAATTTGAAGTGTTCCTATAAGAACCCCATCGCT
The DNA here is from genome assembly GCF_003668045.3 of Cricetulus griseus. Taxonomy (NCBI): domain Eukaryota; kingdom Metazoa; phylum Chordata; class Mammalia; order Rodentia; family Cricetidae; genus Cricetulus; species Cricetulus griseus. The sequence goes on along the minus strand of NC_048603.1, from coordinate 7,822,122 downwards.
CTGATCATCAGAAGAGTGAACGGACAGTTTGTACAACAGGAGGAGAGCATCACTAACTTTACATTTCATAGGGCATTGACACTTGGAATATATGCAAACTCAAAGGGTTAAACAAAACAACCCTCAAAGCAACCACTAAGGCAAGGGAATCAACCAATTCCCAAAATAAGAACTATAAATGGCCAATGAACATAAAATTGTTGAATATCCTTGGCCAGCAGAAAAAGTCTCACTAAGGCTATATAGTGAGTCCATCGCATTCCAGTAAAATGATTGGATTATGAAGGAAATAAACAACCATCATAGGGAAATAACACTAGGCACACAGTGGTATAGCCATTGTGGGCATCAGTATGGAGGCTCCTTAAAGGGGAAAATAAGAACTTTTTGTTACATTAAAATCATGTGTTGATGTCCCATGAGTATGCCTGCATACTTGCTCATGTACGCACGCACACAAAACACCCCCACACATACTCACACACACATACACTTTATCTCTCTCTCACACACACATACACAATTCTCTCTGTCTCTCTCTCCTTCTCTCTCTCCCTCTCTCTCTCCCTCTCTCTGTCTCTCTCTCTGTCTCTCTCTCTCTCTCTGTCTCTCTCTCTCTCACACACACACACAAGACATGAATGTGAATAAGAACACAAGGATTACTTAGGGGAAGGAAAGGGGAAAGATGAGAGAAGGAAGTCATGATGGAATGGGGCAGGATGGCACAGAGGAGTAAGTACCAGGTGAATAAGCCCGTATACAAGCACATAGCAGCTTCATTGACTGAATTTAGTGGCTTTATGTATGAAAAATTGGAGGGATGTCCATTAATAACTCTATGATTTCATTTACAGCAGGTTCTAGAAAGTGCAACTCAAGTGTTTGAAGACTAGTTGTCTATGAGGGGGAATGGGAGATGATCAGGCACTGGAATTACAGCAGATTACTAAAAGGATAAAGCAAGACGTTGCAGAAGATTTCACGGTTGTTTAAACATGCCAACACTTAATCTATTGTATATGTTAAGTATTTGCTGCTCAATCTATGCCAGTTGTAACCTAACAAGGTCTCATATGTTTTCTAGAAATACATGTATAAGATTTGACAGCCACAATTTAGAAGCTAGCCTTATTACTTAATGAAAAATGATGAAGAGAAAGGAATTCACTTGCAATAATTATTTCTGGAGTGCAAATGTATGAAGTCACACTTACACAAAATAAAATTGTCCTCTGATAAAATCCTCATAAAACAAGAGACTGTATTAACAGCACAAATGTAATCACACATTTGATCTTGTGAACAGCCATTTATATATTTTTAAAATATCTAATTAAGTGTGTGTATGTTTATAAGTTGGGTTGGTGTACTAAGTTTATATAGGCAAAATTAGCATAATGTGTTGACAAATGCGTTAATAATATAGATACAATCTGTGCCAGGAACTATTCTAAATGCAAATGTATTTCTTCCTAGTCAGCATCTTGTGATTCAAGTTAAATGTGGAATTTTTGATTCTAAAGATCTGTTGGGGTGAGGATAGCACTATTGGTAGTGGTTAGAGCAAGATGACCAATTAGTAACCTAGAGATCACAATGAGGAGATAGGATTTGACAAGGGTTGCAATAAGTTCAAGGAAAACAGAAAAGCACTGAGAATAGTTTAGATGAAAACTAAACTTACCTACACAAAGCAGGACAAGAGGAGGGTTAATGAAAACTTCTAAGTCCTGATGTATGGATAGTTAAATAGAATGTCCATCCAATATGTTGCACAAGTGTACAGCATGAAAGCAAAACAAGAAACCAAGAACCATACAGGTTGTTGTCTATCATGTATTATGCATCTCATTTATTCATTGAAATTTGAATAGTATTTACAGATACTAGTTTTAAAAACAGCCATGCTGGAACTAACTTGTAATTTTTTTTTTTTTTTGTTATTCGAGACAGGGTTTCTCTGTGTAGCTTTGGAGCCTATCCTGGCACTCGCTCTGGAGACCAGGCTGGCCTCGAACTCACAGAGATCTGCCTGCCTCTGCCTCCCGAGTGCTGGGATTAAAGGCATGCACCACCAATGCCCGGCTGAACTTGTAAAATGTTTTATCTAACTTCAAACCTGAGAATGTCTATGTATTCTCTATCTACTATTTGTAACTGAATTTTTAATATATTCATTCTCAGTATCAAATTCTGGTAGCTTCACTCTGTTTGGTTTAGAACCCCAAAACAACAATGTTTAAATTTACTACTTTTCTTTAACTTTGTAGATCTTACTCAAATTTCATCTTTTAAAAGTAATTTTAATAGTAGAATATAGTTAGTAATATTTAATGATTTTTTAATTTTAACACTAACTAAAGCGAATACCCTATTTTGGAACTAAAAATAATAATAATTAAAATAAAAACATACATTGACTTGTTGACTGACAGTTCACACTTTAGTCCAGCTGTGAACTGAATGTATTGTGCCAGTAGGTGCCAGTCTTTGCTCACAGAACTAAGACTGAAACAGTTGCTCAATGGTAAATTCTATTGGAAGGACTTCAATTTTTTAAATGTGGTGTGTAAAGATTTATGTCAAAGTCAGTTGATAAAAATTGTAATGAGAAAACAGTATAGATTATTAAACAATGATACAATGATGAGAAACATTAGTATTAACTACTTCCAGATAGTTTGGGTTAATGTAAGATAATTCTGTCCACTTAATAAGAAAACAAGAGGAAAAAGAATAAGAAGTGGTTAATATTTGCTCAACTTATTTTGGTAAATATACAATGTAATTATCTGATGCATCCAAGCTAGAAGGAATGTTATTTTCCATTCTAACTAGAATAGAGAGAAGTTCTTGAGTTAGTCAATAAGGGCATGAGTTGAACATGGTCTCTATAAAGTATATCTTATATCATGGAGGCGAGGTGTATCCGTGCATTCAAAAGTATCAGTAAGATATTATTTGTGCAAAGCTTGAATATGTCCAGTATAGTCAACTCTGACACTATTCATTTTGTATATGATAAAATTCTTGGGATGATGAATTGAATTGGGGGTAAAATTGTAAAATAATTTCTTTAAATTATTCTGAGGCATTTGTGACAGCTGGATTATTAAGGCTTTGTGTACATGCTCCAACATGTAAAGGTCTATAATAATTTTTTCTATGTAGCTAAAGTTATTTTGGATAGAACTTATATTTTGGCCATAGCAAGAGTGCTGATGTAGAAGGTTGTTGATTTCATGGATTCATATTCGTGCTAGGCAAAGGAATGAGAGCTCTCCTATAATTCCAAGCCAGCCTTCTCCTCAGTACAAGAGGGGAGTAAAGAATTATATTGGGTTGGGCTGGAGGGATAGCTCAGTAGTTAAAGGCTAGGCCCACACCCCAAAATGTAAGAATTACATTTGCAAAGTATGAGGCTGTTATTTCACTTCCAGGGCATCCCAGTATTAGTATGCATCTCACAGTTGACTATGGTATATCATCACTGTGAGAAATGTGTGAGTCCAGTTACAGAAAATGTCCTTATTCAAAGTCACTTTTATGCATGCCTGGCCAAAAGAAGTGTTGGCTTAACAAGAAAAAGATAACTCATTTTGTACCTACCAGATCTCTTGGAATTTCTCTTCCCTTTCTTCAAACATTGAAATTAGAATAGAATTAAGAAGGGACTATGTTCCTTGATTTGTAAAAGCCACAACAGAAAAAGTAGTAAAAATCCATGAAAATTGGGTTTCTATTTAAGGGGTCCTCAAAGTAGCCTGCATTTTTAGGTACCGAGAAGAGGTTATCCCTGATCTGTTCAAAACAAAAAGAAAGGAAAAGAAGAAAAGAAACATGCTTTAGTGAATGTAAAAACAGCAACAAATATCTAGCAACATAAAGTGAGCTGTCAACAAAGAACTAATCTGTGGACCTGTAGTGTGTTTTAATAACAGACACTCTATTTGAATTGTATAACTCTAGGGACACCCTCAGTCCTAGAAATAGCCCACTGTTGCCTGAAATTGACAGTACCTTTCGAGTAAAATTGTTTAAAATTACATTCTGTCTGCACTTGCCTGAAACAGCAGTTTTTCCTTAGTTTCCTTTGGGGGAAAGTTGAGTTGTTTGGGTCTTTCTTTTACATTATCATTCTGAGAATTTCGTCCATTTCCATGCCACCAACTTCTCCTACAGTTCCTCCTCCCATTTTTCTTCCAGGCCCCTCTCAAATTCATGACCTTGTTTGTTTGTTTTTTTTCTAATGCAATCATGTTCATTTCTCAGTTCTCCACACTTTTAGCCCCCATCCAAGAGAAAAACAGAGAACAAAAAACAACAGAACAAACTTCCTGTTGACCTCTCTGGTTAGCAATGATCTCTTCTTTAATTATATTGTTCTCTCTCTCTCTCTCTCTCTCTCTCTCTCTCTCTCTCTCTCTCTCTTCTCTCTCTCTCTCTCTCTCTCTCTACCCGTGTGTGTGTGTGTGTGTGTGTGTGTGTGTGTGTGTGTGTGTGTGTGTAAATCCCTGAGTCTAAGTCTATTTAGTGTTTATAAATGTACTTTGGGATAATTGCCTGGGAACAGATAACCTATCAGACTCTACTCTCTCAATCCTGGTTCTCCTTCTCTTAGTTCCATTAGCTTCCCATAGTTCTTCCTCTATGTGTGGCCCTCAGATTTCCCCATCCATATCCACACGGGAAGGGCAACTGTGGCTGTCATTTCCAGATCTTGTTTCGGTGGCATGTTAAGATTTCAGGGGTGCAGCTGCCTGTCATATGCAGAAGCCACTGTTACTCAGCCCCTATTCTGGTCCTGTGGTTCTTAACAAACGTTTCTGGAACCTACTTACAAGCCCTACACCTAAGGATCAAGGGACAATGTAGCAACGAAGGGCCGGGTTCGTGGAGGGAAAACCATAATGACTGCTACAGATTTTAATGACACAGACTTTTTTTTTTATCTTGTCTGTTGCATAGCTATCATCCATCTTTTTCAGCTCCAACTGTGAGCCACTTGACTGATGTGGTCACATGTGTCCTCTTGGTGCTGGCTTGTGGTGATATCTTGCTTGTCCCTGCTTATATATTGATTCTGCCCTGTTATGTCACTTCCTGCCTGGATCATATGGTGACTTCTCTTGACTACATTTTCTGGAATCATCCTCAACTCCTAGTCCTACCTGCCCTGCCTCCCTTTGGCCAACAATGCTTTATTCATCAACCAATAAGACAAACACACACACAGAATAATATTCCCCATCACTGGCTTTCCGGAAGGTGCTACTCTACCATGGAGACCACTCCCAACAGTGCTGTGTCCACAAATGACTGATTAGTTAGAGCATGCTCACAAGACTTAAGGGAAAGTATGAGGAGAGATTTTCCACTTGAATTCCTTTGAAAGCTGTTGTGGTGTCTTCTCTTGGAATTTAAAGCTTCTTTTCTTTAATCTTCAAATGCCACAAAGAAATGGAAGGAATGGAAGGAGAGCATTAAAACTAATAAAAGGTCTGATATTTGACAATAAAAACATAATTTTAATCAAATTACATATCTTATGAAAATATTTGTGCTATACAGTGCTATACAGATAAATATGACAAAGAGAAACCTCATATTATGCCTGTAAAAATATTGACTTTGCCACAATCTAGGATCAAAAATTTAGGTTTTGTGAATCGTTATGAGAACTTTTTGCAAGAACAACAGGACCAGGATTGCTTCTGAGTAATAGCGTCGTCTTCTATGACAGGAAACAGATCCCTTGAAATCTGAATAATAATGTTGCCAAAATAAGGTCCGCACAATGACAACTGTTAATGTTCCTGTGTGAATCTGGTTATCTAACAAGGACCTCCCTAGATGAAGAACTATATGATGAGATATAAATATGCCAATGTATCAAATACATATTTAATGTATCATTGAGGAAGAATCTCAATGAAGAATTGTCTATATCAGGTTGGCCTGTGAGCTTGTCTGAGGGGACTGTCTTGTTAGGTTAACTGATGGGAGAGAATCCAGGACACTGTGTGTGACATTCCTGGGTTGGAGGCCCTGGACTGTATAAGACTAGAGAAAATGAGTGTGTATGGATTCCCTTCTTCTGCTGGCATATGATGTGGCCAGATGCTTTATTATCTCTACTGCTTAAACTTCCATTCTTTGAGGGAATCTTGAGCAAAAATAAATCTTTTTTCCCCTAACTTGCTTTTTTCCAGGGTATTTTATCACAGCCATAGAATCAAAAGTAGGGCACTATATTGCTGACATTACAGCTGTGAGTATTTTTAACTTCTCCCCCAAGGAGTAAGTTCCCACCATCACTAAACCTGGTGCACACTTCATTCTCTGTTGCTAAGAACACTTCCGTGTGAAGCACCATCAGTGAGACTACTCTTGATGTTCTCACAAACACTACCACACAGCTGTCTCTTTCTTTGTAAACTTACATAAGGTTCTTTAAGAGTTACAGTGATTTTTCCATTGCTTTCTAATAAAATCTAAGCCCAAGACATGTGTAGCAGCCATGCCAAAGTCTTGGTTCTCTTGACCAACCCTTGTCTCTTCTGACTCATTTCTTACCAGGTGTCCCATAAGGCAGAGCTCAAAGACATTGTTTGCTTCATTAACATTTCAATATTCTTTCCCTCTGGAATATCTCTGGACCTCCTTATTTCTCTACTTGAAAAACAGCCTTTTAAAATGTGTGCATAGCCCCCAAGAGACAAAGAGTACATACTGGGCATACTGGGATCTGTGCATGCATGTGGGTGTGTGTGCTTGTATGTGCAGCAGGGTTACAAAACAATAACTATTCTTATCCATATTAAATGTGACATCTCTTTTCTCTTTAATTTTGTTTTACTGAAAAAATGCATCTTATATATTTAATGGAGAAATTATTTGTATAGAAAATTTAGAAAGTTTTATTTACTTGGGAACTCAAATTGTTATTTTTATTTGAGACATAAATCCATATGGTAATATGTATCAATTGCCTTCCTATGTGATGTTTTGGCATGTGCATATAGTATATAATATTTGCTGTAAGTTTAACATACTATTCCACACAATTCATCATTTCTTTATTATGAAAACTTTAAAAACATTTTCTTTTGCTTTTTCCACTTAATAGCTATTGCCTAGGTTTTGGTTTTTGGTTTGTTTGTTTGTTTTCTGAATAGAATGTTTATTTCCAGTTAGGCAACCAAGAGCACAGCTAAGTAGTCTCATTTCTAAAAGTTTCTTAACAGGGAAGATATAATTAAATTGTACATGCTAGCACAGAAGAACAATTTAGTAGATAAAGGAGATGAATATCAGGGGGATGGGTATCCATCCTTCTTCTTTTGTGGACTATTTACCTGACTGCATGAATTACAGTTCTCTTTGACTATTACCTTGGAGGAAGAATCCATGCATTCTGTATAATATAATATAAATCAGTACAGTATCATAATGTTTCTATATCATAATATAATGTTAATATAAAAGAAATATTGTTTTGAGGAACATACTACTAAACACAAGCTTTATTTAGATCCCTGTTTGTTTTGATATTTTCATTATAGGTAATCTTACCCAATGTTTTTCAAAACAACAAATGATGCCACATCTGCTGTGTCACAGATAAAATTTACCCCCAATTTATTCTGGAACAAAAATGTCAGACATACTCTTATTTTTTTTCTAGAGATTATGGTTGTCGATCACCCACTCTTACTGTTCAGCCCACACATAGAATTGGTGTTCCTGTACATATAGTTGATTATTTTTCTAGAACATTACATTTTTTTCTAGCTTTGGTTGTGACTTTTGTCATCATCCGAATCAGTCATCAGCAGTGAATTTTACATGTTTGCCATGTCTCATCTCCAAATTGCTATGATGTGGAGAACATTCTAATTAATCTAGCAAGCTCCAAGTGGGTATGGCTCAGAATTTTGATTTTAATATCAGCTGTTAGTTACAGCTGCTTTGATTAAAAGACAGTTTGTCCACATGGGTGTAAAAATAACTCAGATCTGTCATACAAATTCATTTTCATGATCACTCCTTGATCCCTCATTTAATTGTCTGTCAACCTAATTTAGCCTGTTGCTTAAGTTCGTAAATACCCAACTCTAATTAATAAGTGCCGTGGTTCTAATTATAGACCTATCACATGAATCACATAAACATTTGTTCCCACGTTTCCATAACCAATCCTTTGGTTCACTGGTAAGTCTCTGGATGATATTTAATTAAAGGGATATTTGAAATTTCCCATCTGTATTGGCTTGCCAACTAGTGTTGTCCTTATCTAGGCCTAGATTAGGTAACTGTATTGTTGAAACATCCTGGCCACAGCATATATGTCTAGAAGATACTATGCTATGAAATATGTGTGTCATGACCAATGTTGATGATCATGACAACCTAAATTTGCAATGTTGATGAACTAAATAACCAATTATCCACTACAGTTCATTGTATTTTGCATTAATTTCATATTTTATTTATATCATGATCTTGTCTGAGATACTTGGATATACAGTGTCTGGACCCTACTGAAGAAAGGGTCACACAATAGTAGGCAGTGTCTTAGAGCCGTCTTAACAACAGGACATCTATCTTAGCAGTTGAGTTCTTGTTTAGTATACGTAAAGCACTGGGATCAACTCTAAGAATCACAATCAAGGTTGTATATATTTACCTTGAAGACAATGAGTCCCCACTGTTTTATTAATTAAGATTATTCATTTATCTTACATCCCAAGCACAGTTTCTCTTCCCCCCTCCCCCCACCACAGCTATACACCCCTACACACAAACACATGCAATTCACTCCTCCTCTGCTTCTGTTTAGAAAGGGGAATGCTTCCCATGGTTATCACCGAAGCAAGACAAATCAAGTTGAAGTAACACTAAACACCTCCCTTTGTGTCAGGCCAGGCAAAGTAAATAGCTTCCCAAAACTCAGCCAAAGTGTTAAGCAGATCAAGCTATACAGCTGAAACATATATGTGTGACAACAGTTGGTAAAATAAATTATAAATACATTCATAAAAGATGAAGACAAAAAACAAACAAAAACATTTTCTGAGTTTCTGACAGATTCAAAATTTTAAAATTCTAAATTGACTGATAAACAATAGAACACCTCACCTAGGATGTAAATGAAACCTGGTGTACTAAGCAAAGCATAGAGACTTAAATACTTGAAAATTAATTAGTTGTTTTCATGTGATGCTGGATATCAAACTCAAGGCCTCATTGGGCTGCATTCCCTGCTCGGGACATTATGACAAGCATTTTAACAAGCCTAGATTGGGTGAGCACCGGCACTTACCAAGCCAGGGTTACCTGACTGATGCTGGTCAGAGGGAATGTCAATCAGACCAGAGGTCCCAGCAAGACTGAGGCTGAGCCAAGTTTATTGCAAGCAATCAGATTTTTTATACCCTTCTCAGAAACAGAATACAATGGCAGGTGACAGGAAGAATACAAAGAAATTCAGTTGCCTGGATGCAGTGAGGTTTGCAAGTCATACTGGGCACATAAGATTAATGTCTAAGACTAATTGTTCTTCCAAGCCTTTATGTGATTTGCTGACTTCTAGGGAACATAAAGATACACAGGTGTGAACGGAATGCTTCAGTGCCTGAGGAAATGCCACAGTTTGAGACAAGGAATCTAACCTGAAAATAACTATGACGTATACCTCTCAAGGCCACTAGACCAGGCCAACCCTGTGATTCCCTGCATGAGTGTATCAGAAGGGCCACACGTTTTATATTCAAGCAGTTTCCTTCAAGGCGATATATGAGGTTCTATGTAAAGTTTAAATCGCTTTGAAATGATTTATTTAATTTACTTATTTATTTTACATCCTGACTACAGTTTCCTGTCCTTCATCTCCTCCCATTCCCTCCCCCAACCTTGCCTCTGCCTCCCAACCCTCCAATCCACTCCTCCTCTCTGTTCAGAAAGGGGCAGGCCTCCTGTAGGTACCAGCAAAGCATGTCATACCATATTGACGTAAGATTGAACATCTCCCTTTGTATTTAAATGGACAAGGCAATCCAGTCTAAGAAATCGTTTCCAAAGTGCCAGCCAAAGCATTAAGGCAGCCCCTGCTTCCATTGTTAGGAATCTCACAAGTAGACTAAGCTACACAACCATCACATATCTGTAGAGGGCTTAGGTTGGTTCCATGCAGGCCAAGTGGTTGTTGGTTCAGACTCAGTGAGTGCAGTCGGTCCTGACTATGGGACATGCTGGTGTAAGCATGGCCTACAGATCGAAGAAGTGGCCAACCAATGATTGTTCAAGCCTGCAATGCATGCCAGAAGAGTAAGCCCAACCCTGGCCTTGAGCACCAGGACCCACAGACTAAATGACCCAGAGATGAGGGATAGAAACCAACATGAGTGAAGGGAAAATGTCAATGTAATAATACCTAACAATATTCTGCTATACTCATAGATTGTACTAATAGCTCTGTTGTCATGAGAAGGCTCCATCCTACTACTGATGGAAACAGATGCAGACCCACAGCCAAACATTAGGCAGAGCTCAGGGAATCCTGCAGAAAGGGGGAGAAAGGATTGTCGAAGCCAGAATAGTCAAGGGCACCACAAGAAAACGCACAGAATCAATAACCTGGGATCCATAAGGGTCCAGAGACTGACCCAGCAACCCGGGAGCCTGGTGTGTGAAATTTGGTTTGTGTTCTGACAAATAAAGCTTGCTGGAGATCAGAGGGCAGACGTAGCCATAGAAGCTGATGTAGCCATAGAAGCTGGGCAGTGGCGTTCACTCCTTTAATCCCAGCATTTGGGAAGGAGACCTGTAGGAAGTAACTGGCAGCTGCTTCTGGTTATCTGATTTTCCAGGTTTTTACTCCTTGTTTTTATTGATAAAGTTAATTAGATTAATGCTTCAGGAGCCCGTATGGGACTGACCTAGACACTCTGCATATATGTTACACTTGTGTAGCTTGGTTCTCCTGTGGGAATCCTAACAGAGGGAACAGAGGTTGTTTCTGACTGCTTTCTGGCTTCTGGGACCCAATTCCTCATCCTGGGTCATCTTGACCATCCTTAATACATGGGGAGACACTTAGTCTTTAATGCAAATTAATACGCCATGTTTTATGGATATCCATGGGAGACCTGCCCTCTCATAAACAGAAATGGAGAAGGAATGGATTGGGGGGATGGGAAAAGGGAACATGGCAGGAAGGGGCTGGGAGGAGAAGAGAGAGGGGAAACGGCAGCCAGGATGCAAAATAAATAAATGTGTCTTATAATATAAAACGATAACTCAAGAGATAGGAAAGACATTGTCATGTGAATCAGGATAAGAATGACTTGCCACTGAGGAAAAGAAATGTGTGATGAAGAAACACAGCTTTCCAATTTCTAGGAGTTATTTCCTGAGGTAAAACATACACAAAGAGAAAATCGTAATAAATGTATACTCTAGGGGAGATAAGGAAGTTGCAGTTCACAACTACAGCTGCCTAGCTTGTAGATTAATATATGATAATACATTATAGTCAAAATTTAAAATGAATTTTCACCCACACAATATCCAGTGTTTCTCGCAAGAGACCAGAGCTGGGGTGTTCATGCTTCAGTCAGGCATACATTTCATCATGTCTGCTGTCTGAGTGGGAAGGAGCAGAGAACAGCAAAGGGGACCTGAGCCCCACATCCTTCAGGTACATATTTCAGAACTGCAAATGATTTCCCCAAAGGAAGTTATCCCAGAGGAAGCGAGGATCACATGTGTAATTTCTACCTGATGGGAGCAGGGGCAGGAGAACCAGAAAAGTTGAAGAGCGGCAGACAGAGCCGTGTTCTGCCTCCAAATTACACAGAAACAATCTGAAAACAACAAAAAAAAAGAGGGTATTCACTTAACTTTGTCTTTAAAAGTGATTGTCTATGGGATATTTTGTTATTTGTCAACAACTTTACAAAGTTGAGAATACTCAGCTATGCAAATTTGTGGGAAACGTACAATATCAAGTTTACAGTAAAAAAACCAACCCCATTTGAAGCATACTTTACAGTTTAAAGAAAGACTAACCTTCTTTTTAATGAAGAGTGGAGCATGATGACAATTGAATATATATCCTTTGCAATTTTAATATCTGGTGGACAATTTTTAGTCTCTCAGATGTTTGAAACAATGTATAACCCTGAATTCTATAATATCGCTATGTTATAATATAGCAATATTATACACTAAAATTTCTAAGTCAATCATGATAAAATGTTAGTAACAGAAACTAATAACGTGTGAAACAACCATAATAATATAGTTTAATAAAAGACAGCCAGGCAGTTATGGCACATGCCTTTAAGGCAGAGGCAGGTAGAGCTCTATGAGTTCAAGACCAGCGTGGTCTACAGAGAGATTTCCAGGACAGCCAGGGATACACAGAGAAACCCTTTCTCATACAGACAGCTTATGTTGTGGTATTTCCTTCCATGTATATATTATATAGTGCTCATATTTACCCCTTCTGTTATTCATAGGTATCTTTCTTTCCCTTCGCCCCGTCCAGTAGTGTTCATTTGACTTTTACATCCTTCCTGCTTCCACCACACAGTGACCACATACAGAAAAATCATATAATGTACATTTTTTTCTTTGGCTCTTTGTGGACCCTTGACCCAGCTCCCAAATCAATACACAGAGACGTATTTGTACTTTTGAATGCCCAGCCTTAGCTTGACTTGTTTCTTGCCAGCTTTTCTTCAATTATCCCATCTATCTTTTGCCTCTGGGTTTTTACCTTCCTATATGCTTTTCTTTACTTCTTGCTTGCTTGCGTAGTAGCTGGTTGGCTGACGTCTGAAGTCCTCTTCTCCTCTCGCTCCTCCCCCCTTCTCCCTTTTCTAGATTCCCCCTCCTATTTCTTCTTTCTGCTTGCCAGCCCTGCCTGTTTCTCTCTTCTCCCTAGTTATGAGCCAGGTTGGTTGATTCTGTAGGTTTTCTTGTGGTGTTCTTGACCCTTCTAACTCCTAAAATGCTTGCTGTCTTTCTTCAGCAGGATTCCCAGAGTTAGGTCTAATGTTTGGCTATGGGTGTCTGCATCTGTTTCTGTCAGTTAGTGAATGAGTGAAAGTCTAAGTGTAATGTTTAGTAAATTAATTTGATGCACTGCCATGATGAACAAAAAGAAACTATTTTATTATATAATATTCAACCAATAAATAAAAAGTCTTATCAGAAAAAATAGAACATTTGTTCTTCCTTAAGAGGTAATTATACAGCATACAATATAGGATAAATAATATCAGAAAAATAGAATATTTGTTCTTCCTTAAGAGGTAATTACACAGCATACAATAAAGGACAAATAATAATCTTCATATGAATTGTGTTTATATATTTAACAATAGTAATGAAAGAACAAGAGCTCATGAATTTGAAATTCAGAGAAATGGGCTCTGTTAGATGGGGAAAGAAGAAGGGGGAATGATATAATTATGTTCTTATTAAAGCATAAATTATACACAAGGCTTTTCCAATCTTATTTATTAGTCATATTTGTTGGTATTTTATGAAGCTTTTTACAAGTCTTCAAAATACCTGTTTTCAATGGATGAAGTTTTGAGTATTCCCTATTGTGTTCTTCAGATTATTATTTATAGTTCTAACAATTGCCTATTAACAGCAGAAAAGGCTGCACTTGCTTATAATTGTCCCTTTGTCTAGGGTTTTTGATTCTGGTTGAATCTTTTCCTCATGTTAATCAAAGCAAGATCTGAATATATTAAGTGTAAAATGACAAGAATAATTCACAACTTTAGACTAAGAAGTGTAATTAAATTTGTGTGTTATGCTCCTCTTTCTATTCAAGAACATGAAACTTATTTATCCTTTATATACTTCATCTGCCTATTAGTCAGTTTCTATCTCATGTATCAGATCAGTTTCTATTGTATCATGATGCTTTACTGTTTTTCACGTCATTCTATCAGGGAGGCATTGTAGCGCCTTACATCATCTTAGAGGACAGTACTGCTGTGATGTCAGTGGTAAGCAGATAAAAAATACAGCACTTGTACACAACTGGGTTTTACCCAGACATAACAATGAATTTTTTTCTAAGACAATGGATAGAATTGGAGGGTTCCATGTTAAGTGAAATAAGCCATTCTTACAAACATGCGTGATGTGGAATGTTAGTTTAACATATGTTACATTCATTTGCACCGTGCAATATTTGTTTAATAACGCAAAACTGTTTTGCATTCTTTTTCTTTTTAATTTTTGAGACAGGGTTTCTCTGTATTGCTTCGGAGGTTGTCCTGGAACTTGCTCTGTAGACCAGGCTGGCCTTGAACTCACAGAGATCTGCCTGCATCTGCCTCCCAAGTGCTGGGATTAAAGGTGTGTGCTCTGCTGATTCTCTAGTGTAAGAGAGGATGGTTTGGTGAATTCCCAGAGTCCATGATCATATGAGCCAATGTGCTTAATATACCCGATGATGGATAAGTATGTGGTATATCTGTGAACAGAAAGAAATAGAAGACATACCCCGATATAGAAATTAATATCACTATCCAATATGTACACATCCATATATACATAGAGCTATTAAAACACTGTGTGTGTCTGTGAGGCTACTTCTTAAAGAAGTTGGCTTTTGAATTGTTTGTGTGTGTATGAGTCTGTGTGAGTGAGTGTGTGTGTGTGTGTGTGTGTGTGTGTGTGTGTGTGTGTGTGCATGACATCTGAACAGACACTTGCTATGTTTGCTCTTTCTGGAAATGGTCATACCAAAATATCTCATTGAACTTGAATTGTTTCCATCATAATGAGTGATGCTGAGAATTCCTTTATATATAAGGCCAATTGTATATCATCTTTTGTGAAATGTCTACTTGAGTCTGCAGCCATTTTCAACGAAGTTACATTATTATTATTTGTTATGATGCTAATTTAGAATATAAATGAATATCTCATCAATTGGTGACTTTATAGTGAGATCTTGACAGCTTTTCTTTTCTTTTTTTTGCTTTGTATTATGCTGTTAAGATTTTAGTATTTTCAAGTTTATTTTATTAAATTTTTCAGATATTCTCATTTGTAATAGTGAACTTTAGTTTTTCCTAGACCAAATATTTACATTAATAAAAGCTAATCTCATATCTGTATGAGAAAGCATGCTTTTTGACATTGAAGAAATGAAATAATTGCTTGCATTGTATCAGAGAAATGACAAGTTGAGGCAAATTTTATGGGTATTTTCTATTAAATTGTACCACCAGTATATTCATACTTAATGTTGATTGACAGTTTCATGTCTCTTCTAATTTATATTGTTCTTATATTTATATTTCCTCAATAGTAATAGGGTATCATAATGTCGACACCTTTGTCAAGGAAGTGTATATTGTCATTGGCATAAATTTACCACATATCCTTCTGGAATATCCAGGTATTAGGAAAATGCATTTATATAATGACCCATTGTTGGAGAGATGTAATGCTAGTTATTATTGTTCCAGGAATATACACTGCACAGACTTTCCAGACTGATAAGCTTAAATCCAATGAGCTCCTGATTAGCATCCAACTAGAAAGAAGTTAGCAAGATATGTGACCTTCCAGTTATTTGTAGTAATTAATTTAATTTAATTTAATTCAAATTTCATTATTTTCTGTAAAAGATATTTCATTAGCCAACCTGAGAACATGCAAATTAATTTTGTTGTTCCCATGCTAAAGAAAATGAAAAGTTGACATTGAACTTAACTTACTGTAAAAAACTTGTTAAAATAATACTCATTAGATGAATGCAATAGCAAAATAATGTTACTGTATGGGCTGTGTTGGTCTTTATGGAAATGCATCCATGGTGGCCTATTGATAAAATGATTACATGACTTAACCTTAAAAATCTGAGTGGATAATAATGATTGTCTGTCTACATGTTAAAGTTTCATCAATGCCCACATTTCATTATTCAACAAACATTGAAGGGACAGGGACCTTTTGTTGTAATCATAAATAAATATACTTGCTTCTGTATTAGAACCCTAAGGCTTAATACACTTAAAATTTGTAAATACTGAAGAATAAGTTTTCAAAAAGAAACATAGTAAGAGTGAGTTCTGAACTTACCAACAAAGTCTAAAATATATGGAAACATATAATACTAAGAAAGTATCTTCTTCAGAAATTCCATAGTTCATCAATAGTGAATATCATATTAAACTGAGATGGTGATACCAGACAATCAAAGGCTATGGAATTTTGTACTTGTGTAATAGTTATATCCATAAATAAATAAAATGTACACAAAAAAGAAAAGTAAGAATGAGTAATGGATACGATTATGAAGGGAAAAAGTAGGAAGGTAGAAGGGGTCTCAAACACTTCGACATTGAAATGAAAATATTAAATTCTGAAATAACCAGCCAAGGATACCGATGAGTGAACTACAATGAAAACATTTTCAAACATTACAGATTAGAGAGAAAGTTAGAAGCCATGAGGTATCATCTCTGAGATGATAGGAACGGTTGGTGTGTTCTCTACACTTGTGAAAGGGCTACAGTGACATAACAGCAAGCCGACTTTATACATGAGTGCTGAGAATCCAAACTCAGGTATTCATGACTTGTACAACAGACACCTAACCAACTGAGGCATTTTGATGGTATCATATTATGCATAGTATAGTCTGTCTGTCTGTCTGTCTGTCTCTCTGTGTACATAGTTTGGAATTTTTAGATTAATTTTAAGGTGAATATAAGGACTAGAAGGTGGTGACAGGCATTTCAGATGTTTCTTACTTTGTTTTTAGATTTTCCCTTTCTCTATTGTCCTCTTCCTCCTGGTTTTATTTATTTCTGCCCAAGAAGTCTTCTCAAATTGAACAGCTCTTTTCCTTGAGAGGCCATATTTAAAATTCTCTGTTGGGCAGGGATAGAGGCACACATGTAAGGATCCATCCATTTATACATGCAAATGTATACATAGGAAGGTTCTACTATCACAATGGATAAATGTTTCTCACCAACAGTATATATTTGTACTCATGCCATGCTTTATAAAATATCCTTTGCAAATCACAGTGCCAATCACATGTGAAGACTTGGTGGATTATTAAACTTTAAAAAGTTAAAAAGAAGATGAATTTGGGAAAGAAATGTTTAATGGATCCTTAGAAAAACTAGAAGGAAGTAATTAGCATATGTACAATTAAAATACATTTTGTGGATACATACACACAATTTTTTTCAATGACTAAATAAAATATTTTAAAACCAAAAAGTATTTCAAATGAATGCTTGTATAAATAATTGAGGAAAGTTGCTATTTGCATCATGAAAAATAGTATATATTTTAATAGACATTCTTCATTTCCATTAATAGAAATATTTCATTTTATAGAGCTAAAGAAAATTAGATCAGTTTCTGATACATGAATTAATATAAAAGTAAAATTTGCTTATTTATTTTTAAAAATATATATAGCTATATTTTGGTAAACTAGAATACATGATCTGTTGGGTGGTAGGTGCCTTCTCCCCCCAAATTATTTATTAAATCTTTTTAATAAGCCAAGCATGTTTTATTTCATGGTCATAGACCAAACTATTAAAATGAATGCATAACTAGTTGAGAAATAAGCAAAACATACACCAAAAGGAAGTGGTGTATCAGCTAGCTCATTGGCCTGTGGCCATGTGACTGACTAAAAAATCTTTAAGGAATAAAATGAGGAAAATGTGATGTGTTTAAGACGACTGTGACAATATGTTTCAAAGCAATTATTAATCTCTTATTTGTGGTGCCCTTAGTTACACACTTTATAAGGAAAGTGTGGAATTTCTTATGTGCACCTCAAAGTGTTATTTGTTGGGTGTAGCACAAAGTGTTACATGTTAGGTATAACACGAAGTGTTGCATATTAGGTATAATACAAAGTGCTATATGTTGGGTATAACACAAAGTGTTACATTTAAATAAGGACCCAAATGATGTCTAATCAAGAGAGAGCCATGATCATCATTCCAGATCATCTCTTTTCCTGTCCCAAAGCTGGGTCCTGAAACTTTCTAAAATAGCTTCTGTGCATTGGGTTTTAAGTTTTGAGACAAAGTTCCTTTAATTTACAGCTTGGTTTTCGCTATTGCGGAGGACAGCTGGGAGACTGTGCATTTCTTCTTAGTATGACTATTTAAAACACAAAACAAATATAGTATTTCATTGAAGCCCAACTAAAATGGGACATAGATCAGTATTTCTCACTTCCTTTTTTCTGTTTCAAAGGCTTCTGCTTTTTATCTCAAGAGATTTTAACCTATTATAGCACAAGTTTAGGGATAATGCTTATCATCCCATTTGAAGGTGACATTTCTGACAGGTAGAGTTCCAGTCTGAAGGTATGCCCTGTAAGATTGAGAGTCAGCCTGTAGCTTTTTGTACAATGACTATAATGGTACAATCTGTCCTTTCCATGGTCCCTGCAGCTGTTGCTTCTAGCCCTATACTCTACTGATTTCGAAAATAGTATAATTGTTTCTTTAAAAAGAATGTCTGGCTGATTTGAAAAGTTCTGACAGAAAAACAAAATTCAATTTCCTGTATCTGGTTGTCCAAATTCTAGGTTCTTTTGAAAAACTTCACTGTGTAAACACACTGATCCCTTCCTTTAATGGTTTAAAAATTACAGCTGTAACTTTTTATTCCACTTATTTGCATAATTTAAACCTGACTAATGAGGGAAACTTTGGAGGTAAATTTTGAGTATTTGTGTTTTACAGGCAATGGGACCCTGGAGTGGATGGCATCAGTAGAGGAGAAAATGAACTTCAATGCATTATTGAAGTACTCAATATGGCCTAAAATTTCTTCCAAAATCACAACACTGTCTGGGAATTGTCTAATCCCAGTTTAGATTTGTGATGGCCTTTTCCTTAGAGAGGAAGCCCAAAAGAGCAAGTTATTCATGCTCTGAAACTAAGAGCTGCAGGAAGTCAGCAGACTCCATTCACTCCCAGTCCTGTTTATTCTCAACCATCTATTCCCCTTAATGGATGGGAACCAGGAAACCGGAGATTTGGACCAACCAATGCAAAGTCGGTGCCTGTCAAAGCAATCAGAACCATGTAAGGGTTTTTTTCCATAGCCATTAGAATCATGAGAGATATCTGAGGTATTTTGTTGTTTGTTTGTTTCGTGTGTCCCGATGTCTACTAAAAATTAAATAAAGAGTTCAAGGAGAGGTCAATTCTCTTTCTCCCAGCAGCCATTTAGTTACCTTTAGCTCTTTGGCTAAGGGTGGGACTCACTAAATTTTTCTCCTTTCATGTTAGCATGTTCATTTCCTGAGACATAATGCAGGAGCTGTGATGTAGATTAGCCTGTCCCTGGGATGAACCTCATTAGTGAATGTCGGAAGGAGAGTGGTCAGCCTTGAAACTGTAAGCATACAAACAGCAAAAATTAACTCCAGGCTGTATTTATAGAATTGTGTGTATATATGTGTGTATATGGATATCTATGTAAATATGTGCTCAAGAATGATAACCAAAGAAAAAGAGCCCATGTATTTGAGCATGGGGGAGGGATTCTAGGAAAGTTTGAAGTGAGGAGAATGTGAGGAAAAATGGTGTAACTAGGTCAATTAAAAACATTTGAAAATTGATAATAGCTAGGAAAAGAATATATGAATTTCCCTGACAGTCTTGCTATGTTCAATCAGTGTGTTGCCTGAGACTTGCAGTATATCCATAGCCCATCTAGTCTTCACAATGTTGGAAAAAAGAATTGTGAACCCTTAGTTTTCCTTCTGCTCCTTCTAATTTTAGTATTTATTTACTGATCTACAAGGCTCTTGCTAGTATTTCATTTTTCAATTGTTAATATTATGTCCATATAATACCAAGAGACTTTCTCCTTTAAGGCTCATATGAAGCATGGCAATCCATCCCTTTAAAAGAGGAAGCAGGAGGAAGCCCCATTTGTTCTAGCATAAATATGTCTACACCAGAGCTCTGAGATTTGACATTTAAGTTCTGCGTTTTTAAAGCTGACCCGAGGACAGAAAAGTTGCCTTAATCTTATGTTATTTCATAATTTAGATAGCAAAAGGATTTGTCATTTTTCTTTACTGTCCCTTCATCTTTGACATTTCTATCCTTCTGCTCAAGTAACAAAAACACAGCCTTGCAAAGCATTTGCACTTACTTGAAATCCCCAGTCGTATTTTGGAATATCTGCTACTATAATTAAATTTGCTGAAGAGCCTAATGAATATTTTGATCCTAATGTAATTAAAAATGATTATCCCCAATAAAAGAAGGGGAAAGTGTATTTAGATTTTTTCTAGTGGAAGAATAATTGTTATATGAACCTACATGCTAAAATGTTTCACTGCAAAATATAAGATAACAAACCACTACTGATATTTGAATGAAAATTACCAAGATCTTAAATTCCCTGGCAAGTTTCCATTAATCAATTTACAAACTGATATTACCTCATTTCTGAAATTGTATATTTTTTATTAACAAGCATTAATAATACTTTACATGGTAGGCAGTGAAATCAATTTTATTAAAATGTTGGGGGAATCTATATTTAAAACTGTTATATATTTTAAGTGCTCTGAAAAAATTATTTGTGCATTTCAATGACAAGTTTATCAATTTTTAAAAATTTATCAATTTTAAGAGATATATTTTCTTTTTAAATTTTGTCTTGAATTTAAAAACTTGCCTAAAAACAGTGTTTTCTTTTATGCAGTAGATACACATTTGTGTGGGTGATAAGTGTCTAGCACTTGACATTTTAAAAATCTCAGATTGTCTTTGCCATTGTATTAAAAATTTCCAGTGTTTTTGTTTTATAGTTAATAGATATAAACTTCATGTGGAAAAAATAGTTTCTAGAGCATTGGAGGAAAAGATATAAAAAATCTAATAGCTTTATTTTAGTATGTGGGAAAGTAAGATTATACATACTCTTTTAGACTGGAACACCTTCTACCCAAGGACCTGGAGGCCACTCCAGGGACTGAATGACTGAGAAGAGCATCACCACCATCATCAATTCATGTGGCTGCCTTCTGCAGGCGGGTCCTGATGCTGATGGCTTGAAGTATCATAGCTCTACCCTCCCTGCTCATAGATTCTATCAGCGTAGTGATAGAATCCTCCAGTTAATGAAGGCATGTGTCAGATTCTTCATCATTGGAAGCAGAGGGCTTCTTGCTCTTGTACATGGTCCGATTGTACTGGCAGCCCTACTCAGCACCAGATGATTGTTAGTTAATGGTATGGTTTATAGAGATCAATATTCTGGGGATAAGATAGGTAACCTGATAAGGATGTTTTGATTTTTTTGAAACCCCAAAATCGCAAAGATTAATTATTTGAACATTGAGTTATTAAGCATATCTGCTTTAATAAAGAAAATGAAGGGAGTACAAAAAAAAAACATGGTTGACTAATATTCAGACTGGAATATCTAGACCTGGAACCAAGTGACTGAAGGAAGGGAAAATACCCCATAAAGAAGAATTTTGCAATGAGGATTCTCAGGGGAATGAAAATCCCGATCCTCATGAGAGTGAGTGTTTGGTAAAAGCTATTACCAAGTGTGGCCACAGGCAGGATTTGCACACAAAGAGTCTGCACCAACCATCATTTCTCTTGCCGTGAATTATTCTAATTGCTCGAGACCTGCTTTGGTGTGGTTCAGAATCCAAAAAGGATGCGTGCAGCGGAACGGCGGGCAGACACAATCTGAGGTGAACTGGGATGGCTGCCAGTGTGTTTACTGCAAGAAGAATACACCTTTTGTACTCAATAGTTTAGCCACAAGCAAAATTGAAAGCAGACTCAATGATTTGGGGACGGAAAGTGGCCATTAGCTTCATTATAACATTTTCCCTGAGACAAAAGCGAGAAGTTCAGCAAGTATCTAAATGCCTGCTGTTTGCAAAGGTTCAATTACTCCACCAGGGGCCCTTACATCAATGGAAGGGCCCCAAGATCCTCCTGCCAGTGATAAGGAGAATGGCTGATTTTAGCAAGCAGGAACTTTCCTCTAGCCCCTGAGGGAATGGAGCCCTTATTCAAGTGCCTTGGAATAAAGACTTTTGGGGACCAGACACTCCAGTACAATTTAAGAGCAATTTCATTCCTCAGGGGGCATGGGGCAGCATTTGCAATGAGCTGTTCCCTACTTGTGTCTCTTTGGGTCTTAGTCTCACTATTTGAGCCTGTTTCCCTCAAATGCTCCAGAGGGACGGTCCTGATATCTTAGTCTTTTCCCATTTTACTGTACCATTCTCATTTCTCTCTACATCTTAACTGAACTCCTACCCTTAAGTCTTAGGCTGTGGATCTCGATTGTAAACAGCTCATCCTTGGGGTCAGGGGTGTCCACTGAGTAAACTCTACCGTTCCTGTTCTAGGTGTAATCAGGAAGGTACAGTGGGGATTCTATGGTGTTGGGGCGTGGGGGGCCTGTTGACCTTCATTCCAAGGAGAAAGAGGCAGAAGTGGCAACCCAAAGCTTTGTACATGGCCCATGAGCATGGATGGTGACAGGCCTCCTAGAGACAGACTACGATGAATCAGCTCAACTTGGAATATGAGGAAGATATATCAGATTGGGGAACCTAGAAACCCTAATTTACATTAAGTGACACACTCCTATCATATAGCTGGATTAGTGGAAGCAGGGCCCTATCAAAAAGACTAAAGCACTTGCCCAATTACCAGATGGGTCATCACAGGAAAAAGCCTTTGCAGGAACTGTGTCAGGGCTGAACCTTGAGAAAAGCCAAGCATCCTGGTCCTACAGACATTGTCCAGAAGCAGGAAGCTTTGCTAGGGTCAGAGGGAATTTCCACATTGCCCAGCCTCAAGAGAGCTACCAGGATATGATATAGTCTGTGACCTCTACCATCCAGCAATGTCTTCCAACAGTGAAGAATTTTTCCCTAAGAATTATTTTGTTTAAGGAATCTGCTGTTTTATATATTTTTATCCTTCAAAGCTTGTACAAAAATCTGCCAAAGGAAAAGGAATAAGGGAACTCCCATAACACACAGTGGGAGAAATGAAATTTAAAGGGTAATGGAGAATTGTGATCCACAAAGTTGATCACAGTTGAAAAGCTGGGACTTTGTCAGGCAGTAATGGTTGCCATACATTACTGTTACTATAAGGATAGGGTGATTAATTCAGCCAACATACTACACATGGCCTTGACCACAGAGGTTATACATCAGAAGTGTAGCCAGTTACCCTACTGCAGCCCTCCCACAGGCTGTGATTGACATCAGTGTGCTTGTCATTTGTATAATTGTGTCAACTGAAGAATTTATATGAACAAGATAACACATTTTGGAAGCTGTTAGCATGGGACTTCTGTTCTTGTTTTGCAGAACTTAATCCTTTTCAGTGCATTGAAATTGTTTAATTATTTGCCCAATGAAGAGTACTTTCACTGTTATGAGATGTATATGCAGGCTGGTGAGGAATTTCTCCAGTTTTGAGATAAGAATCAAGTAAGCAAAATTTGCATTTGATATGGACCAGCATATCAAATTTGTATCTCAAGAGATGCATTGGGAGTTTGTCTAGAATTAAGGGGTGGGTCCTAATGAAAGGTATTTGGATCACCCTCAGAGGAGACTTGGAACATCTTATCCTTCTTATTTCTCATTAGATCACTGCTCGTGTGGTAAGCAGCTTGAGCCACTGAAGATTCACCACGGTCCCCTCTGACAACTCACCAAAGGCCTAAAAGCAATGAGACCCTCTGTTCGTGAATTTGACTGCGTAAAACGTGAGTCATTTCATTTTTAAAGTGAATTATATCTGGTATGCTCTTATAGTAATGGGGAATTACCTAGCACAGTCACCATACTAATGACAACTATAGAAATGGAGGCTATGTATAGAATAAATAGTCAATAACAAAAAATGTATTCATACACTGACCCTATTGAATATCTGGTCTACGATCCATAGAGACCACCATAAGCCTGTTATTGAAAGCACACCTTAAAGCGACAGTGGAGTTATTTGACTGTATCAGACCCTGTCTTACAGGAATTGATATATTTCTCAGTTATGGATCTGTTCTTCTTACAGTAAAGTTTCAGGTAGCAACTGTCCACTTATTTAGAGACTGTGTGATCTACTGGCAGATGATGACTCTTAAGATTGCTTCTGACAAGGAAATTCATTTTTCAGCCAAGGAGCTGTGACAGAGTGTTCCTAACGGGGAATGCATGCATCCTTTCAAAGATTCTACCGCTCAGGAACTGCTGTCCTCAATGTTACTGCCTAGGTGTCTTAGTTATACTGTTCTATCACTATGAAGAGACACCATGACAACTTTTATAAAGGAACGAATTTAGCTCAGGACTTTCTAACAGATTTAAAGGTTTAGTCTGTGACCATCATGGCAAGAACCTGAGAGTCATGTTGCTGGAACAATAGCTGGAAGCTTTACATCCTGCTCCATCAGGCTTCAGAGAAGGAGAGGGCCCCATCCAATAAGATCATGCATATTCCAGTAGGCCACACCTTCCCAAAATGGTTCATCCAATGGGGACTAAATATGCAAATATATGAGCCTATGGGAGCCATTCTCATTCAAACCTCTACACTAGCCATCAAAAGGCAGACTGGAGGCTAGGTACCATGAGGTATGATGATGATACCTTGTAGGGATTCTGCCATTTTCCTGGCACAAGATCCACTCTCCAGAGTGAGTTGGCACATAGTACACTCACTGTCTTTCATAGATGTCAGACCAGTCACAGGGTTTGGAGGAGCAGTTCCCTAAGGTCAGAAGAATACATTTGTAGGGCTTTCTGACTTGTCCTTCATTATCACATTAAAGCATCTGTACCTTGGTGGATACTTGCAAAGTATAAATTATAAAGTAATTACCCAGGCATCATCCCATCCTTCTCTCTATGTGTGACGATGAAAATGGGGCTGCATTCTGGGTGAAGGAGTGTAGAAAGAGGAACCCCACCTGTACTCAATGGGATGCTATATGAACTGGTTTCCAATTCTTGCCTATAGCATCCAGTGTGGTAGTTTGAAAGAAAATGTCTCCCATAGGCTCATACATTTGAATGTTTGGTCCCCAGTTAGTAGAGCTCTTGTGAAGAATTATAGAAATGTGGCCTTGTTGAAGTTGCTAAGGTCTTATTAGAAGAGATATAGTACTGGGATGGGCTTTGACCCTAACCTAACATTTCAAAAGCCCATTCTAGGCTCAGTCTTGTTCTTTCTGCCTGCTACCTGTGGGGCAGAATGTAAGGTTCTCTGCTGTCACTCAGGTATCATGCCTGTGTGCTTCTGACTGTGAGGGTCATGGGCTAGACCTATAAAACTGTAAACAAGCCCCCAGCGTAATATTTTATATCATGTTGCCTTTGGGATAGCATTGCCTAACAGAAATAGAACAGGAACTAAAACATCAACTATAGTGCAGAATAAGAATAATAAAAAAATCTCTCCCGCCTAATGATTTATGCTGCTAATTCTTCTACTGGAGCTCATAAAAATGCACTTGCTTTATAGAAGAAGGTATATATGGTTTTCAGACTATAGGTGTAGACATAGGAATCTCCACCTACTACAGCTTTCAAGCAGCCATTTGCTGCTGTCCATTCTTTTTCCTTGGCTCTCATCTCTATTGGGATATGGATGATAATTACACAAGAAGGAATGCCATGGCAGGGAGAACCCCATTACATTTGATAGAAATACCATGTTAAGGTTGTTTTGTGCTCTTTGTGCCATAATATACAAAGAAAAATGTCAAGGACTGATTATTAGAAGGAGTTTGTATTAGTTCCCACTAAAAAGGGGGAGGGGTAAATAAATTTAAAAGCCAAAGGACACAGTTAGATTGGATTTTCTTCTCTTGGGAGATCCCTGCTCAAAACACACACTCACACACAGAAGTACAAGCTAGAATAGATAAGAGGCTGAGGCATACATGATCATTGGAGAAGTTCAGCATATTCCAGAACAGCCTGTTTTAAGGAAAGGCCAATTTCATCATCATTGTTTTTGTTTGTTTATTTTCTTGTTTTGCTTTTTTTGGGGGGGGGGTTCAAGAGAGTGTTTCTCTGTGTGGTCCTGGCTGTCCTATAACTTACTGTATATGCCAGGCTGGCCTGGAATTAAGAGACCCACCTTCCTCAGTCTCCCAGGACTATGATTAAAGGAGTGCAACACCACTTCCCAGCTCGTCACCGTTCTTATAAGAGAGCAAGGAGAGGTAAAAAAAAAAAAAAAAAAAAAAAAAAGTATAACAGAATGAGTAATTCCAGTTCCAGCCCAGGTAAAAAAGAGTATCAGTATAGAAAGAGTATCCCTGTTAACCTAGAAATAAAGACTAATTTTTTTTGCTCTAAATAATTCATTTATCTAATGTGGACCATTTGCATAGCTGTCTAAAAAATCTATAGAAAATAGGTTGTGGTTAGGATCATTTCTAACTTAGATAATGCGAGTGGTCTTGTATAAATAATCTAAAGGTTAAAGTCAATACGAAAAGTGAATCTGAATTCCAAAAATGGCCTTGAAATCCACATGCTGTGTGTCTCTTCAGCAGCTGCATCTTCTTTTAGCTCTTCCTTATCTAGAAACATCCTATCCATTTTTTGGAGCTGAGTAATACAGGCATACTTTTTGCTTCTGAGTCTTTGTCATATGCTTATGCTTTATGTTCATATACTACTGTTTAGGAAATCATTATTAATGGAATTTTATGATGGATAGTGTCTTAGTTTGGGTTTCTCTTGCTGTGGAAAGTCACCATGATCACAGCAACTCTTATAAAGGAAAATATTTAATTGGGTCTGGCTTAGAGTTTAAGAGATTTTAGTTCATCATAGTCACGGTGGGTAACATGGGGGCATGTAGACGGACAGGGTGCTGGAGAAGGAGCAGAAGGTTTTACATTTTGATCCTCATACAACAAAAAATAAACTATGTACCACACTGAGCATAATTGGAGAATAGGAGACCTCAAAGCCCATATCCACTGTGACACACTTCCTCCAGCAAGAACACACATTCTTGAACAAGGCCACACCTCATAATAGTGTCACTCTGTAGTTCAAGCATTGCAACGTGACTCCAATAGTGCCACTCTCTCTAGTCCAAAAAAACACATGGGGGATCATTCCTGTTGAAACCACCACAAATAGTAAAACATTTAGAAACATGTAGGCCACCTTTTGTTGCTGTACTGAAATACCTGACGTTGCACTACTTACAAAGAAAATTTGCTTCACTTTTGTTATTTATTTATTTTTTGTAATTAATTTTTTAGTTCAAATTGGGAAGAAGCTTACTTTACATGTCTATCCCTTCTCCCTCCCCTACCCCCAACACTCCCCCGAAACCCTCCACCTGCCCCCACCCCATCCACCCTCCACTTGCCAGGCAGGGTAGGGCCCTCGATGGGGGCTCCTCAAAGTCCACCACATCATCCTGGGCAGGGCCTAGGCCCTTCCCCATGTGTCCAGGCTGAGAGAGCATCCCTTCACATGTGATGGGCTCTCAAAGTCCCGTTTTACACCAGGGAAAAATACTAATCCACTACCAGGGGCCCCTAGAGTGCAGAGGCCTCCTCATTGACATCCATGTTCAGGGGTCTGATTCAGCCCTCTGCTGGCCTCCCAGACAGCAGTCTGGGGTCCATGTGCTCCACCTTCTTCAGGCCAGCTGATTCTGTGAGTTTCACTAACCTGGTACTGACCCCTTTGATCTTTATTCCTCCCGCTCTGCAACTAGGTTCCAGAGTTCAATTCAGTGTACATCTGTGGATGTGTGCCTCTGCTTCCATCAGCCACTGGATGAGGACTCTAGGATGGCATAAAAAGTAATCATCAGTCTCATTTTAGGGAAGAGAATTTGGGTTATCCTCTCCACCATTGCCTAGATTGTCAGTTCATGTCATCCATGTAGGTCTCTGGAAATCTCCCTACTGCCAGATCTCTCCTCAGACCTATAATGGCTCCCTCTGATATGGTATCTTTCATCCTGCTCTCCTCTATTCTTCCCCCAACTCAACATTTCTGGTCCTCCATTTCCTCCTCTCCCCTCCTCTTCTCCTCCTCTCATTCTGGCAGCTCCCTGTCTCCTACCCTCATGCTCCCAATTAGCTAATGAGATCCTGCCCCTTCCCATTCTCTGGGGTCCATGCATTTTTCTTTTAGAGTCCTTCTTGTTTCCTAGTTTCTTTGGTGAAGAGGATTGTAGACTGGTAATCCTTTGCTCTATGCCTAAAATTCATATAGGAGTGAGTACATACCATGTTTGTCTTTTTGTGCCTGGGTTACCTCACTCAGGATGGTTTCTTCTAGTTCCATCCATTTGCCTGCAAATTTCAAGATTCTGTTGCTTTTTTTTCTGCTGAGTAGTACTCCATTGTATAAATGTACCACATTTTCTCTATCCATTCTTCAGTTGAGGGGCATCTAGGTTGCTTCCAGGTTCTGGCTATTACAAACAATGCTGCTTGAACATATGAAGTTCAAGTTCAAATTAGCATGGTACAGGTTTTGTGAAAGACACTTTCCCCATGGTACTGTATGGTAAACGATGCTATAGTGTGAGTATATATGTGTGTTACAGAGATGTGACAAGACCATAAAACAAGATATTTAGATAAGGAGTAGTCAGTAATGATCTTCCATTTTCCCCAGTATCCATCTCCTCTCATCAATGCCACAGGGAAGAAAATCTCCAACACAGAAGCCCTTGGGTGACAAAGCATACCCAAGTCACAGCAGATTATTAAGCAATAGGGTGATAATCTTTTAGCTGGTCATCAATTTGCTTGCTTGAATTTTGCTTACATTTCTTGAGAATACTATTACTCATTTATAACATGGTCTCCAGTTTACAAAGAACTGTTTAAAAAAAGTTAAATCCTTTCAAAAGATTCAATATGTGTTTGTAAATGGCAATTGATTTTTCAGGTCATAGGTAGTTATGTATGCGTTCGAAGCTTTTTCTTTCTTTCTTTCTTTCTTTCTTTCTTTCTTTCTTTCTTTCTTTCTTTCTTTCTTTCTTTCTTTCTTTCTTTCTTTTTGGTTTTTGGAGACAGGGTTTCTTTGTGTTGCTTTGGAGCCTATCCTGGCACTTGCTCTGGAGACCAGTTTGGCCTCTAACTCACAGAGATCCGACTGCCTCTGCCCCCTGAGTGCTGGGATTAAGGGCGTGTGCCACCAACGCCCGGCTCGAAGTACTTTTCAGTGATGAGATTTATGTTTTATTATGTGATGGCTCTTGCACATTAGCTTATTTTCCCCATATTTATTTCAACTAGAAGCATAGGAAGATATTTATTAATTTTCTACTTAATATTAAAATTCCAGCAAAGTAGTATTGTGAAAATAACTGTTCTTTCCTAAAAAAGTCTATCTCTTCCTTTCCCAGCATTCCTTTGTTGGCCAGAGTCCTTTGTGTAAACTTAAAGACTCTTGGGTTTTCTCCTGTTCTCATTATCATGTTATCATTGCCGTTTTTCAGCTCATGTGTAGGCAGTGATGTCAGTGAAACTTCATGGGTGTGTCTTTTGTTGTAACTAGGAGATACAGCCACACAGCAAACTCCATGATCTTTTTGCTTTTACAATTTTTCACCCATTATAGAAGCAGCAGTTTTCCTATAGATGTATTAGTTGGGTTTGGGAGTCATTACTCCTCACTTTGATTGGTTTTGGGTTTTCTACAATTGTCTCAGTTTGTTGCAAGGAGAAATTTCCTTGATGATGGTGAGGAATACACTTATATATATTTACTTAACTACAATTAGTGAAAAAATGACACCATGAATCTGAGATAAAGGATAGATGGGAGGGTTGGGAGGGAAAAAAAGGAAGGGGGAATGGTACAATTGTATTATAATCTCAAAAAAAACCAAAGGATTAAAATAAATAATTTAAAATTTAAACACTGTGTTATTAGTCTTAGATAAGCTAAGTCTAAAAATGTAATTGTCAACTTACTTATTGCCATGTCAAAGGATCATGTGTATTATTCATCATATTTCTTATTTATTAGGAAATATTTCAAATTTACAGTAAGAATACTATAAATCTCTACAGCACAAATGTAAATATACTGGAGCAATTTCTGAGAAAAGTGCAAGCAAGTATTTTATCTTTATATATGGACATGTGTCTAAGATGGTATGGTCTTCAGGATGTCCATAAAGTTTGAGAAGTTAATGTAAAAGGTAAGAAAAAAAACAATGAAACCATACAGAAATCAATAAAAACAGAAAATCAAGCCACTGTGGGGTTTCAGAATATGAAACCTGTGATGCACCATGATTTCAAGGAAACCATTTTTGTCAATATCTTAATGTAATTTTATTTCAACTTGTATATTTAATTAAAAATTACATTATTTTTAAATAATTATGATTTTTACTTGTATTGAGAACATTATGTTGTTTTTGAACTGATACGTACATTTTAAATTTATATATTTATTTCAATTCCGACCAGTAAAGGAAATATTAAATTATTAAATATTTATGCCCAAACAGGAGAAATTTGAGATGGAAGATTTACACTCTGTCTCTATGACCTTGTTACCTTTTACTGTGGTCAATTTCTTCAAACCTTAATATATGTTTGTTGATTTGGATTAATCTAATTAATTAACTGATACTCATTGATCTACCAAAGCAAATGAAAGCATTATGTAAATTACTATTGGACAGCTGTTTATAGACCAATCAATACATTACAGTGTGAATACAAGAGAAATGTGTATTTTAAGCTATCCTTTCAACTTAAATAACTCAAGGAAAACACCTCCAAGTGGTGTTTTCACTTTATAATTATTTTATTATTATTTAATATAATTTATTATTATTTAATATAAAATATAATTATTTTATTATCCATCACTTTATTATTAAAATCAATCATTATGTCCTGAAAATTGAGTGAGAAACTTGGTCAGAACCAACACAACTTCTGTGTTAGTATTCCTGCATCAGTACTGGTCTGCCCTTGGGGTTATGACAGGATATGTCCTCAGCTGCAGCCACTAAGAGAACTACTTCAGGGTCAGGCAGGTAGGGCTGTGGGAGAGCCAGTCCAGCTTGTCTCTTTCTGGGGCTGAGGGGGATGGTGAGTGTCGATGACGCAGACTACTCCCCCTGCCCCAGAAACGCACTGAGTCAGGAGACTTGCTGAAGCAAGATCTCCTTCTATTCCAACAGGCAGGAACTTATATAGGGTTGAGGGGATGGGAACCTTAGTATGGGGTAATGTGGCATGGTAAGGGCCAATAATATTTCACCAAGCTGGCAGATAGCTAGGTAGGGGGCCGTCTTACATCAGACCTTGCTAAGTTACCCCCATGTGGAGGTTACAGGCCAAAGGCAGGTCGCCAAACTCTAGCCAGGCTCATGAGGTTACACTGGGCCTCATGTCCAAGCCATTTTAGGCCCAACACACCACCTGTGCACATTCACTATGTGCCCTGGAGGTCTGTCTCCTCCCTCACCTTTCCCCCTTTTATGATAATTTTCTCTAATAAAATACCCTCCCCTTGAACTCTGCCCCATGGCATCTCTCTCTCATGCACTTTCTTAAATTACAACGCCTTTTTCTACTGCACAGTTTCTAGCCACATAAGGTAATGTTTTCGAGCTTTACCTGGGTTGTATGGTATCATTTGAAATCAAAAGTATCCTATTTATGGCTAAGTTTAGTATATCAACAATATTTAAATAGGAGCAAAATTAATAAGCCACAAATTCAATTTTTAAAATTTTCATTAACCAACTATAATTTTATTTTTGTGATTATCCAAAGAGAGAGAAGCTGAGAACTCACAGAATAAGAGACTACGTGTGCATATTCACTTCAAATAGGTTATGAATATTTTATCTGAAATCTGAGAGGTTGTTAATATTCTGAGCTCACCTATTGCGAATAGGACATTAGAACACAGTTTCTAAGGGAGTGGAATTTGAATTCAACTCATTTTATGGAGATGATGTCTGTTGAATATAGACACTAAGAAATAGGTTGACAGTTTGTGTGTTTCTACTAGCAGTGATTATTCTGTGATTGTTATCTGTCAAACGCTGACTACCTTTTTCCAATTAGTGCTCTAAATAATTAAGTATAGTGGCCCAACATTTAATATCCTCTGTTGAGCTTTCTCAAATCTAGTTTCTCTTGTATATTATCTAGAGTGTGTAAATGAAATGAGCTCTAAAAATAAGGTATTTTGCAGTAAATCACATCAAGTTGGTTCATAAATTAATTTTAATTTTGGCCCTTTTAAAGATCTTTCAGTATATAATTTGAGAGATTTTGAGAAAATTTCTTCAAATTTACTTTCCTCTATTTCAGTACTGATGCCCTTTAAAGGAATGGAGTCTTGTGTAAATATTTCTATTCAGATATGAACCACAAGGAAACAGATTTTCCTTTTATAACAAGATTTTTATTAAACTTTTAAGACTGAGAAACAATGTGTTTGGGACTCCTCTAAACCTATCTTCTTTGCTCTCACCTCTATAACCAACCAACTTCAAGTTTTCTTGTTTTTAAAATAACTAATTGTGGGGGACCAAAGTATTTCTGCTATGGAATATTTTGAGATCCAGCCTTTGGTCTCACTAAACATGGAGCACCAGAAAGCTCCGGCCCACTATTGTACTGTTAATGCCAGTAGGGCTACTATTGTTTACATGGCCTCAGGGTAATGTGCCTCTTATTTGCATCTCTGTGGGCCTAAGCATCTGAATAGGCCCTCACCTGGGCAGAGGGGCCAGAGGTGTGTGAGTAACTTGTGAGGATGGAAGGTTAGGAGTTAGGGGCGGGCTAGTGGCCAGAACAGAGAGGGAACAAAGAGGGAAATGGTTCTCTCCTGGTATTGGCAGGATGGTTCAGAAACACCAAAAAGATGGCTAATAAAGAAATGACTCTAGTTCTGCAACATGGAACTGAGAGCTCTCTGAAGATGACAAGATGCCTGTGTTTGATCTTTATCGACGTTGGGTTGCTGGGAGCTTCCAGGTCCACACTCCCCCACTCAGGCCTAACCTCATGGCTGTCGTGGGTTAAAGATGAGACAAGCCGGGTCATGACAACTAATTAACAATTTCAAGTCTAATTTGTGTTGACCAACTACTCTTCCACTGTAGCCTTCTCTGACTGTGATTGACTTACTAAGTGTGACATCATTAGGTATAACTGTCTTCCAACAGCTATAAAAGGATAGAAGATTTTTCTGCTAGTGGTAGGATTTTAGGTTCACTTTCTATGCTCCATGCTGAGAGTTTAGCTGGCTTGAGTTTGCATATATCTTAATCTTGCTGTTACAACCACTGTGGGTTCATATATGTAACTGTTGTTTATTGAAAAAATTACTTCCTTGAAGTGATCCACCAACTCTGGCTCTTATAATATTTCCACTTCCTCTTCATAGATGTTCCCTAAGGTTGGAGAGAGAGGTGAGAGGTGTGGTTTGTATGTCCCTTTAAGGGTTGAACATTCCATTCCTCATTCAGTCCCCAGTGGCAAGTTGAACGTCACAGTTAAATGCCACCTATTTGCAAGAAATAGCTTCTCTGAAGAGGGCTGATAGATTCACTGATCTGTGGAAATACCAAGAAGTCATTAGGAATCATTTTAATACTGAACACATAGTTTAATAACAGCATTAGATATTCCCATAAGGCCTACAACCTACCTAGCCACAGATTCTTAGGCCCCTTTTATAGCCTTATATGGCCTCAATGTCATGTAGGAGGTATTATAGCCAATCACAAATTGGTTGGTCACTGTCACTGAGTTGGACAGAGATCAGCAGAGAATATTTTAAGTAAAATGTGATTATACTGATTGTTTTTCTCATGACTGTGACAGATAGATGGAAGTAGATTTTTATGTTGGTTCGTGGCTTCAGAAGGCTCACTTAATCACATTGGAGAGGTATTTGAAGGATCAAAGCATTTAATGTCATGTTAACTAAACAACAGAAAAATTTGGGGATACAAGAAGAGGCAAGGGCAAGATGTAGCCTTCATATTTTAACCACATGGCATCACTTTTCCAGCTAAAAATAACACCACCAAGTTATGAATGCATCAAAAACTAGTCTGTCTATTAGGTTAGAGATCTCATGATCTGATACTGTTGGGAAAGGTAATCCTACAAACAAAACCTGGTGCTGTTTTTCTTTTTTTGTTTGTTTTTATTCTTATATTCTGTGGGGATTTCTCAATTCAGGCAAGTTGACAATTAAAATTAGGCATCATAGTGACTAGTTTACTTTAATGGAATACTTGTTTATGGAAATACAGTGTTGCTCTTGGCATATTACATATTATTATAAGGTTTTACCGTTGATAGCCCATGGTTCCATGACCCACCAAGATGATTCTGAACAGGTTTTGGTGGGATGCCCCTTCCCCGTTGTTTGCAGAATTTAATGGCCCTAGAGATAACTTTGAGGGAACAATGGCAATTCCAAATTTCCCTGGGCAACAACAAAGATGTAAAACTGGCAGAAGGATTTTGAATAAAATATTTTCTTCACTATTCTTATTTAATCCATGGTAAAAAGACCTAACTTGACAGCTGCACAAGTAGTATGCTAGGAATATGCCTGAAAAAAATGAATATCCAGTTAGGTAAAAATGTTTGAAGTTATATGACAAATTATACTTTTAGTGTATGTTAATGTTGTTGAGATGGCAGTTGGGGATTAATAAAATACAGTAGGTAAACAAAAGGAATGCACAATGAATGTAAGTGATGAACTTTATATTAAAAGGGAAGTGAGCGCCTGTGTCCATGAGAAAATGTGTAATGGAAGCAAATGATATGCATGACATTTTCCATACTGTGTAGGCTAAACATTGTACTTCCAAACGAACAGGACGATAGCTAAAATCCTACTCCTTTAATTTATCAAGATTGTATTTTAATCTGTATATACATG
Organism: Cricetulus griseus; assembly: GCF_003668045.3. Taxonomy (NCBI): domain Eukaryota; kingdom Metazoa; phylum Chordata; class Mammalia; order Rodentia; family Cricetidae; genus Cricetulus; species Cricetulus griseus. Next base: position 7,787,123 of record NC_048603.1, on the reverse strand, counting down.
AATGCTGATGGTGAATTTAGTGTGAATAATATTTAAAATGTGGTGAAGTTAAAATAGAGTATCATTATTTTCCTCCTTTTTTAGAACAGCATGATACACTTACATTATCCTTTGAAAAAGCTTAAGTCATGATCTGAAATAGACGATTTGCCAAGTTCATTTCAGTTAACTGTAGTGGTTGGGATTTACAACTTGGCCTACCTATTATATAGATTTACTCAAATGTTATTTCAAGCATGTAGCCCTAGAGGTCACTCAATTTAACTGTCTCATGAAGTTATAATAATTGATTATAGTGGAAGTCAAATGGCTAGCACTTGGAACTCACAGCCATAACTGAAAGCCATTAAATACATTCACAATGTCAGAGTCAATTGCTTTTGGAGGTGCTATTCCCGTTATCATGTTGATCAAAAGGTAATGGGAAGTGACAAGCAATATCACAAACACGCTATCATAAACAAAATATTCTTCAAACACTCAAGTGAGCATGGTGAGAGCTCGTTTTCATAACCCAACAATCTTTTACAGCTTTCAGAAACATCCCTGTCTTATAGAAGCAAATCTTCCCCAAAGGAATTTTAAATCAAAGCTGATAAAATACCTGAAGAAGGAAAGCAAAGAAAAATTAGTGTATAAACCAGTATATGGAGCTGACTTTCACATGCAGCATACATTTTTTCCTCGTTGCTTTTTAAATATAAATAAGAATGCCAGTGATGGGAAGAAAGAATCTCCTTGGCCATATTACACATTTTCAGGGTTTTCAGAATTTATTACTTTTTCCTTGCCTGGAATGACTACCACGTGATTCTTGTCCCTGGACAGCTTCATGCCATCTTTTACAATTTGTCTTGAATATTCCCTTTCTTTAGTTGCTTTATTCTTTATAGGAGTTCTTTACTCCTAAATGGTGAGTCTTACTTAAATTCTGTAATATAAAACCATCCAACTTGCTTACTACATACACAGTTTGCTCAGCAAGAAGAGAATTGTAGAAATATTTTTTTTCCTTTTTAAGGCCAATTACCAATTCCCCAATCTATGAAAATTGTTTAATCAGTTGGGAATCGATCAGACCCACCCTGTTTTATGTTGATAGGGTTTTGTTTTGTCTCTGACAGCAATCCTTTTCTAATTTTTGAGACTAAATTTTGACTACAACATTTATCCCTTTTCCTTTCCTCCCTCTATACTCTTCCCCAATGTCCTTCAGACTCATGGCCTCTTTTTCACTAATTGCTATTGTATGCTTATGTATATATAAACATATATTCCTAAATATAACTTTTCAGTGTGTATCATGTTACTTGTATGTATATGTTCTGGATTGATCATTTAGCATTGAACGATCCATTGATATGCCATTCCCCAGAGGAGATAGCCTCTCCCACTCCTGGTTTTCCTCAGTTGCCTGTACTTTGTGTAGGATTGAGGCTCTGTGGGATTCTCCCTGTGTAGTTTGGCGCATTCACTGGTGTTACAGACTAGTCAGATATACAAAACACACCCAATCAAAACACAGAGGTGTGGAGCCTAGTCACAATGAATATATATATATTCACTCCTGCACTTGAAACTCAGTAAACGTTGCAGAAGATGGAGTGGAAAAAGTGTAAGAGCCAGATGATCAGGGAGTTTGCTGTGTGATCGTGCATCTGTGTAGCATCAGTAGTTAAACGCACAAATTCTCACCAATGTGAACCACCAAGGCAAAACTGAATAAGGTCGACTTTCTTTTACAACAAAACCTCGGAAATTGCCAATCTCCTTCAATTTTTCACCCATCCCTTCAATGCTTCTTCTTACTGGTACTTAAACCTTTTAAATTTCATTTTGACAACTAGGTCACCAATATCAGACTTATATGAGCATGCCACTTGGGCATGCCAGCCTAGAGGGCATGAGTCTCTAACAGGGCTGTCTGAAAAAATGGCTTCCAGCCCTCTATATTTTGTTAATATTATTGTTCCAGCAGCAAATGTAAAAATGTAATCAGATGATATCATTAGTAACTCAAAACTCAAATTCTGAAATATTTGAAATGTTTGTGTGTATGTGTGTGTGTGTGTGTGGGGGGGGTTGATAGTTATCAATGTCTCCTTTAATCTGTTATTTGACTACTTTAGAAAACATCCAATAACCTTTCTTTAATACTTCCTAACATGCTGTATGCACTAGTTGTATTTTTATTTCAACTTTTTGAATATTTTTGATTCTCGATCTACATCTCTTTTTAAGACAATCTAGCCACTCTTATCTTTAAAAGCCATCTCTATGTTCAAGTTATTTTAAAGATTTTATCTTCAAACTACATACCTGATATAAAACACAGACTTATGCCCATTTGATTCTTCACTTGAATGTTCAATAAATTTCCAAAATCAATACAACCAAAACTAAATTTACAATCTTTGAAGATAAGCCAAACAACACTAAATATTGAATGTATTGATAATACTTCCTATTAATCAGTCCAAACAGTTAGAACTACCGTGGCCCAAACTTCAGTCTTAACAATTCTCATGAAGCCTGTCAGTAAGCTGTCAAATTTTCTCAATAATTAAACAGATAAAATTTGGTAATTTTAATATAATTTAGTATGAGATACTATAATATCTTATGTAGATATGGTTGTATGTAATTGTTAGTGCTAATTTTCATCTTGACAGAAGTTAGAATTACAGTGCTATAGGCCCCTGGGCATGTGTATGTGGAATTCATTTATTAATTGGGGTGGAAAGACCCACACTGTGGGTGGCACTGTTGCTTAGACCATGTATTCTGGAGTATGTAAGAGTGACAGAAGGGAACAGAATCCTGCCTACATGCATTTCTTGGTCTCTGATAAGTTAGAAAGTAAGTATGGCCAACTGCATGAAGCAACTGTCAGCATAACTTCCCTTCTAAGGTGGCTGCACCTTGGACCGTGAACTAAAATAAGCCCTTTCTCCCCTAAGGTGCGTTTGTCACACAAACAGGAAAATAAAGTGAGATACAATAGTTTCCTGGTAGTATTATGTTTTAAAAAACATGTTCTATTAATTGTTTATAAGTTTGAAACACACATACATGTTTTGATCAAATTTACCCCTATGACTTCCCTGATCTACCTCTTACCCTGTCCCCTCCCCCCCCCACCCCCAACAAGCCTTAACTTCATGGACCTCTGTTTTTGTTTTTTTTTTTCTCAATTTTTTAAATTTAAATTAGAAACAAGATTGTTTTACATGTCAATCCCCGTTCCCTTCCCCTCCCCTCCCCCCCTGCCTCCCACTAACACCCTACCTATCCCATACCATTTCTGATCCCCAGGGAGGGTGAGGCCTTCCATGGAGGGATCTTCAGGGTCTGTCATATCCTTTGGGATAGGTCCTAGGCCCTCCTCCATGCGTCTAGCATGAGGGAGTATCCCTCTATGTGGAATGGGCTCCCAAAGTCCATTCCTATACTAGGGACCTCTGTTTTCTTTTTAAAATAAACCATCAAGTCCAATTTGTGATGCCCATGAATTGATGGATACAGGTCCATCTACTGGAGCATAGTTAATCTACCATAGAGTGACTACAGATGGCAAAATTTCAACGACTAGTTCATGAATATTATCACAAATAAGCCAACCAATATATAGGCGGGAAGTAAAACAATAAATGGATACTCAAAACACAGATGCATTGTATTTTCTACACCTACTCAGATAGTAATTCACCATTCTTTCTGTATATTTTTGACATATTTTATTATGCCATCCATCCCTTATTCCTACTATAATGTTTATAAAAACTGACCTTTAAACTTCTAGTCTATGTTTTCATCCTTAGGGAAATTAAATCAAATGAAATTTATAATCCCATTTAGACTTCATATTATTACATGAGTTCCCAAAGACCAGATAATAAAGGTCATTAAATGCCACTCAGAAAAATAGATGTAATTCAGAAAAAAAATTGTAGACATACACAGGCTACTTTATTATGAAAATTTTCTGTTTTAAACATGGGTACATACAATATTACATTTGTGAGTCAATCATACATAACCTATTGCCAGAGATGCAAATCTCCTCTGCTTTTCTGAAGGAAATGGAGGGAGGATCTTGGCAGAGGGAAGGTAGGTGTGGAAACAGAGGAGAGGAGGGACATCAGTCAGAATATGTTGTATGAGAGAAGAATGAAAAATAAGAAAACAATAAAGAAATAACACGAACTTACAGAATAGAGCATAGATGAAAACACCTGTTTTTGCTATAATGAATTATCATATATATTATATTGCTGGAAATAAACATAATAATAATATTTTAACCATTTCTTATCTGAATCCAAAAGTTTGTAATTACCCAACACTTCCTGGGTGGCCAGTATCCAAAGGATGGATATCCTAGAGACCCAGGATAGATTTAAATCCTACTGGGAAAAAAATTCAATGAAATGATTACTAATAATATTCTGCTATACTGATAGCTTATTGTCATCAGAGAAGATTCATCTAGCAATGGAAGGGATGAGATGCAGAGCCCCCAGCCAAACACTAGGATTTAGAAGAAACATGCAGCAGTGGGGAGATTTGAGGAGGCAGATGGGTCAAGAACACTATGAGAATTGAGCCCACAGAATCAACTAAGCAGTGTTCATAAGGGAACACAGAGACTAAAGTGACAATCACAGCCTCTGGTCCCTGTATGGTTGTCACCTGGATACTCTGTATTGACTTTATGGTTGTGTAGCTGGGTGTTCTTGTGAAACCTTGCCAGTGAGATTGTGGGTGTCCCTGAATCTTTTACCTCCTATTGGGACCTTTCATCCTCGTCTTGGGTTGCCTCATCCAGCCTTGACATTAGGGTTTGTACCTCATCTTGTTGTAACTTCTAAGAGTGTGCTCAGTTTATATCCCTGGGAAAGGCTGCTCCTTTTTAGTTTTTTGAAGGGAAATGAATTAGTGGATATGAGGGACAGAGGAGGTGGTGAGAAGGACTGAGAAGATATGGGGGGGGCACTGTAGTTGGGATGTAATGTATAAGAGAAGAAAAGAGGCAGAGAGAGGGGAGGGAGGGGGAAGGGAGAAAGAAAGGAAAGGAAAGGAGAGAGAGAGAGAAAGAGAGAGAAATAAAACCTAGCTGAAACAGTAATACAGTTTAATTCTCCTAAATCGCTTATTTATTCTCTTTTTATTTGCATTTGTTAACGTTTTAGTTGTCATACAAAATAACAGTGATCTTCATGACATTTTCATACATCATCACACTTTGCTCATAATAAAACCCCCACATGCAATACTCGGCCTTATCCTGTTTCTCCATCCCATAACACCCCTGAGTGCAATATTTTGCCTTATCCTGTTTCTCCATCCCATAACACCCCTGTGTGCAATATTTTGCCTTATCTTGTGACCTTAGTCATCCCACATAGTCTTTCGAAATCAGTGGTTCTTATCCTGTTGGTTGAGATCCCATTACAAAAATCTATCTCCAAAAATATATACGTTACAACTCGTAAAAGTAATAAAATTACATTTATGAAGAAGCAACAAAACGAATTTTATGCTTGGGACCACCACAACATGAGGGACAGTGTTAAAGGCTTGAAGCATTAGGAGGGTGCAGTCTGAATATTCTAAATAGTCTCTTTCTGTTTTCATGTCATGAAAATCTACAACCTTTTCTTGAAGAAAATGAGATATTTGGTATTTTTCTTCCCTTTATTCTCTGATTTCCTCAGCCCTTTAGAGTTTTTCCTTCTCCCATATAGTCAGTACCCTTCCTACTGTGATGTTTTCATACATACATGTAGTTGTATGTGTGTGTAGTTGAGTCTGAATTTTTTGAGAAATGGTCCATTAGTAATTCTAGGCTGACCTTGAAATTAAGATCTCCCTGCCCTGTCTCCCAGATTCTGGGATTGCAGAGATATGTGGCCACTGCCTTGTGAATACTCTTTTAATTTGATGGATGTGTATATTCAGTATTATATCACTGTAAACTAAATTGTATTTTTCAAATGTTAATTTCTAATTTCCATTGAGATCTTGCCTTTGAAGCAAAGGTTTTCTAAACTGAATAAAATGATATTCAGCAAGTCATTTTCAATCTCAGTTCACACATTTCCAGGGAACAAACACTTTAATTAAAGTTTTCATCAAGTTTACAATCTTTACATGTAGCTTTAGAAATTTATTGAGTGAACAAATACTCGAGGAATATTTTTCCATGCACAGATACTGCTAGTCAGATCACCAGACAATAATTGTGATATTTTATGATATCATTTAATAGCTGTTCTTTGGAAACCCAAAATTAGTAATGGAGGAGGTTACTTGTTATTATTGAGATGTCACGAGTCAATACACTTGTAAATCTTTCCATTAGTGAGCATTCCCCAGTGTGCCTCCCAAGAAAATCGGGGCCGAGTTATCATCTTATATTAAGGTAAGTCTATTACAGATGCCATACAGGAAACTCATATTGGCAAATTATCACAGTTGAGACATAGAACCAAATAAATTTTCCTCATGATATATGGGAAATAAATATAATCCTCATCATCTTGATCTGAAATACAGGTGTAGCAAGATCATATTCCCGCAGCAGGCTGTAGGGAACAGAATATTTAATGGCTTCTACAGATTTCTCTTCTCCTCTCTTCTCTCTTCTCCTCCTCGTCCATGTCCTGGTCCTCCTCCCTCTGCCGACTCCTCCCTTTGCCCTCTCTGCTCTTTCCTGTCATACCTTGAGTTGTTTCTGTAGCACTTCAACTTTTGTCTTCTCTGTATCTCATATAAAATTCCTTCCGCACTTCCCTAGTGACACCTCTGCAAAGACATTAATTTTATATCTTTATATTGGAGGTTTATATATTCTCAAGGTCTGCAAAAAAAAAAAAAAACAGATCTGCAAAATTTTAAATTAGGAAGTAACACCCACAGGTTCGAAGTACCAGAATCATAATCTTTGTAGCCATCTTCCTGCCACCACAAAACCTAATCACATTATAGAAAGTGGAAGAGAGATTCAGAGTGTGGCACATAGTTTCATACCATAGAAGCACTGATTTCTGAACTCAGTAAAGTCATCACATACAAGACTTACCACATACTAAACATAATGTTTACTATAAGGATATCTGGGCAATATTCACATATGAAGACATAATAATTAAATATTTAATTATATATATACATCAGTGCTTATGCAATATTAATATGGACTCCAATAATAAAAATATATCTGTGCCCACATTGTTTTTGCACATAAAGAATTTTCTGACTTTTGATACTTAACTATTTTATGTCCAGAAATCTCCTACATAGGCATCAAATTCTTTTTTTTTAATATAAATTAGAAACAAGATTGTTTTGCATGCCAATTCGAGTACCCTCTCCCTCCCTTCCTCCCCCTTCCCCAACCAACCCCCATCCAATCCCCTTTCTTCTCCTTGGGTGAGGCCTTCATGGGGGGAATCTTCAAAGTCTGTCATATCATTTGGAGCAGGGCCTAGGTCCTCCCCTGTGTGTCTAGGCTGAGAGAGTATCCCTCTATGTGGAATGGGCTCCCAAAGTCCGTTCATATACTAGGGATAAATACTGATCTACTGCCAGAGGCCCCATAGATTGCCCAGGCCTCCCAACTGATACCCACACTCAGGGGGTCTGGGTCTGTCCTATGCTGGTTCCCCAGCTATCAGTCTGGGGTCCTTGTTCACATCAGCTGTTTTGTGGATTTCTCCCCTTAATCATCGAATTCTTAAGACCACTTCTATTAGCGTTAGACGTCTAGAGAATCTGCAATCTCTTATATAAAGTGTTAGTCACACCTGAGAGGAAGAAGAGAATCTGTGAAATAAACAATACAACTTCACAACAGCTGTTTTGTATTCTGTAACTTTATAAAGGAGATAGACTTAATCAAATTAACCAAAATTATTTAATACAAATTCTTAATATGATATTTCAAAACCATATAAACAGTTGATTTTTGTCTTATAATATATGATATTGTACTTGCATGGAGTAATGTGTGCTACTCTTCTGAAGGTGGTTTTATCATTAAATGTGTACCTTGGTGGTATAGAATTCAAATTACATTAACAATGCATGATCTTACCCTTCAAACAGCCCTTGTCCTAGAAGCAAGGAAATAATCTGCACAAATTTGTTCATTTGATGATCACTTATTGATAGCTCATAAGGTTTCAATATTATTTTACATCATTATAAACTATAGATTACAACAGAAGGCATACTTCTTAGTCTTACAGTTAGCTAAATCTAGAATATAAACTGATGTTAATAAACACAGTTGTACTGTCAGCTTTATATACAGCTATACCCACAAATAAATGACACAATACTCATAAAGCACTGAGTTGAATATCTACAGATATTAGAGTCTCATACATATGTCATGCTACTATCATTTTTAGTGGTTAGAATACGGGAGGAGGAAATTACTTTAATGGAGTTAAATTATAGCTTTGCAAAGCATTGCTCATCATGCCTCATCCAGCTTGAGTATAGGACACCAGAGGAAGCTTAATGGAGGTTGTGAAATGTCAGATGCGTTTCAGTGATATGTGCACAGCTATGGCTTCCTACATTATCTTTCTGTTTTCAGTGATCACATGGATGCCTATCTTGGCTAGATTCTTTGTCATGTGTAAATTTTCATTGCAGGGAAATGTAGAAACATTGTTTTAATTTGCAGATTCCAGGAAGATACATTAGGAAAAAAATTCAAATATATAACAAATGAACTAATTTTTGACACATGCATAGCATATGTATATATATATATATGTATATATATATATGTATGTATGTATATGAATTTGTTTTTCTCTTGGAGTTGTTTTATTTTCTCAACTTACGGTGTTGGTTCACTGAACTTCTTTCCCAAGGAATAAGGAGTTAGAAAAAGGACATATGGTGGCTGAATTCTATTGATAATTAAACCCATTGTGATATATATATATATATCACATATATATATATATGACATTCCAATGTGACTTTGATAAATGAACACAGTGGCATTTTCAAGTATCAGGTACACTCACATGTTCTATAGGAAAATATGAGCATTTGCAAAGAAACAAAACTCCAAAGTTACCAGCCATAGTGGCTCACATATCATGATCACCACTTCATTGATATAATTAATATTTCAATAGCTTGTATAGACATACAAGAAACTGTAAGCATATGTACCTCCAATCTGATATTTGAAATTACAAAGCAAAATTCAGTATGAACAGAAATTTATAAAGTATGAAATAGAACCAAGAAGTAAATAGAGTAACTATATATACACCCTTTTACTTTCAGAATTGACCCATTGATACCTAGTTTCTCTACCTCCCTCTGTTATATTTTCTGTTTTCTTTTCTCTTATTCTCCTATTTGCTCTTGGCTTTATGTATGATGGAGAAAGAGAATCCTTGTCTACCAGGGTTTTTTTGCCCTGTACCGAGTCCATCTGTTTATTATTTATTAACCAATTTATTATTGGAGACCACTGTATTTGACATTACAGGGAGAGTATCAGAGCAGCCCCTATGTTTTATGTTCTTTGTGTACTCTGGCCTGTTTTTTCATCAAATTCTGTACTTGATTTTGCACATAAGCTTTTCAGCTTCCTGTGTTCTACTGAATGATAGCTCAAAAAATATAACACAATGGGTTTAATTATCAATAGAATTCAGCCATCATATGTCCTTTGTCTAACTCCTTATTCCTTGGGAAAGAAGTTCAGTGAACCAGCACTATAAGTTGAGAAAATAAATAAAACAACTCAAAGAGAAAAACAAATTCTGTGTGTAATCCCTTGCAGTAAATAGAAAAGTGTTTCTTACCACATTTGTTTGGGCTTTTATATTTTGGTTGTCAACAAGTAAAAGACAAATATATTTATTTTTGATGACAGAAATGATGACATTTTGTATAAAAAACACTAACTCCAGGAACTCTATGAAAGAAGAGACAGGACTAGGCAGGAGCAGAGTCATTGTAATATGGTGATGGCTGAGACTAATTTGTATATGAAGGAGATTTGGTATGTGTTGCATGGTGTGTATGTGAATGTATGAGAGAGAGAGTGTGAATGTATGAGAGAGAGAGAGAGAGAGAGAGGGCGGAGGGAGAGAGAGAGAGAGGTAAATCATTAAATAGCATTTATAACCTTTTCTGTGCACAGTAAATATGAACTAGCACCTCCAGTGTTACTGAAGAGATTTACAGATCACAACTAAGTAGCTGACTCTTCAAAACTGTATACAAATCACACATAGGCGCAGAGACATTTCTCACCAAATTTGAGTATTATTACATAGCAACTTTAAGATTATATTGACTTCTAATATAGGAACAATACATTATTATTGCTTACTGATGCCTATTAGTCAAGCAGAAATTAATGGTTAAGTTATGACCATAGATGGACAGATTCCTAAGATGCTTCTGGGGAATGAAAGTGAAAGATGCCTTGAGAGTATGAGAAATTAAAAATATATATATATTTGTGTTGAAGATTAATGTCTAGCATGTGGTAAGGGGGAGGAGAGGGGGAAATAAGAGTGCAAGGGAATGGGATGGTTGCACAGTGCAGGGGTGGAGTGGAAGAGCAATGGGAGACGTCTTAATAGAGAGAGCCACTATAGGCTTAGAGAGAAACCTAGGGAAATTCCCAAGAATCTACAGGATGTCTCCAGCTAAGACTCCTAGCAGTAGAAGAGAGGATCCCAGAACTGGCCTAACCCCTGCGATCAGATTGATGAATACCCAAACTTTCATCATAGAGCCCTCATCTAGGAACTGATGAAATCAGATGCAGAGACACAGAGGATACGTCGGATTGTGAAGCCATCAGAACTTTAGATTTTCAAACATCTTTTTACACAGGGCATTTCTACCATCCTCTCCACTATGCAGGGATTGCTGCAGAAGAGGAAGTAGAAAGAAGTTAAGATTTGTCCTCAATGGAGACACATGATGCAACATTGACTTCTAGGGATGGAAGGATTGTAGGAGACAGAGGGGGTCAAGAGCCCTAGAACCAGGCCCACAGAATCAACTCAGCAGACCTCATAGGAGCTCAGAGGCTGAAGCAGCAATCATGGTGGCTGTTTGGTCTACACCAGGTCACCTGCATACATGCTGTGGTTCTTTAGCTTAGCCATTTTGTTGGACTCCTAACAATGGGAGTTGGGGCATCTGTGACTGCTAATGGGACCTGTTTCCTCCCCCAGGGTGGCCTCATCCAGCTTTGATATGAGGGTATATATTATAGAGTCTTCTTGCATCTTGTTGTGCCCAGTTGGGTTGGTATCACTGAGCAGCTGGCTCTTTTCTGTAGGGAAACAGAGACGCAGTAGAACTCTGGGGGAGAGGGGAGGTGCGAGGAATTAGGAAGTGTGGAGGGGGCTAGGCTGTGGTTGGAATGTATTGTATGAGAGAAGACTAAATAAATGAAAGGAAATGGAAAAAATAACGTGTTTGAGAAATTCTACTGGACAACCAATACACAGTGGAGTGACTTATTTGTGCTTGAGGTCCAGAGCTGTGTTCTGCATGCATCTCACTTTGTATTTCTCAAGGGCAGCCTGAGGTCAGTTTGCATTTTGTTGTAAAATCTCTACTGAGCTCAAGCATGGCAGGATGTGTACGGTGATTGACATGGCAATTCTCGTGACCTCCTAGACATTGATATACGCAATCTGCCAGCACACGCATAAGCAGAATTCAGTAAGTCTGAGCTTCACTGTTTGTTGTCCATAAAATACTGACAGGGCAGAAGCAGGAGAGCTTTGAGCAATATGTCAGTGCTGGGTATTCTTTTAAAAAAAAAACCTAACTCTAAAGCCACTGGAGTGGATAATTTAGTATATACATTTCATCCTTCAAATAACTTATGAGATACTTTTATTGAAAGCAAGAGTCAGTGAAACTATTTGAATTCATCTCTTTCTGTAGGGAATGAACTATGCAGTCAAGCTATATCTTCAGAATCTCCAGGAAAAATTACTAAAAGGAAATGCACAGGGTTTCCTAGTCCTGGATAATTTTTTTTTTTATTTTAACACTTAGTACTATTTATTTCAGTTCAAATCTCATCATAAATCTTAAAAATCTATTGAGAAATTAATATATCCTGTGTTTTAAACCCTCTGAGCAAAGTTTGTTAGACATTTGAGATTCTCATTGAATGTCACTTTCCCTAAAATATTTATTTGAGGACTTTATTAGGGAAAAATGTTTCTGTTACTATGGATGGCTAAATTGAACTTAAATTCCCAGTGTTCAGGTCTTTTCTATGTTCTAATGATAGCTGTGCCTAGGAAAGTGTTCTCATACAGAGACAGCTCAGCTTCTATGGCAGATTTGATGCCCTTGAGTACAGCCAGCTAGAAAAGAAAGGACTCGAGAGAGAACATGGTTTTCCTCTCTTAAAACATGAATATTTGAAAGTAAGGTGACAGTTTATGACAAATGACTATAAATGTATCATATCATACTTTGATTTCAAGTATTTATGTGAGCCACTTAGCACACTCAAATCTTATTTTTTTTTTCATTTGCAACCTTCATAGGCAATAGTGGTATCATTGTAGACACATTGTGATACAAGCATGCAAAGTTCTAGATTTCACTGATAAAACTTTTAAATCAAGATGATAACCTAAAATGACTTTTTGTATTGTCCATATACTCTAAACTTGCATGCTTTGGTTTGCTACAAATCAGCAAACACCTATTGTATTGACAAAGAACTGACCATTTAGAATTTTGAATATGTCTACATAGAAGGAGAAAGTAAGCAATATGGAATTTATTTAAAGAACACAGAAATACTAGTGTGTGATTATGACAGTTATTAAAATGTCCCCACATATCTTAGCTACTCTTCTATTTCTGTGATCAAACAACATGATCAAGGCAGTTTATAAAAGAAATCACTAATTTGGGGGCCTCGCTTAGTTTCAGAGGGTTAGTCCATGGTCATCATAGCAGGAAGTGTGGTAGCAGGCAGGCAGGCAGGCAGGCAGGTTAGTCACTTCCCAGTAGCTCAGAGCTTACCTCCTGATCCACAGGTATGAGGTAGAGAAAAGTGAGACCAGGCCTAGTGTGGAATTTTGAAATCTCAATGTGCGCCTTGAGAAAAAGACCAGGCATCTTAATCCTTCCTAAGTAGTCCACCAACTGGGAAGTAAACATGCAAATATATGATCCTTTGGTGGGCAATTTCTTTAATCTTTCACATCATATTAGTACATCAAGACCCAAAGAATGCTTAAAATGTATAATTGTTTTGCATGACTAAAACCGTGACACTTTTTTCTCTGTGTGCAAAAGGTAAATTATTGAAGTCATGAATATTACTTAATAGAAAATAAGTTACACCACTGAAAATAAGTAAATATAAATGCACAATGAATAAAATAGGATATCCCTTTAATACAAAATGAACTTTCTAGCTTGCAAGGTGAGTAACAATGCATTTGTTTTGGTCTGTGTACATATATTTAGCCAAACAAATATATTAATAACAAGAGAAGACATCGGTTGATACCTGAATTTTGATATTTTTATAGTTTGACCAATATGCTCAGATTGGATCTTTGGTGTATGTTTTTATTTTCATTGGCATCTTTCAGATGAATGGCAGGATAGTTTCCTTAACGGTTTATGAAGAATCTTAGTCTACATATTCACTAGTGATTATCACTATAAAACCTTTTCAAACAATTCTGTATAGAGGTTCTTGAGATTTAAGTTGGGTCAGTCAGAGTCATTGTTAATATTTAAGATGAGAGTCAAGATTCTCATAAATTTTAAAAACATGGCTTCAAACTTGACCCTGTCCAATTACTTTTCTGCATTGAAAGTGATTGCAATTCTGGCTCATGTCTAGACTGCTCAGTGTAGGTAAGATTTTTAAAGACACATAAAACATATGTTGCCTTACCAAGATAAATAAAGTGTGTGATAATTTCTTTTCAATTTGTTTGCTGGTACATTTTGATTGGTATTGAAATAGAAGCAAGGGAATATTCTGTTTTCTTATTTTTTTAGAGCCAAAAATGATAAATTTAAGTACCAGTCTCATCAGAAGGAAAATATTTTAGAGCTTAACTCTTTACATTATAAACAGATATATTAGGAATAGTCTTTTGTGTGAATATTTTTCCAATAGTTGGATTTTAATAAAGGAGAAATGTACAAAATATTTGGATCATTATTATTAACCTTAGGTAAAAGAGAAAGACATCAGCATGGACATGCATGCAAAATGAAAATATTTGCTGACTACCCATTTGACAGATTATACAACGCCAGTATGAATAAAGTATTTCTTATCATCTTATCATGGTGGTAGAAACATAGCTCAAGAGATAAAAAAGAAAAAACATTTAATACTGCCAGATGATCCAGGTTTATTTCCCAACACCTACACCGAGATCACTTTGCAACTCCAGGACACCAGGCACACTCTGTTGGCTTCCATTGGCATGCACTTGGAGCACATACCAATGTGTGGGTATGCTCATATACATAAAATAAAAAATAAATGAACCGTTAAAAAGTGAAACTCTAGTTACAATTTCCTTTTTATTAAAACACATTTTTCTCACACGATATATCCTGATTACAGCTTCCCCTCCCTCAACTCCTCCAAGTTCTTCCCCACCACCCTCCCATTGGGATCCATTTTTTCCCTGTCTCTCCCTAGAAAAGAGCAGGCTTGTAAGAGATAATGATAAAACACAAGAAAATGAATCAGATACCCACTTGCTCATTCAGGAATCCCATGAAAATACTAAACTGAAAGCTGTGATATGTACATATACATAATACATACACATACGCACACATATATATAAATACATATATAGAGAGAGGAGAGAGATAGACAGAGAGAGAGAGAGAGAGAAAGAGAGAGAGAGAGAGGAACCTGATGAAGACTGTGTACATATGCACCTTGGTTAATTGATTCAGAAGGCCTTGTTCAACTGGTGTCTTCTCTCCTCTCTGGTTCTTAGACTCTTTCTGCCTCCTCTTCTGAAGGATTTCATGAGTTGTGAGAGGAGGGATTTGATGGAGAAATCTCATTTCCAGCTGTGTCTCACCTTTTGCATTATCTTTGGCTATGAGTTGATGTAGTTATTCCAATCTTCTGCAGGTGGGAGTTTTCTAGTTGTAAATTTAAGTTGTGTGAGACCATCACATACCATGTGTCCCAGGAAAGAATTTGCTACAAAACTCTGATAATCTTCACCAAATAGCATGTTATGGCTGATGTTTAAAGAATAGCATTATATTTTCCATAGTCATTAATCGTTGATAATTATCATACCAAATGTGCAGTCATAAAAAGTAAAATCAGGCAAAATATGATTAATCACCATCAAAGAAATCTTTACTCGTGCCAAAAATCAATGAATTTTTTTCTATTTAAATTGAGACTTCACTTTATAGGAAGAAATGTTGAGATTTACAGATTCATATTTTCATCAGTACTAAAACTACATAAAAACACACATATGCATGCACCCACACACACTAATTTAATTTAAGAATGTTTTGTCCGTGAAATGTAATTTCTAAATTACATCATCTTTTTAGGGTTTCTGTTGCTGAAGAAAAACACTATGACCAAAAGCAAGTTGACTTACATGTCCAGATTTTAGTTCATCACTTGGAATCAGGACAGGGATTCATGCAGGACTGGAATCTGGAGGCTGGAGCTGATGGAGGTGGCTGCTTATTGACTTGCTCAGCCTGTTTCTTATAGACTTAAGGACCACCAGCCCAGGGATGGCATTGCCTACAGCATCCTGGCCTTTCCTGCGTTAATCACCAAGCTGAATCTTATGGAGGCATTGTTCCAACAGAGCTTTCCTACTTTCAGATAACTCCAGCTCCTGTCAAGTTGACAGAGAACACACATAAGCTAGCACAAACAATGAGTCACTATGCTAGAAAGCTCTCACAGATGGCACTGTCCTAATAGAAGATGGTAACAGAAGAGAGAACCAGCAATGAGTCTTAATTAGTAAAAGCACCACATCCAAAAGTATGGGATGGTTTCTGCCACTGTTATGAGAAAGCTATCTCTTCTGAGATTCCAGATCAAAACTCAAATTTCTGATATCTACAGCAGGGAAAAAAACCCCTGGAAAATCAGAGTTCTGTAATCTATGTAACTTAGCACACCAACTTTGAAGTCAAACCAAAGAATGCCTTTTCTTCCATGTAAGGAGAAAATAAATAGTTTAGTGGCTCCATGGTGAACATTACAACCCTGTATGAGTTCTGAGACACTCAGCTATCATAAAAATAAAAGCACAGATTTTGTAACCTCAATAAATATATTTTACTTGTCCTTCCCCCCCTCCGCCCCGATTTTATCTGTCTTAGAGTGTCTCCTGGGTAATTTGCTCTTTTTTTCAATTTTATTTTACTTTTAAGCAGTGTGTGTGTGTGTGTGTGTGTGTGTGTGTGTGTGTGTGTGTGTGTGTGTGTGTGTGTGTGTTTCTATCTTTCTGTCTGTGGGCATTTGTGTGCACCTGAATGCAGTACCTATAAAACCCAGAATAGAGCATTGGAGTGCTTAAAATTGGAGTTACAGGTTCTTGTGAGTGACCTGATTTGGGTGCTGGGAAGTGAATTCAGATCCTCTGAAAAAAAACAGTACATGTTCTTGATGGCTAAACAAATTCTACAGTGCCCATCCTTCTTTGGAGTAAACAAGGACATGTCAACCCTTCTGTAGGAACACTTAAGAGGCTTGGCTAAATAAAATCAATGAAAGTGTGTGTGTGTGTGTGTGTTTATATTCTTAACTCTCATACTATTTTATTTCATATACACATAAGCATATGTGTATTCATACAAACATGCATGTGCACGTGGGCGTGCACACATATACACAAGTGCTATAGTATATCTGTTTTAAAATGAAAACTACAGATTAACTATCAAATAAGAGCTTTAGCAATTAGTATAATGTAGATGGGCACACTGACAGTAAATGTAGTAAAATTGTGGAATTTGATGGGGGGCGGGGTGTTGTTGGAAAGGTGCTCCAGTGGTTTAGAGCCCATGGACACTACTAACATTGATCAGGAATCACTTACAGGCAATGAATTTAAAAGAAGTAATATAACAATGTTCATGCAACCCAAATGTGACATAAATATATTCTAAGAGAACAAATTATAGAGATTAATGTAATAAATTGAATATAAGTTATGAGAAGTGAATTAAATACAGAGAGAATTACATGAGAGAAAAAAACAAGCTGAAATGATCCTCAAAATGAGGGACTTGACAAGCAAAACAAAAAGCTCAGTGGAAAGCCTAAACAATAGAATGGATCATATAGAAAATGGAGTATTGAGACTGAAAGACAAGAAAAGACTTGGATAACTCACTAAGGAGCAATGACAAATTTTGAATGAAATATGGAGGAGATCTACTCCTTCGTCATATGCACGAAAAATAATATAATGAAGGCATTGTAAATATTTTGAATAAAATCAAAGAATGAGCTTGAGATATACATCAAATAGAGAGTTACCAGACTGTGGTTAGGCAGCACCATGAAAGGATTTGCTGTAACTTATTAAAGTTTAGACACTCTAAATACAGCATAAATGGTATTGAAAACTACAAAGAAAATTATATTATAGAGCCATAGTAAGGAAAGCATCGTGATGCTATCACAAAACAGACACATATATCAACAAAATGGAGTGAAAGAGCCAACTAGAAGGCCACTCAGTTCTAGCCATCTGATGTTCAACAAAAACAACAGAATATATTGGAGAAAAGAAAAGCATTCAACAAATGGCAACAAAACCTTGGATTTCAACATCCAGAAAAAAAATGAAAGTGGATCCTTGTACAAAATTCAATTTCAGAAGGATCAAAGTTTTCAATGTAAGACCTGATACCATAAAAGTGCTAGAGGAAAACTTAGTACTATCAGCTTATTTTTTAACAGAAATAAACTGCCTAAATGGGACTCCAGTATATCAGGAGTCCAATTATTGACAAATGAGACTTAATTAAACTAAATAGCTTTGTATGGGAAAATAAATGGTTGACTGAATAGACAGGCAGCCAACAGAAAGTGAAAAAATTCTTTGCCAGAGAAACAGGTGACAAGAGTTCATGTCTGGAATATACCAAGAAATCAAACATCTAATGACCCCCTCAAAAAAAATCGCCATAATAAACAATAGGCAGCACACCAAGAAGTGTATAGCCAACAGCATTTGAACTTGATGGGATATTAATAAAAGGAAAATTTGAATTTAAGGGGAAATGTGTTGATTTGGGAGGAGTTAGTTGGAGCAGTGTAAGTGAATATAATCAAAATATAGTCTATGAATTTTATTGAACTAAAATAGAAACACCTAGTAAATACTTGATGAATTTAATTATTTATATTTGTGCTTTAAGTTCTTTACATTCATGTTTTTGACAAAGCAGAAAAAGAATCTAGATCCAGATGACAGAGGAGCTGGGGACATATATATGGGAGGAGTTGGAGGAAGGGAAATTCTAATCACAATATATTCTTGTATTTTGCTTGCGAGTCTAGCCTTTAATGGCTGAGCCATCTCTCCAGCCCTAATCAGAATATATTCTAGTAAGAAATCTTTTTTTTTTATTTGAATTACTAACAAGATTGATTTACATGACAATCCCAGTTCCCTTCTCCCTCCCTTCCTCCCCTACCAACCCCCAAGAAGAGGAAGGATGCAGAGGTCATGAGGGAGCAGAAAGGTTGAGTCAGGGGAAGAATAGAAGAAAGGAAGAAATCTTTTTTAATAAATTGAATGAAAATTATAAAAATAAAACTATTGTTTACAATTTATTTTTTAGTTTTTTTAATTTAAATTAGAAACAAGATTGTTTTATGTATCCATCCCTGTTCCCTCTCCCTCTCCTCCTCCCCTGCCCCCCACTAACACTCTAAATATCCAGTACCATTTCTGCTCCCCAGGGAGAGTGAGGCCTTCCATGGGGGGGGTCTTCAGAGTCTGTCATATCCTTTGGTATAGGGCCTAGGCCCTTCCTGGTGTGTCTAGGCTGAGGGAGTATCCCTCTATGTGAAATGGGATCCCAAAGTCCATTCCTAGGATAGGGATTAAATACTGATCCACTATAAGAGGCCCCATATATCTCTGAGGCCTCCTCATTGACACCAACATTTATGGAGTCTGGATCAGTTCCATGCTGGTTTCCCAGCTATCAGTCTGGGGACCAAGAGCTCCCGCTTTTTCAGGTCAGCTGTTTCTGTGGTTTTCACCAGCGTGGTCTTGACCCCTTTGCTCATCACTCCTTCTTCTCTGCAACTGGATTCCAGTTCAGTGTTTAGCTGTGGTTGCCTGCTTCTACGTCCATCAGCTGCTGGATGAAGGCTCTAGGATGGTATATTAGTCAGTCATCAATCTCATTATCAGGGGAGGGCATTTAAGGTAGTTTCTCCACTGTTGCTTAGATGGTTAGTTGGTGTCATCCCTGTAGATCTCTGGACATTTCCCTAGTGCCTGATTTCACTTGGCTCCCTCTTTGATGGTATCTCGTCTTTTGCTCTCTTCTATTTCTATATTTATATTATTTCCAGCGCTTTCTCTCCCTTTTCATATGTAAGTATAGTATTTATATTTCCATTTCTTCTATGGCCTAGTGTGTGTGTGTGTGTGTGTGTGTGTGTGTGTTCCTTGCACACTTGTGAAACTGGTTCCCATCTGCCAAAGGAATAATTTCCCTGCCTTCCGGCAGGAGAACATTGCTAACTGTGGCTATAAATTTAAACCAACACTGGCTTTTATCTAACTGCCAGAAACTTTCCTATGGTCCAGCTTGAACTCATTTGTGGATATATGGGCTCACTGTTCTACTGCCTGAGTTCTAACACTTAGAACTGATTAACAGACCACTAAGGGTTGGATAGTCTACCCGGGAGCCCATCCTTGAGGAAAAATTGGCTAACTTTAGGAAGTGCTTGACAGCCTTGGTCATTAGGGGAATGTAGACTAAAGTTACTCTAAAGTTCCATTTCATACCAGTCAAAATGACTATCATCAAAGACAAAAATAACAACAAATGTTGCCAAATATGGAAACGCTGATAAACTGTCCATGGGAGTATAAGCTAGTGTAGCCACTCTGGAAATCAGTCTACAGATGTTGCAAAAATATTAGAAATTTATCTACAATGTGGCCTTGATATATGACTAAAGGAATATCTTACTATGGGGACACTTGTACATAGTATTGTAATCACAATAGCTAAGACATCTAATTAATTTCAGTATTCACAACTGAGAGTGACAGTATGGTGCATATTCACAACAGAATATTACACAGCTGTGAAGAAAAATGAAACTATGAAATTTGCAGATAAATGGATAGAACTGGAAAAATTCTATGGTCACCCAGTCCCCAAAAGACTAATTTTTCCAGTCTTTTCTTTTGTGTGCATGTCATGGAGTAAAAATGGAATTAAGGAAACTAACAACAGAACATTCCTAGTGATAGATACATTTAGAGGAGGAAATATCAAAATACAGGTGAAATAATAGTTATGAGATATGAAATACTCATGGTAGACATGTTCAAGTAGTTATTTGAATGATGGGCATGGCTAAAGGTAGTGTCATGAAAAGGGTTATACATAAGACACATTGTATGTGAAGCATTACTGAGAACCCATGATCAGAGGCAAAATATGTAATATATAGGGACAGTGTAATAGATGGATGAATAGTGAGAGCATACTGGGAGCAATAAGTTTAAAATTGACAGGAGTAGAGGAGGTGGAAAGGGGGTAGGGCTGTGCTAACCCAAATAATTTATAAACTAATTAAAAATCTATTTTTTCTAAAAATAGGAATTTGAACAAAAGTATACAACATTAGTGAATGGCATTGCTCCCAGAAGACATGGGTTATTAGGTGACTAAGTGACAGGTGTGGATTACTCCCCTATGAATTATGGATGAGAGCCGTTCTAGAGAAAGCCAAAACAATACAGGGGGTATTCTAACTGACCAATAACAAGATGAAAAGACCCCATTGTGACATTTTACTTACTGTTTAATATTTGATCACGAATGGCTGACACATCATTTTACAACATGAATATCTTGTCAGTTCATGTTTTACCGCATATTTCAAAAATTCCAAAGAAGTTTGAAAGTGTAAGTAGTTAGTCTTCTTGCAGCACGCGATTTTGTTTAGTGACACTATGTTCATTTTTCCTTTCCAAGACACTTTGGTTGTTTTTCTCCATATGATCTTTGCCTACATTTGACTGCATATTCAGTATTTTTTTTCTTGGCTCACATTTCTGTTTTTGTACCTCACTATCTTAAATTATGGTCATTTTTTTAATCTCAAGAGATTTACTCCTAAGAGTCTGCTTTAGAGGTGCATTGGTGGCAAATTCTGTTTCTTTTGCAAAAATTACAAGTAGTTCCATTGGTTATATAATTTGAAAGTCCGTTTGCTGGTTTCAAAATAAATATTTGTCAGTTTCTCTTAGTCTGAAAATACAACTCACAGAGCTTCTGATATTTCCCCATAGCTCCCTTCTCTTTCTTCTTTATTTTTCTCTGTCCCAATTAGGATTTTCTCAAAGGACAACAGTCACTTCAAACCTATAGTAAACATCTGGTAAATATTCTATGTTTAGAAGTCACAGGATTCGAGTGCTGCCCTATTTATCTGGAAAATATTCAAAGTAGTTCATTAACCAACAAAAGTCCTAGTTTACTTTATCTGAAAGTTATATGTATGTTAGTCCCATAGATTTCCAAGGTCTCCTCACTGACACCCATATTCAGGGGGTCTGGATCAGTCCCATGCTGGTTTCCCGGGTATCAGTCTGGGGACCAAGAGCTCCCCGTTGTTCAGGTCAGCTGTTTCTGTGGGTTTCACCAGCCTGGTCTGGACCCTTTGCTCATCAGTCCTCCTTCTTTGCAACTGGATTTCAGTTCAGTTCAAGGTTTAGCTGTGGGTGTCTGCTTCTACTTCCACCAGCTGCTGGATGAAGGCTCTAGGATGGCATATAAGTCAGTCATCAATCTCATTATCAGGGGAGGACATTTAAGGTAGCCTCTGCTCTGTTACTTAGATTGTTAGCTGGTATCATCTTTGTAGCTCTCCAGACATTTCCCTAGTGCCTGATTTCTCTGTAAACCTATAATGTCTCCCTCTATTATATCATCCCTTAACTTGCCCTCTTCTGTTCTTCCCTCAACTCAACCTCCCTGTCCCATCATGTCTTCCTCACCCCTCCTCTTCTCCCCTTAGGAGGACCCTAAGAGAGATATTCATGGTCCCCTGGAGAAGTGAAAAGGGACAAGATCTCCTGAGAAAATTGGGAGCACAGGGGAGAGGAAGGGGAGAAGGAACCGGTTTTATGTTTTTATAGGGTTCCTGTGTGTGTGACTGTGAGGGTCTCCATCTGTAGGCGCACTTGTATGTATATGTTTTTTCCTCCTATGGCTCTTTCCCTTCCGTTTGTTTAGTTGTTTGTTTTGTCCTATTCAGATTTGTCTGTTTTGTTTTATATCATTTTATTTTATTTCATGATTATTGAGGCCTTACCTGTTTCCTAGGGAGAGACAGAAATGTTGAGTTTGCCAATGGGAGGGAAGATGAAGAGGATTGTGGAGGAGAATTCATAATGAGAATATATTACATGACTAAAATCTCTTCCCAACAAAGGAAAGGAGAAAAAAAGATGTAACTTACATAGGAAACCCTTTCTTTTATAGTTACATATGCACGGTCACATATGTGCACACATGCACTACATATGTACATAGTTTTTTACATAAGTAAAGTATAACCCAATCATGCAACCAATATTGCTAACAAGGTAAAAATGGTTTCCCCTTTATGGAAATATGGTGTAGTCATTTGCAATTAAACCACACTCTGTTGGAAACACAGATCTGTTACATAGCTTTGTGATTTTACAATTTTGAGCATTTTCTGGCCACAATATCATTAATTATTTTTAAATGTATATCTCTACCCACAAATTGCATAAAACTTTATTAGTGATCCACATCCAGTTTGGTTGGATTTAGATATTGCTTTCTACAGAATAAGTATCAATTTACAAAATGGTCACTTGTAGAATTTAAATTACTTCCCAAACTGCTATGCATTTTTAGGCTTTTAAGTCTAAAAATGAAGACAGTGATTGGTGGGAGGTGAAGCTGAGGTTGTTCTAAATTAAGATTCTTACTCAGAGAGTAATGAAATCAGTGTCTGGAACTTACATTGACTTTCAAAAATAATTTTTTTTACACTGACTTGGTCATTACATTCAACAGCAAGTTGTCTTTCAGTTTCAGGAAATAGATATTCTAGCCCTGCAAATATTTGCTGATTGTACCACTTTTTGTGGACCCTGTTTGACAGATTAAGAGAAGTTTGGTGGAACAGGTTTATACTATCCACAAAGGAAAAATAGGAAACAAAATTCTAGGGCTTGAATAACGTGAGAAACTGTTATCTCCTCAAAGTCAAAAGTGAAAGAATAGACTAAGTTTCTCAGAGTTTCTCTCATGCTTTATTTTTGATATATTCCAGAAGGGGTATCCCTCATCTGAATCTGGGAAGCCATAATTTTTGTTAGTACAGCCCTTTGAAATATTCTTTCCCTTGCACATATGAAGCAGAAGTCTAGGAAATTCCTCTTCTTTTTCTCTCAAATATTAATTATTTTACTGAAAACTGAGGTTATCCTGCTCCATAAATTAAAACAGGAGAGTTGAAACATGGAGAGTTGATTATATTTATTTTTAAGGAGTTCTGAGGTCATTCTATTCTCACATTAATTTTATCCCTAATGATAGTACCCGTAAGAATCAATATTCATGTCATATCTGGGTTCCCAAATATAGTTAAACAAAAATAGATTAATGTTCTCTTAACTGCTGTCTATATTCTTCTCCCTATGATCACTGTAAAAATGGTGATAAATATAAACTATTCCAAAGCTCCTAAGTTGAATACGTATGTAGATGTCATATGAAATACATGTATACATATATATGAAATAAGCAAATCAAACCACCACACATAGTAATTTATCAATTTAAATGTTTCCTTAAATAAAACAAACATTCCTTGACAACAGAACTATCTCTGCTGTTTATTTTGGATTCCTTACTAGAAAGTATCTATGAAACATTAGTTATGTAAATCAGCATACAATGAAATTATCACCTTTGCCCCATAGCAGTTATAAAGAAAGATGCTTCTTAAAAATACAAGCCAACCAAAAATAAAAACTGGGCCAAGTTTAGAAACATGAAAATTAATTGTGCTGTCTTTGCTTTGGGAAATTAGGAACATGTTCAGACATCAAAAATGTTTCTTGCTCTCTGTACTCTCCTTTATGTAGAAACTGAACCCAATCCTCAAGGCTTTGCCCTTGTGGACTCATTATGTTCCAAAGGGCTCATCTTTTTAATATCATTTCCTTGAGGTTTAAGAATTCACCCAGTGATGGGGGCAGACAGGTCACAGCCAGCATGTCATTCTGCCTCCTAAGAAAAATGTGAGATTTCTCTCCAGCATATATGGCAATATGCAATTAGAGTACACTGTTAAATTAGATTTGAGTTTAGAACACTTTCACATTTTATACAATTTTTAATACTTTGTGTTTATACTTTATGTTAACTTAGACTGTCAGGAACTCCAGGTAAAAGTTTTACCATGCAGTTATAACTTCAGCCATGTAAATCTTTATTTTGAGTCAAGATTTCGCTAAATGTCTCATGCTTACCCGGCTCTCCATCCATTGTGCATTCAGGCCTCGAACTTGCATTTCCCATTCCATGGTTACATAAACAGCTGGAATTACAAGTCTGTACCACCAGGTTTGTCTGCTGTAACTCTGTAACCAATTTGATACTGGGTCTTCTGTTGCATTCAGCAATTTTCCCTCATAAGTGACTTACTCTTATATCTGAATACATAAAATAAGCATAGAGTTGAAAGATAGAAAAGTAAACCATATATATATATATATATATATATTCCAATACAAAAGCAAAATGTATAGCAAAGGTATGGGGTAATACTGTCGATCCCACGCAGTAGACAAAGAGACTCTGCAGTCTGCGAATTGGACTTCTCCAAAGGTTTGGGCATCATTGGTTTCAGTGGCCCTGTGCAGAAAATCACCGTTGTGTGTGAACAAGTTGTTACATCCATTACTATGAACATTTTGATTCTAGGTTTGTTGTCTGATTTCTGTGCCAACTAAAGTTGATAAAGATATTTTATGTTTGGATATTCTGTGACTTTTCTACATTGGAAATTTCTTGGAATCTCTGAGGGTGACCTTAGTGAGATTTCCTAGTAACGGAGGCTGTAGAGTCTGAATTGGCAATCATTTGTAACCAGGAAAGGCTTCCAGTGCTGGGACTGTGGTACATTTGGTGGAGATTTTGGCCTGTGGGTTCCCATGGAGATCTCTAAATAACCCAGCCTAGGACAGAAAACTGCTCTCTGCAAACTGACAGCAGGGCACCATTGCTGACGACAACATCCACATAGCTTGTTGGCCATACATAGAAAGGTCAAACTTGTGTCTGCCTTCATCCCCATGTTCTAGTTTCTTGGGTTGAAAAGATATCCTTAACTCATGACAGAGAAACCTGAACAGCATCCCAGCCACAAAAACCTTGACCTCTCATCTGTTATACCTGTATGAAATGCTGGCAGGGGGCTGTGTGTGTGTGTGTGTGTGTGTGTGTGTGTGTGTGTGTGTGTGTGTGCATAACTTGTGAGAGTGGCTGACAAAAGTTTGGTTTAACCTCAAATCAATGTTACTAAGAGGGAGCCATGCCCTATATTGCATGTATGGCCTGAAACCAGAGACTGGATAGCCCAGAGACCTGGGGGTAAACATAAACATGACTAGCAAAATAAACAAATAATAAATAGAATGCCAATGTAATGATTCCTAATGATATTCTTCTAACTAATAGATTGGTGCTTTGCCCCGAAATGCTTCCCCAGGCAACAGGGAAGCTGGTGGGGAGGTCCATAGCCAAACAATATGCATACAGAGAATCTAAATGTGAGTCTCTGTCATGTCCCTCCCCTAGGGGTTCTCTAACCCCACCAAAGAGGAGGAGGAGGAAATATTCTAGGCACCAGGACCTACATGTGTTTGCACCAGGTCCTCTGGGCAATTTCCCATGTCTCAGCATGACCCGTGAATATTTAAGTAATCATATCAGTATTAGCTGCATTTTGGAGCACTGAATCCTTATATCTTAACAGCTTGGTTGATTTGAGAAAAGTAACAATTTTCCCTCTGCCTTCATTTTATTGGCCACTTGTTGATGGAGCTGGCTGTAACACACTCGTCTTTCCATGTTTGTCATCCTGTAAGTCTGTGGATGGTCTATGTGTTCACGTATCATACCTTCTAAGGGGATTTGAAAGTCAAGAAAGTTCTTGATTGAAAACAGTTGAAAGAAAGTTTCACCTTCTGATGGGTAATGTACTGTGTAAGACAGCAAGTTAGACAGGACTAGGAGTCAAAGAGGATTCTGGGAAATGTAGTAGAGAAGTGGTGATCCAGGCAGGAAGTGACATAGCAAGGAGACTCATACTTAAGCAAGGAGAAACAGGAAGTGTCCCCCTTTTCCCCTTGGCTCTTCCTCCAGCAGCACAATGTGATCCATTGGCAAGAGAGGGTGCCAGCAGAAGGCATCTTCTATAAGGTAAGTCTTATAAAATATGTAGATTTATGATCATTGAGACTGAGCTAAAAGATGAGAATCCTAGTCATTGGCCAAGCAGCTTTGTACCTGGTATGTCTCTGTATTGTTTTGTCCATCCATGCAGTTGGCGGAGACCGCTCATGTGGTAGTAGGGCTCAGGCGGCTTTGGCAGAGAGATTTATCCTAACAACCTTCAACTAACTTCTAGTCACATAAAGAATTCTCTAAGGTGATGGCACACACCTTTAATCCCAGCACTCGGGAGGCAGAGGCAGGCAGATCTCTGTGAGTTTGAGACCAGCCTGCTCTACAAAGCTAGTTCCAGGACAGGCTCCAAAGCCACAGAGAAACCCTGTCTCGAAAAACAAAACAACAACAACAAAAGAATTCTATAAGATATGAAAGAATCAGAGAAGTAATTGACATACTTCACAGCCAGTTTCTTCTTTGAAAATTATTTCTATTTTGTTGTGGAGGTATAACCTAAATTTTATTACTTCATTTCTATGTATCTAGTTCATTAGTTAAGAAAATATCATTGATACCTGATTTGGGAACCTCTCCATCATCTTGTCTAGAAACTGTATACTCATTCCACAGTAAATTCCTACACTGTTGATCGTTCTATGTCTCTAAATTGGACTATTTTAGAAATTAGAATCCTTTAATAATTATCCCTTCATGGTTTGCTTAATCCTTTTAACCAGATGTATTCAATATCACCTATTTTGTAATGTATGGCATAATTACTGATTTTAAAGATTGGGTAATTGTTGCCACATCCATCAGTAAATTCATTCATTCAGCAATTGATGTATTTTGGCTTGTTCCCACTCACCAACAACTAAAGATAACAGAACTGTAAAAATGGCTGTGTGAATGTCAAGTCCCTCCTCTTGCTGCTTTTGGATATACAGGCATATAGAATATCCTCATCCTATTATACTTTTATGTTTAATTTGGGGGGACTACTTTATAGAACAGCTTTACCACCACACACCAGAGTGTTCCCCTGACTCTACATCCTCTTCATCATAAGCTGCCCTCAGCATTTTTGATCTTAGCCATTCTGACCAGTGTAAGATGGTATCTCAGAGTCATTTTGACTTGCATTTCCCAGGTGATGAAGGATGTTGAGCAAATCCTTAAATATCTTTCATCTATTTGAGTTTCTTCTGTTGAGAATTCTCAGTTTGGCTCTCCACCCCATTTTTAATTGGATTATTTGGTATTTTGATGTCCAGTATCTTGATCTCTTACATATTTTGGAGATTAACTGTTGAGTCCATTTTGCTGTGTGTACATAGTTTCATGGCTGATCATTTGTATTGAATATCCAATAAATTGCATACTTAAAAATCATTTTGAATGTATGTATTACTCACACTAGTTAAATGCTGTTTATTACATGACTATTTTCCCAGATAAAAAAAAAGTTAATAGTAGAGAGATAAAAAGTATGCTTTTGCTGAGGAGGCTGAAATATGATGTTACAAATAGGCAATTTGAATTAGGTAGACAATATTATTTCATAATTAATTGGTTAAGTTAAAAGAAGCCATTCACTGCGTACGGGTGTTGCATTTTTGAATGATTTCAGGTAGCAAACAGATTATTTAATAAACTCCTCAAAAATAATTTAATAATGTAAGTTAACTTTAACCAATTTTGTGTTCCAAATGTAGTTCTCTATTCTTTTATTTAACAGAGTTTTTTTGTACCAAAAAAAAAAATGTCCCAAGGCTTTTTCTGCTAGTTTTTTGTTAATTACTAGATATTTAAATTTTTAGTTTAATGTAAAACCACCTTTTCTCACTATTGTACAGGAATAGTATTGTAAAGAAAATTACTAATCAGAGATTCTTTTCCTCCATTGAATATAATCATAGTGATTTTTGCCTTTAAATGGATGCCTTCATTTTCATATATTATTTAGCACCCTAGATTATAATATCGATATTCTTTCAAAAATGAACATTATTAAAACCAGCATGGCGACATGCAGTTTTTAACACAATAAATGCACGAGAGGAATAATAACCTCCATGCTATTAATTTTTAGTCTGCTATTTTGTCATCTACTGTGTAAGCATTCATTGCTAGTTGGGGGATATAATTTCTTTCATTATTCAGAGAAAAGGCATTCCCTGGAGTTGGTGTCTTAACAAGAGTATAGAAAAAGTGTTGTAATGGTCCAACCTGATCTGTACTCAATGTTGAAGAGTATGTAAATATTCTGACCCCGCTGTCATCTCCTGTGATTTCTGAACAAAAATGATATCCTGGGTATGCAAAAAGGCAAAATCAACATGGTGGACCCAAAGATTTGTAGTCCTCTGACTTGAAGTATCTGTTGTCTCCTCCCACGAGACCAACGTAACTCTGAAATTTCCATTATGTACATACATATGTTGAGCTTATAGGTACAAGTTCATGTGTCCATGGCATATATACCTTTCTCCCTTTTCAATACATAGCTATACATATGAAACTATACTTCTGTCTCTTTATGTAGATAATAGACATAATGTACGAACGTAATTCCTTTTGTTTTTTATGAGATTTCAGAGCAAGGCACTGGCATCCATCAATGTCCCAGAAAGAGTCTTTTTTTTTTATGTTTGAGCTAGTCATTAATTTTGTCTACAGTGTGGGTCTCCGATGTGCTAAGAGCAGATGAATTCGTGGATGAATGTGTGCTGCTTACACTGCCTACCCTGTGACCAGGACAATGTCTTAGACCATGGGAATTTGCCAAAAGCTGATGCAAGCTTTGAGTCTCACAGGGATGCCAGAACCTTCCTTTGGTCTGAGAGTGATGTTGCCATTACTGAGAACATGTTTAATGATCAGCTCACTTGGTGATTTTGTGAAAACCAATCTCTTATGGAATTCTTTGTTCAGCCTTCTCCATCTTTTGTATGAATTCTTAAAAGCCTAAGCATGATGAGAACTTTGCTGATATTTTTCTGCCAGTTAGGACCCTTTGTATTCACATGGTGACCTCTTTTTTTATTGGAATATTCTCAAATATCGTGAAAAGCATCTGAATATCATTTTTACTGTTTAAATATAGCATCACTTCCCTCCGAAGATTCCCTCACTGCTTGTGTGCAAAGTGTGCTTTTAAGATATCACCTGCCATCTGTCACTCTGGAGAAAATTCTTTCTTCATGAAAAATTATTTCATTATCTATTAGTTATATATATTTGCATAGTAGAATATCTTATATATACATAAAATGTGTATTGATAAACTAAGAGAATTTTCATGTCTCAAACACATGATTTTTTAATCTGATTCTTATTCTTTGGACATTGCTCCTAGGAGAATAAATCATATCTAGATGGGTTTGACAACTCTGATCCCATGTAAGAATGACAGTGATGAGATGCCCACTGGAGAAATGATATTTTACAGATTTTTTATTTTTGCTTGTGAGCCTAGCCTTTAATGGCTGAGCCATCTTTCCAGCCCTGTTTTGAAAGTTTTAAACAAGACACCGTGTATATAATTGACAGGCAAATATTTCCTTAGGCATATAACTTAATATAATGACTAATTATCTTAAATGAGGATCCAGGACCTTTGGTATAAGTAATGTTATAAACAAATTTTTTTAATCATACCATGCCTAACTTGGGAATGGCTTGGATTTGACTTGTTTGTGTATCTGTATACAGTAAGTTACAGAAATTTACTTCAAACTCACTAGAGTTTATTTCTGCGAGTTCCTGGACTCCCAGGGAAAACAAGGAAGGGAGACATATTCTGTAAGGACTTTTATATTTGTAGGGTTTGAATGCATTTATAAAAGGCATCATTATTTTAGCTGAAAAGATTCTACACATGACAGCACTTCAAGTTTACCAAGTTATACCAGTAATCATTTGCATTGTAGAGATCTTTCCCTTCCTTCATTTAAAGAACGTATTTGTGAGGTACAGTGATGTAATCAATGGTTTTCAGACTTAGTTAAAGTTCCAAATCTCCAGTAAATAATGCATGACTTTAATGATTTTAGACTGCTTCATGACACTAAACCATCTCTGTAGAGTCTCAGCTCTGCGATTATCATGCAGCTGGTTAAACCAGCTTCCTGCTTGCCCTGATCGGCTCCTGCTGAGTGGGCAGGCTGATTACCTCCTTGAAGACCTCTTAGTGTTGATCACAACTTAGACTAGTATGTTATTAATTTTCTTGGGAACTTGATTTGTTTATGCTTTTGTGTCAGGCTTTTAAAAAATCGCTCTAGAATTTACATAAAGAGAGTTAAATGAAGGATGACAAAAACATCTTAAGCAATAACTCCACAGGCGGTTTTGTTGAGTGACTATCTTCAGGATTCTCTGGAAAATTATATCATGTTTAGTGAGTGAAAGTTATTTCCTCAAATTGAGTTATTTTGATAGTTATAACTGTTATCGTGAACAAACAAGATTACATCTGTATGTGGTTCAACATAGCATTCAATTCAAAAGATATAAATTACATTATGGTTCATTGTCTTCTTCAATATCATCGGCAAAGCAAACAAATATTTGTGTTTGAATTCTTGTCTAAGAATATTATGTGTGTTTTATTGCTAAAGATAAAACATTTTTTTCTCCTTATTTTATTTGGAAGTGAAGTGTAATGACAAAGTTTAATTCCATGATCAGTAAGAATTCCTAAGCTTATAGTGGAAATTAGGAAATCTAGGCAAATAGGGTATGTAAATCAAACCTTATTACATTTCTATGATTTGTTTTAGAATTATCTTTTAAAAATATGGAATATTACATTGCTAGTTGACACTTAGTCAATGTCACTTATTGTTTTTTAAAGTTTACAATTTTCCAGTTTTTCTATTAATTCTGTTTTCATTTATCCATCAAGGTATTTATTTGTATTACATTGAAAATTGAATTATAGCAGTTAGGTGAATTATTTATCCATAAATAAGTATATTCATGTACATAATATTTGTTTGTATATAGTCATTTCTAAGCAACTGAGATATGGTTAAAACAATAAAAGGTACCACTATCAACAGGTGACTAAAGAAATGTAATATTAAGAATGAGACCTAGATTCATTCTTAATGTACCCACGACATTAGAAATTTACTCAGATTCTTTAAACCACAGTTTTGATGCCTTAAGGTAGATAGTGTAGAGCAAGGAGCTATAAAAATTAAGGTGTCCTGAAAGGATTTTACATGATAAAATTTCTATACAAATATGATCTATTTTTACTTTATATTTTTCTTTTGCCTTTACTCATAAATCTGCTATCCTATAAACATTAATAAATCCTAAAGCCCTAGGTTTTGTGATCAATCTCATTTATAGGATATCATCTAAACGTAGACAAATGTACCACTAGGAATTAAAAGAACTTTCACAATACTTAGGCACAGTAAATACACTGACATTTGAAAGAATTTCTAAAGAATTACATATTTGATTTTAAGTATTTTTTTACTTAAAATTTATTTTAATGCAGAGAAAAATATGGCTTCAATCATGACTGTGGAAACATTTACAATACTCAACATTTTGGTCATTGATTTGCTGAGGTTAGTGTATTACTGTTTAGGGGACTGGGTTTTTTCTGTTTATGAAGATTAACATTCAGTTCTCATTATAATCGATTTTGTGATAAATTTGGGAGGATAGCTATAGATAATTAGTGACCCCAGTAAGCCTAGAATTTAATACTTTAAAGTGAAAAGATAGTCGATCATGTATATTTATTCTTTCATGTAACTAGTATTTATTGAATATATTGCCTATCACATTTTGATATAGTTAATGGTGGGAATTTTGTTCCAAATAGTGGTATTTATCATGTAATGTAATAAACTCCTGCCTTCTGTTTGAATAAGAAAAATAAATTATATTCAGAGAATCCATAATACACCATCTGTCTTAGATAAGGTTTTGATTGCTGTGAAACAGCATGACCACAATAACTATTAGAAGGAAAACAATGAATTGGGGTGGCTCTCTTATACTTTCTGGGGTTCAGTCCATTATCATCATGGTGGAGTGCATGGCATTGTGCAGGAAGACAGGGTGCTGGCTACATCTTGATATGCAGGCCACAGGAAGACAACGGACACACTAGGCAGGATCCTGAGCATAGGAAACCTTATACTCTGCCCAATGCTATTTTGAACAAAGCCACACCTACTCCAACAAAGCCACACCTCCTAATTCTGCCATGCCCTATGAGATTATGAGGGCCAGTTACATCCAAACTACCACACTTTTAGCTGGGCGTGGTGGTGAAAGCCTTTAATTCCAGCATTTGGGATATAGATGCAGGTGTATCTCTGTGAGTTTGAGATTAGCTCATCTATAACAAGTTCCAGGACATCCACAGATACACAATGAAACCCTGTCTTGAAAAATCTCTCTCTCTCTCTCTCTCTCTCTCTCTCTCTCTCTCTCTCTCTCTCTCTCTCTCTCACACACACACACACACACACACACACACAACATACACACACACACTCTTTTTGATGTTTTAATTTTCCATGTTCCTGGGTCTGTAAGATTTGGTGATTAATTACTCAAGATAAGGTAATAATTCCCATGAGAAAATATCATCACACTAAATGTGTAAGTTCCAAAACACCTGAAGCTTCCTCTTTATTAGATAAAGGTGATCTGGGTTCAGGAGATAAACACACAGGAGATAAACTCAGCAACAACCTATGATCAATAGTAATGCAAATATATTATGTGTTTCTATTTTGTGCTTTTCAGATATCAGTAAGCAACACGCTTGTGGGCCTAGAAAAGAATCTGTTAACACTGGGCATTCATTCTTTGTCTCTCTGTGTCTCTCTCATTCTTGCTCTAACTCTCTTGCTCTCATTCTCACTCTTGCTCTAAATCTTTCATACCACTGTTCACTGATACATTTTCTTTTCACTCCAGGCTGTCTTCTTCGGCAGCATATAAATAAATAAATCTGCCTCACAGATTTGTTTTGGCCAGCAGCTGTGCCAATATGGCACAGTGACAAAGTCCTTGTGATTTGCATTGGCTTAGGTAATACTGTTGACATTTCATTAGAAGCCAAGGTTGATGCATTATCTCAAAAATGCCTAAAAGTCCTGTCTACACATCCATGATTCTATTGACATTTTCTGATAGACACCATCTGGTTAGAAAACAACTAGTGGGATTTCCAGGTATCATGTCAGCGAAATCAATAAACGGAGAGAACAGACTACTGGACTGAACATTCTTCAGCAGTGTTTGCTCCCCAAGGATCAGGACACAAATTAGAATACCAGCATTCATGGAAAATGCTAGACACAGACAGCACACATTTGTAATGCCAAATCCTTGCAACTTTAGGCTTGTCTGCTACGTAGCCAAAGTGTATAGGTGGGATCAGTTTCAGTGAGACACTGTTTCAAAAAAAGTGACATAGTTCGAGGAAGAAAATTTACTGGTCTGTAGCCTCCATAGGCAAGCATGTATGTACGAACAACTTGCCACGTGCATACAGGAAACTAATGTTCAGCAAGGAATCTCACATATACACACTGTCCAGAAGAATTTTCATACATCTAAATGTCAATAACTAATACATATTTTTATTAAGCCCCAGACTAGAAAAAAATGGAGCTATTATCCATGATTTTGTACCATGCCCCTAGGTGAGGTTATTCATCCAAGAAAACTGGCCAAGTACAATTTGTCTTTTGGTACAAAATACTTGCTAATAGAAATAGAGTTTATAAAGTTTCATGCATGGAAATGAGGAAGTGGGGGAAGAAAGAAAAATAGTTAAAAAGAGAGAAATTCGAGCAAAAGTATCAAAACTAATATTAAAGATACATTTCAGGAAGGTTTTATGTAAGTACCGTTAAAATGTAAATCAAAAAGGGAGTTTAAAGAGAAGTTATGAAACAAGGAGTACCCTAAGAGAGACATACATGGTCTCCCAGAGAAGGAGAAAGGAACAAGATCCCCCAAGCAAATTGGGAGCATGGGGGGAGGGGAGAGGGTGTTAGGAGAATGAGAAGGGGAGAAGAGGAGGGGAGAGGAGGACATGAGAGAGCAAGAAGATCCAGTCAGGGGAAGAATAGAGGAGAGCAATAAAAGAGATACCATAATAGAGGGAGCCATTATAGGTTTAAAGAGAAATCTGGCACTAGGGAAATGTCCAGAGATCTACAAGGTTGACCCCAACTAACAATCTAATCAATAGTCGAGAGGCTACCTTAAATGCCCTTCTCCGGTAATGAGATTGATGACTACCTTATATGCCATCCTAGAGCCTTCATCCAGTGGTTGATGGAAGCAGAAGCAGACATCCAAAACCCACAGCCTGTGATTTTTTTTCTGTCCTCTTTCTCTTGTAATCTCTTGGTGAAGATTACCTCTGTGGTTTCTGTTCTAGTACCTAAGGTTCCCATTTCCTGTTTTTCCTGTTTGGGTTTTCCACATTGATTGTCTATTTTCAGGTCTTGAATGGTTTTATACATTTCCTTCAACTCTTTTTTATGTTTTCATACATTTCTCTAGGGGATTTACTTGAATATTCTTTAAAGAAGAAACATATTCTTCATATTCCTAAAGGCTATTTTAAGGTCTTTTATTTGTGCTTCAACTGTTGGACTACTTAGGCCCTGCTGTGGTAAGGTTGCTAGGCTCTAATGGATATGTATTGTTCTGGATGTTGTCGGTTATAATTTAATGTTGGTGTCTATTTGGGAAGATTGCAATTCTAGGTGCTGAAGTCTGGTCCTGGTTTTGTTGGGTGAGTGTTTTGTACCTTGGTTTCCTTTGCCCTTTCTGGCTCTTAGGATGTTGCAATGGCTGTGTTGCCTGTAGGAAAATCTTCTGGGGTCCTAATAGCTGTGGGCACTGGGGATGTGTTCCTGGGTATTGGACCTGACACTGTGAAATGAGGATCAGCTGGGGGCAGTAAAAGGGATTCACTAGAGGCAGGAGAACAGAATACGCAACCTGGATCTGCTTCCTTAGTGTCCTGGGTAAGGGGGCAGGAAGTGAGGGGAGGCCTCAGGAGAAAGTCTGCTGCCGGGCTGGGAATGAGAGCAGCAGATTGTCTTTATAGGAATGGAGAGGGAGATGAAGAATCTGCAGTTAGCATCTGCCTTCCCTGCTCAGAGTTGCTGGTGGGTTCACAGGGTGTACCTGCTGGAGTTGGGACCTGGGGCAAAGCAATGAGCTGTGTGTGTGTGTGGGGGGGTGGTTTGGAGGGGAGTACCTTTGTAATCCACTGGAGATGGCTGTAGGAGGGAGGCTGCAGTGGGTGCTCTCCTGCAGAGCTGAGCATGAGACTGGGGATTTGAACTTGGAGGAACAGAAATGCAGGTCAGCTAGCCAACTTGCTTCCCTGGCAAGAGTGGCCCATGTGCTCACAGAGAGTGCCTAATGGAGTTCTTAGCAGAGATAAACAATTGGTGGGATGATTGAGTTAGGAGAGGAAGAGGTATGGGATCCATGTACAAAGGGGTTGTGGACAAGGAAGGCTGCAGTATGTGTTCCATTGTAGAGCTGGAAGAGCCTGAGGATTGGACTTAGAGGAACTAGGGAGGGGGGGAAACAACAGAAAGTTTCTCTGCTTGCCTGACAGCAGTGTGTAAGCTCCCTTCAAAATGCAACTTAAAAAAGGAGTAATTCAGCCAGAGAGATGGCTCAGCGATTAAGAGCAGTGACTGTTCTTCCAAAAGCCCTGAGTTCAATTCCCAGTAACCACATGGAGGCTCACAACCATCTGTAATGAGATCTGGTGCCCTCTTCTGGCCTGCAGGCATACATGCAGGCAGAACACTGTATACGTAATAAATAATTTTTTTTTTTTTTTTAAAAAAAAGAAGTAGTAGTAATTCCAGAAGCACACCCTACAGATTTTGGCAATGCCATTCTCAGCAGACATAGGTAATTCAATTTAAATCCAAGTTCAAGAAAGGGGATACTGCCTGTGGTTGTTTGAATGAGAATGGCTCCTATGGGCCTCAGTGTCTGAATATTTTCCCCCAGTTAGTAGAGTTGTTTGAGAAGGATAAGGAGGTGTGGCCTTCTTGGAGGAAGTGTGTCACTTGGGCTGGCTTTGAAATTTCAAAAGCCCATAAAGCCCATATTATTCCTTGTTATATACCTCTGCCTCATGCTTGAGGTAAATCATGTAAATTCTCAGCTATTGCTATGCTGTCTGCCATGATGGTCATAGACTGGAACCCTCTGGAACCATGAGCTCCAAATTAATCTCTTTTATCTACAAGTTGTCTTGTGCCTGATGTCTTATCAGAGCAATATAAAAGTAACTAAGACACTAAAGAACAGCATAAAAGTAGCTATGAATTTGTTTATTAGGGAGTTCCCATACATTGCCAAAACTGCACAGGCCATTGCTAGTGCCCTTGCTGAGCCACCAGAGATTCAGGGTAAGACCCTCTTGCTGAAGGCAGCATATACTTGGGATCTAGGAAATTTTGCATTTCTAAAATGTGATCCTGTAGTCTTGTATCCCCAAAATTCCTTTGTATTCATCATGAATAGCTTTTACTAGGTCTAAATTTTTAGTCTAGAAATAGAGTTATTCAATAAAATTGACCTTAGTTTGTTTTCATTTAAGCCATCACCTGCATAAACAAATTTCTGCATACAGGTTTTTCTTTGTGTGTAGAACTACTATAATAAGAAACAGAACATTCAGTTTGAAAATGTAGCAATATTTTAAACTATAGGCTTTTAAAAATAATGTATTCAACTATGTAGAAAAGTACTGCTAACAACTCATTTTAATTAATAACACAGAGAATGTATGCTGTCAGCAGTATTCACAACAGGACACTTCAAGGAGGTTTACATTCTAATTGCTTCATAAAAAATATTATTAAAAACAACGAGAAAAGGAGCCTAGATTATTTTAAAATCATAATTATAGGCTTCAATATAAAATGAGTTTATGCCTAGAATTAAGCTATAAAGATTTTTAAACTTTTCTCATTTATTTTGCTAAAGAAATATTCTGGCATTTTTCAGTCAATGAAAGCAAAGAACATTCTTACTCTGTGTGTTACTTTTCTTATCCTTGAGACAAAATATATGGAAAGCAAACACCTAAATAACCTCAAGGGTTAATCATTTATTTTGGTTAACAGTTCTAAAGGATTTAGTCCATCAGGTAGAAAGAATATTTTCAAGCAGAACTTTTCATATCCCTGCAGACAGAAGGCACAGGAAAAGGCTGCCTGCACTGTGGTGGTTTTCTACTTCTCAGCCATTTATTCTGTCTGGTTAGCCCAGCTTACAAAATAGCCCTGCCCACATTTAGGATAGGATTTCTCTCTTAGTCAAACCACACTGGAAATATGGTTTATACATACATACATATATGTGTGTGTGCACATACCCATGCATATTATATACCTACACACACACACACACACACACACACACACACACACACACACATATAGTGAAGGGACCAGCTCCCCATTTCAGCAGCCATAACAGCTTGTCTGACCTTGTCTTAGTCACTAAGGTCAGATGCCTGCCCCTTTCGGCAGCCATAACAGCTGAACACGTGCTTGTCTTACCTTGTCCTAGTCACTAGAAAGTCAGATCCCTGCCTCGTGGCAAGGAACCAATCAGAAGTTAGCTGGTGGCGCTATGCTTTACGGCTCTGGGTGTGCTTTACGGACAAGTGCACAGCAATGACGCGCAGAGCATAGCAACCATCCTGGGAGGGCCTATGGGCCATAACAACCAATTGGCCAATCAACACAGGGCAAGCCCTCCAAGCCTGGAGGCATGCCAATCGTGAGCCTGGCTTACCCCTAGACACTCCCCTTATGCTGCCCTACAAGATCTCTATGCAGACGCTTCAAGCTGTCTTTTGCAAGCCATGAGCATCCACCATGGCAGGTGGGTGAAAGACCCGAGCTAACATGGGGTTAGAT
Source organism: Cricetulus griseus (assembly GCF_003668045.3). Taxonomy (NCBI): domain Eukaryota; kingdom Metazoa; phylum Chordata; class Mammalia; order Rodentia; family Cricetidae; genus Cricetulus; species Cricetulus griseus. Next base: position 7,748,415 of record NC_048603.1, on the reverse strand, counting down.
TGTTAAATTACAATAAAGCCTCATGCAGTTTGCAGCAAGCTTTTGAATCTGCCTGGTGATTGGGGTGACCGTGGTGGTGTCCAGGGACCCTGGATACCTGAGTTTTCCGGGGGTCTAACAATAGGAATCTTTGCACTTTCTTTTAGGCAAGTTGCCATAATATTTGCATGTTTTCTACTTAAACTAGCTTTACCAAATGACTACAGTGAATGAACGTTGGTCACTCTTAAGAGTTCAATCTTTTGTGCACACTGGGATGCAATGCACCAACATTTTGGTGAAGATTTTTCACATGTATGTTTAAGCATTTTGGTTAGTTTATGATATTCTAACTTTTATTTTTGTGCTAATACAAATCTAACTTTGTCAAACCAAGTCAGTAACTGGCACCTCAGCTTATGATTTTTGGAGAGACCTGTAAAGAATTAAGAAACGTGCTTGTCAATTTCAAAATTATTTGTGAATTGAATGTTTATAATATTTTCTCAAGCTCATGATATTAGGGAGTCATTGGTTACTGATTGAATTTTGTTACTCTATCTATTTACATCCATTAAGTTTATCTTGGTCTCATCTTCTAAGAGGTAGTATATTATATTCTTTAAAGAATTGGTCAGCATAGATAGATGTTTATAGTCTGGACATTGAGTGATTGATAATGTCTGTTTTCCTTTCAGTGCCTATGAGGTTCACATTAACATTTCTTCGCTAGTTTGCAATGCTCACACACATTAAAACTGTTGTACAGTTTTGAAAAACATGTACATTAATCGTTGACTAAATGATCCTCCATGTTTTAACCATTTTTTTCTACTTTTACTTTTTTATTTTTCTGAATTCAATTTGTTCTCCCATATTTCCTTCAAGTAGTATTAGCAAAGCAAGTATTCATTCATCCAATCGATTTTCTTATGTATACTTTTTAATGAAAGGCAAGACCATGTTGAGTCTCTCTTTTGTATTCAGGACATTTACTATCTCTACATTGAGCACTTAAAGTATTCATACAGTTGGATTAAAACTGCATATGTTGGTAGTTTAATGCTCATTTACTAATCTCTTATTTTTCTTGTTTTCTTTGCTATTGGCAATAATATTTTTATAATCTTTTGGAATTTCATTTTCTTTCAAAATATTTTAAGAGTTATGAATGTTGAAATATATGCTTTTAACTAATCCAAGTTTCCTTTTAAATATCAAAATCTCTTCATTACTAATATTAAGTTCTTTATGACAAATTTTCAATCTGTGCCTTTATACTTCAGAAAATCCTGACATGTGATTTACTGATCTGTGTTCTATAACCATAAACTGTACATCTTACTACTTTGTTAAAACTCTTACATATCTGATCAACTAAAACTGTTTAATGTATTTTTTAATTTGACATTCATTTGTTTAGCGAGTTCTCCCTCCTTCGGAAGTAGATCCAAGTAGATCAACGCTATCATTTTATTTTTCGATGAATTTGTTTCAACATTTCTAGTTCTGCATATTCAGTGGTCACATATTTCCTTTATTTTTTAAATGAAAAACACCACACATTGCATTAACCTCACTGGACACAAAATCCTGTGTTGACAATACTTCCCAGCACTACCCTTTCAGTATTTCATTTCTTTCTTTTCTAGACTTTGTGAGTGTTCAGTAGAAGCTCACTGTAATTCTTGTCCCTTTTCTTCTGTAGGTATGGTGTCCATTTGTTTTCCTAACGCCTTCCAATGTTCTCTCTTTGATTTTCTGCAGTTTGAAAATGATATAATGAGACATGGATCCTTTTCAGTCTTCATAGTGTACTGTGAGCTCAGGCAATCTGTGATTTAGTGTTTGGTATGAGTTCTAAACATTTCTCAGATATTATTACTTAGATATTTTTCTTGACTTTTCTCTCTTTTCCTTGTGATGTGTTTATTTTATGGCTTTAGGCCTTTTATAATTGCCCCATCATTCTTGGACAGTCTGTTCTCTGATCTCACACTTTTATTTTTCTTCCATATTTCAGTTTGTACTGAGAAAGCTTATTTTCTTTTATTCCATTTATACTTTACTTCTCTTTGTTGTGTTGCCCAATGTCTTCTGGAATGCTTTCTTCTTTTTCATACTCTTTAGCTTGTCCATCACGGGTATATTAGTCCAAATACTCAAAATGTTTGCCAGTTCAAAGTCTAGTATGAATAGTTACTTTGCACAATGTTTTATCTTTTAGCATGACTAGGAATTTTTGTCATTCAAAAAAATATGGAATTCACCATGTTCATTTGTTTAAATAGCTGGAAGTCAGTGTGTGTTTCCTGTCTGCAGCAACCACAGCATCAGATGCTAAACTTTCTCTTAGTGCTTTCCTATTGAAGGACTCTCTGCATTCAAATTTTCTTTATGGCCGTGGACAGGATACAAGCCTGTGGTTCTCTAGGTGTTCATCTGTATGTGGGCAGTGATGACGCACTGTATAGTCTTATGATTAAGTCTTTGTCTTTTAGTGACTGTTTCTTTTTGCCCAAATTAAAGGATAAATTGACTTAAGGTATAACATTTGTCCTTCTTCAAATTGAGTACTTTTTTGTAAAATATTATGTGGTTTTTTTTTCCTTTGGAAGAAAATATTTCCCCTTGAAGGAAAGCCCTGATTAAAAACAAACCAAGATCTTTGGATGCATTTCAAGATGGTTACTTCTTTAAATTTTATGTATTCTCTGTTTCTGGCTCTATCTTGCTTCAATCTCTCTCTCTCTCTCTCTCTCTCTCTCTCTCTCTCTCTCTCTCTCTCTCTCGTGTGTGTCTTTCTGTTCTTTCTCTTATCTCTAAGTCTTTGTCTCTTGTCTGCTGTCCTATCTATCTATCATCTATCTATCTATCTGTCTATCTGTCTATCTGTCTATCTGTCTATCTGTGTGTGTGTGTGTGTGTGTGTGTGTGTGTGTGTGTGTGTGTTTTCCTGTCTATATAATTGTCTTTATGGGTGTAATTCTATGCATGTTGGTGGAAGGATAAATGCCAGATGTGAACAGCAGGTGCGTCCCTCAATCTCTTTTATATTCTAGCTTTTGCAGTGTGATCTCTCAACAAACAAGAAACTCAAAGGTCATCTAGACTTGCCAGATACAAACTCCCAGGAAATCACCTTTCTCCATCTTCTTAGACCAGTATTACACATGCTTGCCACAGGATATGGCACAGCATTTTTGTGCATGATGGGAATCTGAATTTACATTACTAGACTTACATGTATTTAATGGTTTCTGAGGCAAAATGTTTGATGAAGATGAGTAAAGGACAGGTTTACTTTCTTTGGCTTAAAGTTCCAGGAGATATTGGGGAGACACCTGTGCTTACGTTGTATTCCCCTTTTTATTTTGTGTGGCATATCCCAACACATAGATACCGTATCCTGGTGAGAAGGGTTACTGCCATTTTGTTTGTCATGATTTTTAACCCTATGAAGTAGACAATCAAAACTAAGCATCACACAGGGTAGGCACTATCAACCTAGGCCGTCTCCCAGTTCCTCAAACTCTTACTTTACATCTGGCCTGTGTCAATAGATAGTTTTTATGACAAGTTGGTCTTTGATGACAATTCTAGGATGGCTTTAAGAGGAATTGTGAATTTTTTGTTTATTTTTCCAGACTCTGTACATGCCAGAGTGGAAACTGAAAGCCTGTTTTTTGTTTGTTTGTTTGTTTTTGTTTTTTGTTTGTTTTTTCGAGACAGGGTTTCTCTGTGGCTTTGGAGGCTGTCCTGGAACTAGCTCTTGCAGACCAGGCTGGTCTCGAACTCACAGAGATCTGCCTGCCTCTGCCTCCTGAGTGCTGGGATTAAAGGTGTGCACCACCAACACCCGGCATGAAAGCCTATGTTTATCTATCTATCTATCTATCTATCTATCTATCTATCTATCTATCTATCTATCTATGTATCTATCTATCTATCTATCTATCTAATCTATCTACTTAATATGTGTATGCTGCAGTGTGTATGTACATATTTGTGTATATAGGCATGTGTGTGCTTGTGTGTGTACACTGGTATGAATTTGTGTATGAAGTATTAAGGTTGACATCCTGTGTCTTCATCTATCTCTCAATGTCAACCTGAGTCTCTGATTCAGCTAGATTAAGAAGTAGCCAGTTTGCACCTAGGATTCCTTGTCTCCGCCTGCTGAAGGCTGAGATTACAGATCAGACCATCACAATAGAACAGCATTTATGTGATTATCGGGAATTTGAACTTAGCCTTTCATGCTTACACAACAGGTGCCTCTCCCACTCTTCCATCTTCCCAATTTCAGTATGCCTAACACTAAAAATGTGGATTAATTATTGATACCAGTTTGTGTATTTCTTTGCATCGAGAAATTAGCTAATATTCATTGAGATATACCATATATAGCATAATACATGCCATTTATGTAGGGCTTTTTAAAAAATATTAGAGCCAAGTTTGTCACATAAAATAAACATCTTAAGACCTTTTAGGTGTTTCATTCATGCATGGCATAAATATAGATTAAATTTGCCTCTATTTCTCTGCCTCTGTCTCTCTGTGTATCTGTCTGTCTGTCTCCTTCTGTCCCTCCTTCCTTTTAGTCCCCACACAGGCATGCTATGGATTTATGATTGGAAACTTCATGATTTATCCCAGGGTTCTGTATCCCTCTGTACTCCTCTCCATGTTTTATTCTCCAAAGTCTTTCTATGTCTGGTCTATGATATTCTCTGGGCCTTGCACTGGGTGACAGAGACTTCTTGTTTGGGACTAAGCACTCAGAAGTCACCTCTTCAGGTAAACCTGTCTGGGAACAGATTGATGATTGTCAAGGGTTCTCCCTCTGTCTCTATTGCATCCCTTTAAGTAGTAGACAATATTATTCGAACAACCTCCTGAAGTTTTTATCCTTAACCACACTTCCTCATCTGCACAGCTCTTGTTGGAACGAGGTAAATTTAGTGTCAACAGTGCTTTTTGAGTCAAGAGATTTGAAATCAGGGCCTCACATTTGTTGGGCAGGAGTTTTAAGCTGTGATCCACAGTTACCTTTTGACTATTTTGTTTTTAAGGAGACAGCGTTTCATTAAGTTGTTCAGTCTGGTTTGAACTGTGTACCCCAGACTGGCTTTGAACCTTCCATCCTTCTGCCTCAGCTTCCCAATAACTGGGATTACCAGTCTGAATGACATGGTCCTTGCCAACATTAGGAGTCATGCAAACCTTTTGTCACATACCACCATAAGACCTCAACCTCAAAGGTCACATTATTCTAGAAGCGTCAGAGCGTCGGAGCACTTGTTTGCATCACTGATGCTGACATCCTCTGCAGTTGCTTTTTCCTTTGCTGTTGCTTGCTCAGAGAATATGGTCCTTTGCTAAGGTTCCTTCAGTGTTCCCAGATTAACCCTATCAGCAAGTGATTCTCTGTGGCAGATCTTTGTGAAGGTTAGGGAATAAATAGCATAATGTAATTCCCACAAGCTGCTGCAAATGGCTATAAACCAATAGCAGCCATCACTCTTCCTAGAAATGGATCATGGATTTCTCAATAGGATAATATTTCACCACCTACTAGATTTCTTAAGGTTCCAGTCTGAGAGGTCTTTAGATGCTCCTCGCTTTCCCTTTGTAAGGACCTAATGGACTTCCTGGTAAATTAAGCAGTGCCTTTTAAAATTTACCCACTTATGATCTGCAAATGATCCTTGCTCAATAGTAATCTCTTGGGTATTTGGATACTTTAGCATTATAAGAATGTCCCTTTAAAATGCAGAACTTTGTCCTGCAGGTAAAATGAGTTTCATCGATGATATCAGTTGAATTTTAAAACATTGATCCTGTTGTGTGTGTGTGTGTGTGTGTGTGTGTGTGTGTGTGTGTGTGTGTGTTTATGATTCCCTTCATGCATTGCAGAGTATTTTAAATACAATAAATATTTGAAAGATAAGTAAGGAATAGGAGCATGAGTTTACTTATTTTATTTTCATTTTCAAGGAGAAAAGCACCAAACTTCACTGAGTAAGCATTCATGAATGTATTCATCATAACTGTCTGATATTTTAAGAAATGAAAATGTTTTCCCAGAGATATATTTATATGTGTGTAGTTATTTCTTTCAGTGTATGTGAAATATTACATGTCTTGGATGTTAATATGATCTTAAATTTACAAGCATTTGTATGCGGTGTATAAAGGAAATGCTAGGCAGCCTATGGCTGTGTAATATGCCTCTTGTTAATGAATGACCCAAATTGGTCTTATTTTTATCTTGTAGGTATCAGGGAAAAAAAAAAACTATGATTAAACAGGACAAGGAAAGGATCTTGGATCCAAAGCAGTGATTTACTGCTATATAAGGCATTCCTAATTTACTACTATATAAGGCATTCCTAAGCCCACCTCAAGAAGTAGTAGATCTTGATTTAAAAACTTCAAAAAGCATACTAAAGGTTTTAGCAGCACATACATAATTAGTATAACAATAATTGTAAGGTGAAGGGATGGTTTCCAGAGACTGTCTCTAGCAATGCTACATGATACGGACATCTTTCTACAACAAAGCACTTGTTCATTAGCATCTGTAAGGTAGAGTATGAAACCAGTGTACATTTATCAGGATTGCTGTACATGGACGGAGAGGCAAACCATGAGTTTGTGACTCGGATTATGACCTGGAATGTCAGAGTGAAGCTTGATATCCTTTAGGTAGTGAGTCAGTCATACATCTTGAGAATGTCCCAACTTTTGCTGTTTGAAGAGTAGTTAGGAAGAGAAGTGTGCTAGATGGCTTGCTCCTTTGTCTTCAAACAGCCTTACTCTTCCTACGCCATTCTTACAACTGATTCTCCCTGGAGGGTTTTATGTTTCTGACTCCAGTGTGGTTCCAGTTTCTTTTATATCTTCTGCAGCCCGCTCCTTTGATCCCAGCTTTTGATCGTTCGAAGTCTTCACAAGTCTCTCGACTTTGCACATGCTTCTAAGCCAAACAAAAGAAAACAACACTTTTGCTGTATACCTAAACTGCTTTCATTCAGTTATGCAACGGGAAAGTCTTGCCGTGTTGGTAGACTTTCATGTGATAATTTTTAGATGATACAGATTAGAGTGAGTCTTAACTTTCATATTTTATTCAAATTAGGCAGGGGCACAGCTTACATGTATTAACAAGCAGGAAAAGTGTCACGTGCTAGGAATAACTTGACATGGGACACGGAAAAAAGAATTGGGTCCTTTGCAAGAGCAGAAAGCACTTTGATAAGGACATGTATTTGTAAATATGGCATAATTTTTGTGAGCAAAGATGCTGTAAATTTTTATAACTATTATATGTTGACAGAAGACATACGTAGAATTTAGTGAAATGAAGGTTGATGACAACTACAGTGTTATGAACTGTAGCACCCTATAAAGACTCATTTGCCATTTAAACTAAATCATAAGAACAATAGAAAATAAAAATATAATGTGACATTTCTTTTCTTTCTGTCATAAATTCTACTTTTATCTTAGATCCTATCATTACTAATCAAATGAAGACACAGCCTTAAGAAATAGTAAATAGTTCTGTCTCCCTCAGATGTTATTTCATCACTCTCTTTGCCAAAAACATGTAACATTATTGCCTAATTTTTAACCAAATAATATGACTGGTGCTCTGCATGTGGCCGTGTTTCAGCCTTTTTTTTTCAATTTTATAAAACAGTTTATAATTGTGTATCTTAAAATATGTAAATATTCAAATAAAGAAAACAATGGCCTATAATAACATAAAATGTACCTTTGTAACCTAGCATAATATATGTATAGCTACTTAGGGCTCAGTCAATTCCCAGAAAGAAGAAGAAAAAAGAAAGTCAGTGCCAAGTCTGTAGGTAATAAACCATGTCTAGAAATGCTAAAATAAATCACCCCAGGAAGATGGATTGTTGAATGAAAGGTGAAAGAACTGTTCCTTGTACAACAATCAGGAATTCACTGAACAAAACAAATTATCCCCTGTCAGCCATTTAAATAGTGGCCTCAGAGAAATGAAAGGCTTTTTAAATATAAAAATCACCTAAAAGTGTGTACTGTACTTTGCACATCAGATAGCATGATAATAAATCTCATACTTCTTAATCTTACTTCAAATAACATTCTTCTGCTTTGCCTATTTTATTAAAATAGCAAGAACAGGAGCTTTTTTTTCCCCCAATGCAAGCATCACTGTAAATTTGTTTGTCCTTGAATAAATAGCATTGCTTGGAAGTTACAAGTTATTGCAAGATGAGCTACCAAAGTTACAGGGAACAAATGAGACATGCCTTTTACCTATATGTGTTATTTTTGGGTAAAATACATTTGGAAATCATCTATAATACCATAATACAAAGTCCTGAAAAGATATTCTAGAAATAATTTGGATGACTATGTTTTTATAACTGCAGTAAAACAGAGTCACAAACAGGAGCAAACAAGATTGTAAGACTCTTTGTGCTGTAAAATCAATGACTTTATCCCTGCCTTTTCTCTTTTGAATGGCATGCAATGAGTACCTACATACTTAATCTCTGAAACTGCATTTAATCATTTCAGGGAGGTTCTAAAGTGTTTCTGTACTACACTAAAGAACAGATGCAAGTCCTACTTGATTCATAAACTTAACTCACAGAGGTAATAGATTGTCGCAGATGGGTTTGAATGTGTCTCTGTGGTTGTAAGCATTCAGTCACTGCAAAATTGATCTAGGTTTTCTGCCTCAGACTTAGACTGACCTTGGGTTGTGTAGGACTCTCAAATCGACGAATCAATTACACTGCTCCAAAATCACCTTGGCTTTCTCTCCCTTTTTCCTCTTGTTTATGCCAAAATGCTTACAGACAGTGAGGGAGCGTGCCTTGAAACGCCAGACAGAGTGTCAGGCAGCCATGACTCTTTTGAACTAAGCATTCTGATCTCAGATGAAAGGAGTTCTATCTTGAATAGTGTATTAGTTCTCCAATATCCTCTTCTGTCCTCTGTCCTCCTCGAGATGCACAGTGATACTCAGGATCACACTCATGACCATTTAAAAAATATGACACATATATCACATTAGAAATATGTAACGCATAAATGCATAGCATTTGCCTTCACAGGCCACAAGTCTGTGTTACATATGTTTTAACTATTTTAGGTGTAGTATCCTCTAAAATTTATTATTGGGCATATCCTATATATGTTACCCAATATTCACTAGCTCAAGTAGTACCACAGAAGAAAATGTAGACAACCACCAAAGTCTTTACTAATTCTTGTTGGTTTTGTTTTCTGACTTTGTGAGACATGATCTCACTATGTTGGTCTAGCAGGCCTAGAACTAACAGCCTCCTCCAATACTCCTCCTCTGCCCAATTCTGGGATTACTGATATATGCTGTCACAGTCGGCCTTGACTGCTTTTAATCTTAATTTGTAAAAGTTCTCTCTCTCTCTCTCTCTCTCTCTCTCTCTCTCTCTCTCTCTCTCTCTCTCTCTCTCTCTCCCCGCCCACTATCAGAGCCAGTATTGTAACTTCAGTTAAGATTCTCTGTATATATTATAATAATGTTTAAATGCAATTATAATGGGTACCTGTAGGGGACACTGTAACCATGCCTGCTAGGGGCTGGTTACAGGTATGCCTGACCACGCCCGCAAAGTTGTGGTCAGGGTGATGTAGGGAAGATTTAATGGTGAGGGATGCTCACATGGAAGCCCCTTCTTCTTTTTCATCATCGGCTTGCTGTACTTACTCCTGCCCTACTGGCTGGCTAGGTTGCTCTGTAAGTAAGGCATCTCCCTAATAAATACCCTTATATTTTTACCTGATTTGGTATTGGTAATCCCCTCATTAGATACCATTTTGGTTCCTATATTAAGAGAACTGTAATTGTTCCCTCAAAAGAGTATTAAGTAGATAATTATTTTAAAAGTCAGTGAAATCTGTATTATGGCTGAGTGAAATAGTTTTGCAAATAGTTATCCTCTCCCTTCCTACACTTCCCAGTAAAAGTTTCTGATAAATGCCTTCATTGAATGGTCATGAATTTTACACCTTTGATCCTTCTATCAAAACTGATTATACAGTGTGTAGTATTGAGAACAATTTCCATGCAATTATTACACTGACATTTATCAGAATAATGTTCCTTGACATTTACCCCAAATTGTACTATTTAGAATCTGTTCCTTGAATCCTTCTTTGAAAGCAACCTTAAAGTGTTTGCTGTCAGAATAAATTGTATGTATTGTATACATCCTTTGATTAGTTTTGCAATTTCTCCTTGATTTTGAGTTTGATAACTTTGTGTAGTACAAGATTAGTGAGAATTTTTATTGAACCTGGCGTTCTTCTGATAAGCTCTGTGGCTTAGACTATGGTCAGATTCTCCATGTACATTAATTGTGTGATGTCTTTGAAGTTACTTTGTCATTGTAACATGCAGATCAGATGAAACACCAGAATTCTCTCTCCAAAGCTGTCAAGGAGAAGTAATGAGAACCACTCCCACAGTCCA